>NC_088363.1:8819134-8824134 GCF_034508935.2 Berghia stephanieae | reverse complement strand
AGGGAAACAGTCAAATGTAGAATTATATTTTTGATGACACTTCTCCCTTGTAAATAATCTCTCTGTTATTTAGTGTTACTTTTGTTTGTTTTGTTTTGCATGTAGAATGTTTTCTAAATGTTTGAGAGTATCCCTCTTAGTGAGATCCCGTGAGTGTGTCTGGATATAATGACCTTTAGGTGATTTCCAAATAAGAACACGTCATCGGTTCCCTATCCAGTCAACCGTTCTCCTTTGTCTTATATTTTCTCGCGTGTTTTCTATTGTAAATCTACAGTTTTTCACTATCCCAGTTTCTTCCTATAATTTACTGGCGCTGAAATTACTATATGTGTCGTAAGTGCCGTAAAACGCTTAAAACAAAACAACAAAATAAATACCCGAATTTTAACTCCCTCCCTACCAGCCATTTTTAGGATTTTCCTCAAAACTTCACACCCAACTAACACAAAACATTTTTTGTCTCACTCTGACATAATAGCTGTAAAGTTCTTGCGATACATAATTTCTTTAGCAAAATGTACTCTACAACACACTGTTCATTTTCTTTAAATGTTATGATATACAAGAGAAATTTGAATAAGAAAAAGGTTGGTTGAATCGTAACAAATGTGACGATTTTCCTGTAGATAGTTGGTAAGGAGAGGGTTAACCCCATTTTTTTATGTTTAATCCTTTAAAGTGCTTGGAAGACCTGGGAATTATACACCAAATCAAGAGATTCGGAGGTTCTAGTGTTGGCAGCATCACAGCGGCACTTATGGCGGTCGGGTACACATCTGAGGATCTCCTGGCCTTTACAAATCAAGATGTCGAATCCGTTGTATTGGGTGAGTTAAGCAAATATATGTATATATATATATATATATATATATATATATATATATATATATATATAGAGAGAGAGAGAGAGAGAGAGAGGGAGAGAGAGAGAGAGAGATAGAGAGAGAGAGATCAATAGATATGCAACGATTGTCTTTATTGCTCGTACAATTGAAGCACAATGCATTATTATTATTAGACCTATATATATATATATATATATATATATATATATATGAGCCAAGGTCAAAAGGTGCCAATTTTTTTTCTCAAAATAAAAGTGACATAATAGTCCATTCATGTTTCTATATGTGTAGCAAAAACCCTGTACTTCATGAATCAAACGCCCTTTAGATAACTTTAAGGTCTAACGCAGCATAATATCGTCAACAATACCTATAGGTTGCTGGTGTCACCTGTGACCGGTGACACCAAAATGAGACAAAAAACTCTATAACCAAATGATTTTTTTTGAGTATCAAACTTTATTTAGTAAGTTATGGACAAAAAGACACAATCAACAACAATCATAGTACAATAATATTACCAACTATTGGAGAAAATGTTGCTTTTTGGTGTCATCGGTCACAAGCAACATAGAATGCAAATATATTATTTCATAAAAATGTTTGTACATTAACAAAAACAACAATATTGCATATGTTTATTACCAGCAATGTTCAGAAACTTTTGGAATAAAATGTTGGGAAATAATGTGACCAAAGCATATCTTATTTAGCGGCATTGTGTCACTTGTGACATTAGACCGATGACACCATTACTTATGTCGCAAGCAATACCAAATTGCAATTTCGACAATATGTCATTAATTTCAGTCAAACCAGTGTAATAACCACAGTTAAATATGGAATTTAATAATATTTCAGAAACCAAAGACTTCAAAAATAGAAATATACATGGAAATTAGAGCATCTGAATGTGACTTGTGACATAAGACCGGTGACACCATTACTTATGTCACAAGCAACACCAAATCACACTTTCGTCCATAATATATCATTATTTTCAGTCAAAAAAGCACAATAACCTACTCTAAAATGAAATTCAATAATATTTTAAGAGACTAAATACTTTCAAATTGGAAATATACTTAGAAATTAGTAATACCATTGTTGCTATTACTTTGGTCAAAATCGGCACTAGAACGCAATTTTGCCTCAATAAATCAAAAATAGCAACTGAACACATGCAATATAGCCTGTTAAAATGTAATTCAATGACATTTCAAGCTTTGAAGAACATGAAAACAGAAATACATTAGAAACTTCAAACTTAAGTGTCACCTGTGACATTTTAACCAATGACACCAATGGTCACAAAAAGTACCAGAAGCCACACAAACACTAGATAAATATCAGCCATGGTAATGAATTCATGTAACCATACGGTAACCATCACCATACTGCTCAAATCTGCTAGTTTGTAGTAATTTAGTGTGTTAATAGTAAATCAAATCAAATTTCTTGACAACCCTTCTTTTATCTGGATTCGTCAAAAGCTTGAGTTTTGTCTTTTTCTTGATTGATACAACCCTGAAATATAAAAAATTAGAATTACAAGGAAATAATTAATTGTGTCAAAATCACAGTCTTATATGAGATGTCATAATATCATATTTGTAAATAGAATAACAGCTGAAAACATAATTTTTTGGTGGCACTTTGTAATATCCAATAGCGAGTGTTGCTTGTGACAATGTAAAATAGCGATGACACCAAAGTTCAACTTACCTTTTCTGCATGTAGCCACGCTGGAAAGGCAAATGAACGTGCTGCACTTCAAAGACTGGTAAGAAGGGTGGATCCAAATTGCGAATCGCCATTTAACGAAAAAAACTTCCACGTGTTCACGCATGCCGTGTTGCTTGTGACAAATGACACCAAAACCAATAAGCTCAATACCGGCAAAACGGTATACATTTACTCCCAGATTTGAGTTAAGATAGTAAATCTATGCTTTTTTCTCATAATAAAACATTTTATAAACATTAAACATGAGCTTTAAAGTTTCGTGTCGAGTCTTAGTATTGTGCTGTGTTTGATGACACCAAAGGTCACAAGCAACACCAACTTTTTAAGAACTCTATATGAAACTTAATCAGATATGTAATATACTGCAATTGCGTTTAAAAGTAAATTTTGACTTTATACAATTAGTCAAATTTCAATCAAGGGGGGTAAAACATCACATTTAATTTTACATGATTTCTAAAAAGGTGATGCGTTGACCTCGTTTTAAGCACATGCCAAACAGCATTCAAATTTCACTTTCAAGTTGTTTATTTCATATTCTGTTGAACAGAGTATGTTGAGCTATCTCATTTTATCTCTTCTTCATATTATCAATTGATTACAAGCATTAACCAATGAAAACAGCCCATAATTAAGTAAAAATCAAATTTTCTTAACACTGGTATCAGGCGGGACCTTTTGACCTTGGCTCATATATATATATATATATATATATATATATATATATATATATATATATATATATATATATATATATATATATATATCTTCGTACTTACTTCTAAGTTCTTAAACTTTCCATAAAGCGACGGCCAACAAAACGTTTTCACCATCTTCATCCAGCTCTCTATCTCCTGGGGTTTCTTCTCTAGCTCCTCTAACCAGGTGGTTGAATGTCCCTCACTTTTCATTAAGATTGGCCGCTTCATTGCACTTTCTAAGATAGCACATCACCTGGGCGATGGAATCTAGAAGAATTATATACCTCACTAACAACCAATACCGTTTCCTTTGCTTTGGGGATTGGGGGCAGATTGGGGGGGGGGGGGGGGGGGGGGGGGGAGGGGATTCGACCAATGAAATATTAGACTGCCTTTTATGAAATTGAGATATTCTAATATTATGCAGTTATAGATTTTCGTTAGAGCTACCGATGAAAAGTAAATAAATCAAAACTCGCTAATGCGTAACTTCTAAATGTTCTCTAATTCAGGGGCGTGGCTATATTGGTTGATTTGATGCCTGGCACCGCATCCATCTTTTAAAAATGAATTACAGCATTTTTTTTAAAACCCAAAAAACCCCTGAGAAATGGTATTTACCGCCTCTTAGTTATTTGAGTAAGTCTTTTCTTTAAATTTTTTCTTTCTTTTGTATTTACAAATATTATATCATGTTTTAAGTCATTTTCCTCTGATTCTGGCACCACCCTATACTGTAGGCATGCCACGCCACTGTCTCTAATGATTCTAAGGCGCCCAATTAATAGATCTAAAGTGTGTTAAATTTTTTATCTGGCTGTGTCATGACACGTTCTGAGAGTTACAACTTTAAATATTGCACATCCTCATTGTTTTGCATCCTTAACCAATTAACTTGATGTGGTTTCTTAGAAGGATGTTAAGAATCTCATGGACAAAGAAGAAAGCTAACGAAGAAGAATTAGAGCAAGCTGGAAGTAAAAGGTTACTAATTCGTAAAATAAGAAAAAGACAAATGCAATTTTAGGGCATCTAAATCGACATAGATGTATTGAACATCTTGCTCTCACATGAAAGATAAAAGGTAAAAAAAGTAAAGGTAGACCAAGAAAAACATATTTGAATAATTTGAACAGCTGGTTGACAAAGAAAGAGAAGAGTAATATTAGTTTTTTTTGCGGTTATTTGATCAGAGAGATGAATGGCGCACCATGATCACCAATGTTTGGCACAGACTTGGTACTTGAGGAAGAGAACGACTAGTTAACTGCCGTATTCTAAATCTAGCAAGAAACCCGATCCTTCAAATAACAATCGATTTAAATGACAGCCATCTTGACAAAATCCCTCCAACCTTGGACCTTGCGAAATATTTAATAAAGTCACAGGTTTCAGAGGTGTTTTTCTGTTTTCTAAAACAAGATTAGGGTCGCCTAAATCGATCGATATTTAAAGGCCGTATCTTTTGTCCAAGTTTTTAAATACCTGGCTCTCTGGTACGGCAGTTAACTGGTTAATATTATAGTTTAATCTGTTGTAGAAAGATCCAAATTGACGAAATATTTGCAGGTCATGCTGTTGCTGTCAAACAGCAGTGACTCTATCAAAAATATATTGCGCAAACGCCTTATAATAGAGCTCGTAATGTAAAATTTCTTTTTATTTTAAAGATGATTATGATGATGATGATGATGATGATGATGAT
>NC_088363.1:8806634-8811634 GCF_034508935.2 Berghia stephanieae | reverse complement strand
GCATGCCAACATACGATGAACGCTCAGACTGTCTAGAATCTTCTTACACCGATTCGAAGTTCAGGCTAAGGTTATCGTTGGCCAGAAAGCAAATGGGCCACGCCTTGATTAACTGCTTATCTGGAGAACGCTAAAAGTTTTCTATACCTTAACAACTGAAGATGCAGATGATTATGGTAAAATTAAAGACGCTCTACTAAAAAGATTTAGATTAACGGAAGATGGTTACCAGGAAAGGTTTCACACTGCAAAACCGGAAAGTGGAGAAGACTTTAATACATTCGTGAACCGAATTACTCAATTTCTAAATCGGTGGCTTGAGTTGGCAAACGTAAAACAAGACGACTTTGCAGGCCTTTACTATCTCACGCTGAAGAATCGAATCTATCAAGCTTGCAACCCAGATTTAGTCGCATTCTTTAAAGAGAGAAGCCAGAAAACTTGGACAAATTAAAAATCTACGCAGAAAACTTTAACAGCGCACATCCATTGACACCCCTTAGCAGAACATTGAAGGAACCATACTACGTGCTGCTGCTCAGAGTCCAGGTACACCTAAAGTTCAATACTCAAATAGAACGAGCCGATCAATCACTCGGAACACGCAAGTGAAACAAGATGATCATAGTAACAAACCATGGAACAAACAGTTCAATAGAGACCATAGCCGACCCTATCAAAACAAAACAAGAAATAGCACTGACAATAATACTGAGTATAAGAAAACCAACAAACCTATAATTAAATGTCAATATTGTGGAATGAAAGGCCACATAGCAGACAAATGTTACAAAATCGTGGGATATCCAAAAGAAACTGCAAATGCATCACTCCAAACAAGTGTAAACAATCAGACACGAGTAATGTCAGGAGAAAATATAAATGTGTATTGCGTGAAAGGTATGTCACTTTAACACAAACTCACAAATCAGGATCGCTATTTTTTTGTGAAGGCAAGCTAATGGAACTGATTGCAAAATATTGAGAGACACAGGATGCAGTACAGTAGGAATAAAAGCATCTTTGATCAATGACGAAGACAAAACTGGAAAAACGGTACAATGCATCACATTCAGTGGCACAGTCGAAACCTTTGAAACAGCTAACGTGTACATAGAAACCCATACTATACAGGAATAGTGGAATGCTGTATACTTCCCAACCCCGTCGCTGATGTTATTGTTGGCAATATAAAAGGTCTTAAAGACAACCCAACAGATGTAAAAGAATGGTCATTAACCCAAGAAACAGCTTGTCTAGCAGAAACAAGAAAGATGACTAAGACAACAGAGAAGCCAATGACTATTTCTCTAGAACCACAACAATTTGACAGGAACAGGTTCATTGAAGAACAGAAAAAGGACCCGACTTTAACTTCAATATTTCAATATCGCAAACAAAGGGACGAAATCAAAAGTTGAATACATCATTGAAAAGATATTCTGTTCAGGTTACATAGGAAAAGAAACAAAATAGCTAAACAATGGTCACGCCGAGTATTTACAGAAACAAAATCCTTGGAATAGCGCACGATTCAATAACTTCTGGACATCTTGGGAGCTCTTCCACATTGAAGAGAATATCCGAGAATTTCACATGGCCTGGAATTACTAAAAGACGTCCGAGAATATGTGAAATCGTGTGACACATGCCAAAGAAGAGTCGCAAAAGGCAGAATACCGAGATTGCCATTAGAGACAACCCCGTTATTGAAAAGTTTTTCAAAAAGTTGCAATTGACATTATAGGCCCTTTAACAAAATCAGATAGAAACCTACACACATACTAACACTAGTCGATTACGCAACCAGGTGGCCAGAAGCGATAGCATTGAAATCAACTACATCGGATCACATCGCTGAAGCATTGATGACAATTTTTACTAGAATAGGCATACCAAATGAGATACTGTCGGACAATGGACCCCAATTTACATCACATATGATGCATGAAACCATGAAACTCATGGGAATCCAACACTCATTCACAACTCCCTACCACCCCCAAGCAAATGGTCTTTGTGAAAGATTTAATGGCACTCTAAAGAATATGTTAAGAAAAGTGTCAGCAGAAAAAACCAGATGATTGGGACAGATACTTACCAGCAATCCTATTTGCATATAGAGAAATACCCAAGAATCTACAGGCTACTCCCCATTTGAGTTGATGTATGGACGATCACCTCGCGGCCGATCAATATAGTAGCCGACATTTGTAAAGGGAATGAGGAGGACAATAACGAAATTATGTTTGCTTACGAATATGTAAGAAACCTGAAAGACGAATAGAGGACACGTGTAAGCTAGACAGGAATCCGTCACTAAAAAGCAGAGAAATACAAGGAATACTCCGATCGAAAAAGCAAGTCAAGAAAATTTGAGATTGGTGACAAAGTACTAATACTTTACCCGATGACTCGAGTAAACTTTTAGCTACATGGAAAGGACCATTCAAAATAACAGCAGTAAAATTAATGTTAATTACGAGATTAAAATTAACAACACAACAAAGACATTCCATGCAAATATGCTAAAAAAAGTATTTTGATAGAGACATAGTGTCGCAACCTATGTTTATAATATCGAAGCTTCAAACGCAGGATTGATCATACCGTTGGTCATGGGACACAGACACCCGAGACAGAAAAACAAACAAAATCGCACAATTGCAACCGCCTAAGAAAAAAAAGAAGTACGCAAAGTACTTGGGCTCCTAAATTTTTACAGGAAATACATTTACAACTTCGCGCACATCGCGACACCGCTAACAAATCTGACAAAGAATGGGTCACCGAACAAAATTGTTTGGACAGAAGTGTGTCAGAATAGCTTTAACCAATTAAAGGCATTACTCTGTTCAGAAACCAATTCTTAAATTACCCGACATATCAAAAGAATTTGTTTGTAAGAAATGGACGCGTCTGATAAGGGCATCGCAGGTGTACTATTACAGGAGCATGAGGGATCTCTAATGCTTGTTATATGCAAGCAGAAATTTTGGACGAGTAATCACGATACTCTGTAATAGAGCGTGAAGGACTGGCCTCGTCTATGCTTTAAAGACATTCAGCAGATATCTACTGCTAAAAGAGTTTGTGGTCGAAAAGGCCATAAACCACTCACGTACATAAGAAATAACAAAATGAATAATAGTAGAGTACTAAGGTGGAGTCTATTTTTGCAAAATTACACTTTCAGTATCTCTCAATACCAGGCTGTGAAAATATTCACGCAAACCTACTTTCTCGATTAGTATAAACACGTGAGAAGGGTATAACTTAACCCCATGCATACTGTTATTTACCTCGCAAAACTATGCCAAATCAGAACGCACAAATTTCGATAATTTTATTTGTAAACATGATGACCCAACTTAATGTAACATTGAGTATTGTTTGGATATATATACCATCCCCATTCATGATTTGGGAAATCTTCTCTTTATCTATTATTGTTATGGAATTTTCACTCATTTTGATTAATATTTGAAATGTCAATATTCCATTTACATTTTCATTCATTTCATTCAGTAAATTACCTTCATATCATCGACTTAAATCATGCTTCATTGCCATCACTATTGTTTATCACAATGATTTGTAATCACATTGCCATTTATGTTGTTATCACAATGATTTGTAATCACAATCTTTCATTGTTATTGTCACCCATTCATATACCTACGTAAATATAAACATTTCCATGTCTAGTTAATAAATAATTTAATTTTAGCACAAATCATAACAATGGATTAATGCTAGAGTATCTTGATAGTAAATTTACTCTGTTTGTAAAATCTATCTTTCCTGATGGTTAAAGAGTATATTTTAAACGTGGGTGGGGGATGTCACAGTAAAGGTTGTTCAAAATTATCTTATTAAATTTATTTTTATTAAGAACTGGAATTCATCTCACTCCAGTTATATTTCCCGGTAGGCTTAGAAAACATTTACCTTCTAATATTAGATCGTCTTTCCTTTTTGCCTTCCCTCGAATTAATTTCTAATTAGTGAATACTTTTCGTTCTACATTTGTCACGTAGCCACTTATTATAAAAGCTGATAGGTCTAACATTCTACACTCACTTTCTCTCCACAATCTATGCGGACGGCCAGTCGCTCTATTCCTATATATATACTGGAAGATTTTTATCTTTTGGGACTTTGTAGATATTATATCTACACCATTAAGACGCCCGGAGCTTTTAACTTTGATTGTTAATCTTCAAGGACAAACCCAAGCCCGCTGTCAAAGGACTACACAATAACCTTTACCAATTGCCTGGAAGTGGAATTTTACGAGTCCGATCCTGTTATCAGAGGAATAGATCATCCAAGCCCATCAACTGCCTGGAAAGTACACTTATGAACCTGACATATTATCATAAGTTACGTAAAATATTCATATTTCTATTTGTAACTGCCACGATCACTGTTTATCTCTTTTAATTAAATTTCATCATTATTTTTATTTCATTGTAAACAAACGTTAATTGTTTTTCATTTATAGTAACTAGTAAATTCTGGGGCCTCATTCTACATATATCTTTATGCATAGTCGAGTAGCTCTTTACTCACTTGAGACCATGACAATATTGTTGTGACTTTAGTACGGAGGGCACTGCAATACTTCAGGGATTAATTCGGCCTCATCTGAATCCAGAAATTTCTGATAATGAGACAAGAAAATAAGATGCTATAACTCTGAAACCAGAAGATCAATTACACCAGGTATGAATCCAGTACTCCAAAAAGAGAGGTTTTACACTTCCAATGAAATTGGGACAAGTTTTTTTTTTTGACATCACACTATTCTTCCCTATTGGTCTTTATTTTACTTCATAGTATACGCATAGTTACATGCCATCAATATCCCCAGGTGTATTCACGGCAGTAAATTATGACTTAAACGGAGGGACGGATGTGTTTGTGGACGGTGGGGTGCTGGTCAACTTTCCTATCAACTGTTTTGATGGTCGGTAAACACGAATTTTTATTATTTT
>NC_088363.1:8791161-8806534 GCF_034508935.2 Berghia stephanieae | reverse complement strand
CTACTACTACTACTACTATACTACTACTTACTACTACTTACTACTACTACTACTATACTACTACTACTACTACTCCCTATATACTACTACTACTCTACTACTATTCTACTACTACTACTACTACTACTACTACTACTACTACTACTACTAACTACTACTACTACTACTACACTACTACTACACTATACTACTACTACTACTACTGCTGCTGCTACTATTTCTACTCACTACTACTACTACCACTACTACTACTACTACTACTACTACTACAAACTACTACTACTACTACTACTACTACCACTACTACACTACTACTACTACTACTAATGCTACTACTACTACACTATACTACTACCATACTACTACTACTACTACTATACTACTACTACTACTACTACTACTACTACTACTACTACTACTACTACTACTACTACTGCTGCTACTATTTACTACACTACTCTACTACTTACTACTACACTACTACTACTACTACTACTACTACTACTACTACTACTACTACTACTACTACTACTACACTACTACCACTACTACTACTACTACTACTAATGCTGCTACTACCATTACTAATACTACCACTACTACTACTACTACACTACTACCTACTACTACTACTACTACTACTACACTGCTGCTGCTACTATTTCTACTACTACACTACTACTACTACTACTACTACTACTACTACTACTACTACTACTACTACTACTACTACTGCTACTACTATTCTACTACTACTACTACTACTACTACTACTACTTACTACTACTATCTACTACTACTACTACTATACTAACTACTACTTACTACACACTACTACAGCTAATACTACTGCTACTACTGCTTCTACTATTACTACTACTACTACTACTACTACTACTACTACTACTACTACTACTACTACTACTACTACTACTACTAGTACTACTACTACTACTACTACTAGTACTACTACTACTACTACTAACTACTACTACTACTACTACTACGACTGCTACTACAACTACTACTACTACTACTACTACTACTACTACTAACTACTACTACTACTATTTCTACTGCCACTACTACTACTACTATTTCTGTCACTACCACATTTCTACCAATGCCCCCACCATCACTATCATCAAAAACTAATACAACATTTTTCCCATTCACTTTTCATTTCATTTTAGAAAATCACAACAAAAGAAGGAAGAGGAAGAAAAAGCCGAAAGATTTCAACGTAGGATTATGCGGTCATTGGACAATTTTTTGAAAGTAAGACTATCATGAATGATATTTGTATGACAATAATATTTATTTTACCCGACGTGTACTGATTTGCAGGTCTGATAACCCAAATTATTATGGGCCCATTGTTGTAATGGGGATACTCCCAAATCAACGCATACTATTTCTATTACAACAATGTTAAACCAAGGCCAAAATAGCGTTGGGTTATAAGACCTGCACTTATTACACCTAGATTTTACCCTTTTTTGTTTTTGATTTTTATGAAAATCCCGATTCTACTAATGCATAATAGTAAAAAAAGAAATAAAAGAAAAAAAAAAGAAGAAAGAAAGTAATGTTTATCCTTTGTAAGAATTAGCAGTTGAATATGATTTTCTCCGGCACACTTTGGGATATAATAAAAAGAATAAAAATAATTTGAATGTATTGATAGTTTTGACATGAACTCAAATATTCAATTTATAATAAGGATAAATGAATATTTACAAATATACATATAATCACAGTTATGATAACGAAATAAAACCTATTTTAAACTAATTCGATATATATTTAATAGATAATAATAATAATGTATTATACAATTGGGCCATAAATTAGGTGTAAACTGCAATAAGACACGTTTTGTTATTTTTTAAAATTCGAATGTATTTTGTTTGACAAGAAATATAAAATATCATTGATAGGTTTACATAGGTTATGAATACTATTTTAAAAGAACTCTTCCCATATAATAATAATAATATTAATAATAATAATAATTAATACATAATATAATAATAATATAATAATAATAATAATAATAATAATACAATGTAATAATAATAATATAATAATAATAATAATAATAATAATAATAATAAAATATAGCATTTGTATAGCCCATAACCATGACTAGGTAGTGAAAAGCGCTTTGAGCACGTTTAGTAGATATTGAGCTATATAAAAGCTCAATTTATTTTGTTTACTATTGTTTGATCAAGCTGTCAACGTCTGATTATCATTATTCTATCGTTTTTCCTCCAGGTACTCTCCAAAGTTAACGTTGATGATTTGGAAAATATTTCTAAAGAGGAACTTCATGCAGCCTTTGACCACGTGCGTTTTATTATTACTATTGAAGATTCAATGAGAGCTATTCAGGTTTTCGTTCAACCTTAGTTATCTTATAGCCGGACACGAGGCTAGCTTTTATGAATTAAAACGTTAGGAGTCCGTTTTTGTTAAGGACACTTCCATTTTTTGAACTATTGAGTACAACTCGTGATTTGTTTTCTTTTGCGGTCGTGGTCAGGGATTTGTCCTTTGGCGTAATTAATTTATTTCGTCAGTGTCAGGCTATGGGGGTTACACTGCGACAAACGACTGGGTTCTTCCAGTCTTCCCTCGGAATAGACCTTACAATTAAGTGAGAATTAATAAACTTGGATGGCAAAAAAAAACAAAAAACAATAACAATGACCCGAGTGACGCCAACTTCGAACTATCTGTGGTCTACGTAAAGTGTGTATTTCGTAAAACTGATGATATACGTTTAGGTGAAATACTCACAATATCTACCAGCGGGTATAACGTACCATCACTCAAAACTCCCCTTGGGGATGAATAAAGGGAATTTGGTCTGAGGTTCAATTCCCAGTCGAAGTAGGCTGATTATTTGGGATGGTATTTTACTTGGATTTTTTTTTCTGTCTTGCTTTTTCTGGTAATGTTTTCAAACACATTTTTCAGATCTTTATCAATTATTGATTTGTTTCTTCAGAAGGATTTTCAACAGCATCACAGAGAACTTCTATTTGGAACTGATTGTAACATCGACGAAATCTTTGAAATGATGGATACCAATGGAGACAACGACGTGAGTAAAACTATAGTTTAATCATCTCCTTAATAACTATAGGAAACTCATCACATTCGATTTGATACAATGAACATTTTTTACTCAGATTGTTTGTAAATTACAGAATTTAACGAAAAACCTTTGTTATAGTTATAAAAATCTAAGTGAAACTAGGCTGCTAGAAGCTTTGGAGTGTAAAAAGTAAGAAACAAAATTGAATATAACAGCTTCAAAAAAGAACAAAATACCAAACACGGAACGTTTCGGGCCCAAAACCCTTCTTTAGCCAACAACAACAAAAAAACAATAAAGACAGAAATACATTACTAAATTCCAGATAGACGACAGGGATAATTTAGGTCCTATCTGTAGAAAGATCTTGGAAAGTAAACAAAAAAGGCGTTAGATATGTAACTAAGGAGTTCCAAATTCAGTAGAATTTTTACAACGCATAAAATGTTGGTGCCCCAAAAAATGTGGAAATTGCAGGTAGAATAGAAATAGGTGTAAACTGTATCCGTGCAATAAATCCAATATAGCGGTAAAAAAAAATAATTCAGAAGCATGATGAATGTATCTAGACTAATCATTAAGAAATCGAGTGATCATGAATGTGAACTAACCTTGACAATATCTACTCCAACTATGAATGAAATAACATAAACCTGAGAAATATAGAAGTCAGAAACACCTCAGTGGCGACAGTTGAGTCGCCGGGGATTTAAACATCCAAGAGTTTTAAACATCTGATCCGTTATACTCGGCTGGTGGAAGTTGTGAGTATTTTAGCTAAATACAATAGGAGCCTGCTTCACCCATTTTTGTATTCATTGATATAACTTTTATACTTAATTCTTTTTTTTTTCTTCAGATAAGCTTTTTTGAACTAATCCAATATTTAGAACAGAGAGGCATTCGCTTACAGGTACGTGTGTTTCATAACGTGTTGCTCTTCCAAATAATAATAATAATAATAATAATAATAATAATAATAATAATAATAATAATAATAATAATAATATAATAATAATAATAATAATAATAATAACAATAATAATAATAATAATAATATATTATTATTATTATTATTATTATTATTATTATTATTATTATTATTATTATTATTATTATTATTATTATTATTAATATTATTATTATATTGTTATTATCATTATTATTATTATTATTATTATTATTATTATTATTATTATTATTATTATTATCATCATCATCACCATCATCATCATCATCATTGTTGTTGTTATTATGATTACGATGATGAAAATGATGATAATGATGATGATGATGATACTAATGATAATGATGATAATGCTTATGATGATGCTTATGATGATGATGATGATGATGATGATGATGATGATGATGATGATGATGATGATGATGATGATGATGATGATGATGATGATGATGGTGATGATGATGATGATGATGATTATAAAGTGGTTAATAAATTAGGTGTAATGTCTGTGTGTTCTCATGCTTTAGACTCGATTTCACGGCTATCACCGTCGAGAGGTTTCCACTCTAGGTGACTTCCTAGTAGCGTTGCAGGAGACGATGATGTTAAACCTCAAACAAGCCACCGTTCGGGTGAGTAAAAACACCGAAACAAAAATTATAGACAACAAAATACGCCCCCGCCCCCCCCCCCAAACCAATAAAAAGAGTGTTACCTAAGGCAGCTGAAGGCTACATCATTAGCCCGTGGCCATACCTTCAATTGATAGTGTGCGCTTGGCTAAGAAACTTACAACATTGCCATCCGGAAGTATAACGTACCAACACAAAAAACTCTGTGTAACCAAAGAGTGTGTAGGGTAACGTAGTAACCAAGAGCTCTCACTTCTCTTAATCGCAATGCTATTGTCGCGTGCCAGGCGAGACAGCGATCTGGGTGTGCTCCGCGTGTATCATGCGCGCTAGGCTTACTGATACAATGAAGAAAATACGAGTAGAAGATGGAAGATGCGTGGCTTCACCAAAAGCGGGAAGTGAGAGCTCTTGGTAACATAACAATCGTTACCTACACGCTCTTTGGCCATACCTTCAATTGATAGTGTGCGCTTGGCTAAGAAACTTACAACATTGCCATCCGGAAGTATAACGCACCAACACACAAAACTCTGTGTAATTATGAACTGTTATAGTCTGGATAATCGTGGCCTTCGTAAAGCTATGGCCTGACACTGACCAAAAAATGACGTCAAAATGCCAGTCTTTTGCCACAAAAGAAAACAAATCGTGAGTTCTATTCAATAGTTCAACCAATGAAATAACTTGTTTCCGTGAGCTCTACTAACGACAACTCACTAGACTGTGCAAAAACCAAATAATGACGTCAAACTGCCAATCCTTTTGGTTTTCAGTGTCAGGCTATAACATAACGATGGCTACGGAATAATACAGGTAAGTGAGAATTACTCATAGACGTGGATGTCAAAGACGATAACAAAGACCTCATTGACGCTATCTTTATTCTATCTATAGATAGAATGCGCTTGGCCAAGGAGTTCACAACATTGCCATCCGGAAGTATAATGGACCAACACACAAACTCTGTGTAACCATGAACTTTTAGAGTCTGGTTGATACAGTTTAGTGAGAACAACTCACAAACGCGGATGGCAAAAACAATAACAAAGGCCTGAGTGACGTCATCTGCATAGTAAATATAGGCATGCAATGTCTGTATCCCTCTCCGTATAACACACGGACATGAATGTGTCTTGATACAATCTTGACGAAACCGCATTTCAATTGCATCTAAAATCACGAAGCTCGTGGAACCACAGGAAAAAAAACGAAAAAAAAACCCAACAAATCAAAAGAAAACAAGATGTTGTATAGTGCAATATCCACTTAATGTGATAAAGGCGCTTTACAAGGGGTCACTAGCCAACAGCAACCCTTAACATGTAGGACTACCCGCGATGTCTGCGAAATTTCTTTTTTTTTCGACAGAGACTACGCTGTTAACAGCCTAGTGCTCATTTTAAAACTGAGTACGGTGAAAGAATATGAGTAAAGAGAATAGCCTTTTTCAAGGACTCAACTATGCGCCGCTCATAGCGGGATTCGAACCCAATTTTTTTTATTTTATGATCAAAAGGCGAGTGTCATTCCACAAGACCGCATAGCCGCATGAGAAAACGTCAGAGAAAATATTAAAGGTAATGGCCTTTATGAGGAGCAATATCCACTAATTAATTGGGCTAAAGGCACTTCTCATGAAGTTTTCAAGCTAACATTATCACTTGAATTGAGAACGAGTGATTTGGCACATTAGCGTGAGATAAAAGAGCTGTTATATTTTTATTTTGTTTGACAAATACCAAAAGAGCTGGCTTTTTATTTGTTTCATTGTTGCCCGGGTACTTATTTTACAACCCAGAGTAATAAGATGCGTTTCGGTAAATAGTCACAACATCAGCCAGCCAAATATAATGTACCAACACACAAAACGATGTATAACCTCAAACGTTTATACTCTGATTGGATATAGTGTAGTGAGAACTAATCATTTTAATAGATGTCTAAAAACAATAACAAAGAGATGAGTGACGCCAATTTCCTTTATCATATTAAAGGTATTTACAAAATTGAATATAGCAGATTCAAGAAAGAACAAAATACCAAGCACAAATGTTTCGGACTCAAAACCCTTCTACAGTCAATGACAAAAAAAAACAACAACACAGGAACATGTTAATATATTATTATTCCTAATCCATTCAGATAGCTGAAAAGTATTTGACCTTTAATTTCAACACGCTTTACATTTTATTATTATCTCCCTTTGATACATTGTTTATTTGTTTTATTTTTTGTTTGTTTGTTTGTTTGTTTTTACATGTAAATGTACCAGGAAAACGACGCAGACAGAATTGTGGGAATCAATACAGGGCATGTAGGCTGGATGGACTTTAACCTGGAAGACGCCGACGCTGATTTCGTCATTGAGGTAAATGAGCGGTGGTCCTATTTTTACGAAACCCACCGAAACCCGACGAAACCCGACAAAGTTATGGGAAGTAGGCAGCAGTGGTGAGAGAACGGAAATGTACACCATTAGCGAGTGAACCTTGGACTGGGTTTCGGCGGGTTTCGTTAATTATCACGACATCATGAACTTAAACTTGTCTTGGCAACTTTGGTTGAACATCAGTAAATGCTCTGCCATTATTATGTATTTTCTATTATATTAAATATATAAGATAAGATTGAAATACAAAACCCAAAGTTCCCATGCCAAACGGCGTTAAACTGCCAAGATGTTTTAATTTGGCATTAACAACACCAAACTGGCAATTTTTTTTTTGAATGAATATGTAATCCGAATTACACTGGTCTGAAAAAAAAACAACACTTAAATAAACAAATAGCGAAAAAGTTTTACTTCGAATAACAACACATTAAAACGATCTTCAATTTGCCCAAAATTTTAAACCTGAGACGTCAATGATATTTCCATTTCAGAGAGGTTACAACGCCACCATGAGCTTCCTTCGCTACTACGCTTCCAAATACCCAAGCCAAGTCAAAGATCTTGAAAACGAGCGCACAGCAACATCCCAAAAAAGAGCATCAGTCCAGTCGATTTTAAGTGATGAAAGCAATTCATCATACATTGATATAAACGGATCGCCTGCCCGAGATCTGAATATGAATGGCTGAGCTATCCGTGATATGAATAATAATATGAATGATTCTGATTTTGACTCACTATGTTTTTGAAGCCGCGAATGTTTAAAAGAGACGAAAAATGGTTAATATATGTTGGATATAAGAATTTCAATGGTCTCCTTGGGATTCTATTGGGTCTCGATTTGGGTTTTCATTAACTTATATTTGGTCCTCAATGGGTTCTTTTCATACGCTGTTATATGTAAGTCCTCATTAAGTCTCATGATTAATCGTTTTTGGGTCTCTAGTGTATTATGTCTAAAGTGGGTATATATGGGTCTCTGTTGGGTCTTCATCATATTGAAAGTTAGTCGAAGACTTTATTGGGTTTCTATTGGGTCTCTTTTCTATTTAGTATAAGTCTAAAGTGGGTACTCACTGGAATTGGGTCCCCATCATATTTAATATAAGTTTTAAGTGGGTACTCACTGAGTTTCTGTTGGGTCATGGTCTCAAGTGAGTAAAGAGCTACTCGACTATGCATAAAGATATATGTAGAATGAGGCCCCAGAATTTACTAGTTACTATAAATGAAAAACAATTAACGATTTGTTTACAATGAAATAAAAATAATGATGAAATTTAATTAAAAGAGATAAACAGTGATCGTGGTAGTTACAAATAGAGATATGAATACTTTACGTAACTTATGATAATATATCAGGTTCATAAGTTTACGTTTCCAGGCAGTTGATGGGCTTGGATGATCTATTCCTCTGATAACAGGATCGGACTCGTAAAATTCCACTTCCAGGCAATTGGTAAGAAGTTATTGTGAAGTCCTTTGACAGCGGGCTTGGGTTTGATCCTTGAAGATTATACAATCAAAGTTAAAAGCTCCGGCGTCTTAATGGTGTAGATATAATATCTACAAAGTCCCAAAAGATAAAAATCTTCCAGTATATATATATAGGAATAGAGCGACTGGCCGTCCGGCATAGATTGTGGAGAGAAAGTGAGTGTCGAATGTTAGACCTATCAGCTTTTATAATAAGTGGCTACGTGACAGAATGTAGAACGAAAAGTATTCACTAATTAGAAATTAATTCGAGGGAAGGCTATAAAAGGAAAGACGATCTAATATTAGAAGGTAAAGTTTATCTAAGCCTACCGAAATATAACTGGAGTGAGATGAATTCAGTTCTTAATAAAATAAAATTTAATAAGATAATTGTGAACAATCTTTACTGTGACACCCCCCACCCACGTTTAAAATATACTCTTTAACCATTATGGGAAAGATAGATTTTACAAACGGAAGTAAATTTACTATCATGATACTCTAGCATTAATCCATTGTTATGATTTGTGCTACAATTAAATTATTTATTAACTAGACATGGAAATGTTTATATTAACGTAGGTATATGAATGGGTGACAATAACAATGAAAGATTGTGATTACAAATCATTGTGATAAACAATATGATGGCAATGTGATTACAAATCATTGTGATAAACAATAATGATGGCAATGAAGCATGATTAAAGTCGATGATATGAAGGTAATTTACTAAATGAAATGAATGAAAATGTAAATGAAATATTGACATTTCAATTATTAATCATAAATGAGTGAAAATTCATAACAATAATAGATAAAGAGAAGATTTCCCAAATCATGAATGGGTATGGTATATATATCCAAACAATACTCAATGTTACATTAAGTTGGGTCATCATGTAACAAATAAAATTATCGAAATTGTGCGTTCTGATTTGGCATAGTTTGCGAGGTAACTAACAGTATGCATGGGAGGTTAAGTTATACCCTTCTCACGTGTTTATACTAATCGAGAAAGTAGGTCGGCGTGAATATTTTCACAGCCTGGTATGTGAGAGATACTGAAAGTGTAATTTTGCAAAAATAGACTCCACCTTAGTACTCTACTATTATTCATTTTGTTATTTCTTATGTACGTGAGTGGTTTATGGTCCGTTTCGACCACAAACTCTTTTAGCAGTAGATATCTGCTGAATGTCTTTAAAGCAAAGACGATGGCCAGTCCTTCACGCTCTATTACAGAGTATCGTGATTCTCTGTCCAATAATTTTCTGCTTGCATATAAGCAAGGCATTAGAGTTCCCTCATGTTCCTGTAATAGTACACCTGCGATGCCC
The DNA here is from genome assembly GCF_034508935.2 of Berghia stephanieae. NCBI lineage: Eukaryota > Metazoa > Mollusca > Gastropoda > Nudibranchia > Aeolidiidae > Berghia > Berghia stephanieae. The sequence goes on along the minus strand of NC_088363.1, from coordinate 8,796,615 downwards.
TTATCAGACGCGTCAGTTCTTACAACAAATTCTTTTGATATGTCGGGTAATTTAAGAATTGGTTCTGAACAGAGTAATGCCTTTAATTGGTTTAAAGCTATTCTGACACGCTTCTGTCCAAACAATTTTGTTCGGTGACCCATTCTTTGTCAGATTTGTTAGCGGTGTCGCAATGTGCGCGAAGTTGTAAATGTATTTCCTGTAAAAATTTAGGAGCCCAAGTACTTTGCGTACTTCTTTTTTTGTCTTAGGTGGTTGCAATTGTGCAATTTTTGTTTGTTTTTCTGTCTCGGGTGTCTGTGTCCCATGACCAACGGTATGATCAATCCTGCATTTGAAGCTTCGATATTAGTAAACATAGGTTGCGACACTGTGTCTCTATCAAAATACTTTTTTAGCATATTTGCATGGAATGTCTTTGTTGTGTTGTTAATTTTAATCTCGTAATTAACATTAGATTTTATTGCTGTTATTTTGAATGGTCCTTTCCATGTAGCTAAAAGTTTACTCGAGTCATCGGGTAAGAGTATTAGTACTTTGTCACCAATCTCAAATTTTCTTGACTTGCTTTTTCTATCGGAGTATTCCTTGTATTTCTCTGCTTTTTTAGTGACGGATTCCTGTGCTAGCTTACATGTATCCTCTATTCTGTCTTTCAGGTTTCTTACATATTCGTAAGCAAACATAATTTCGTTATTGTCCTCCTCATTCCCTTTACAAATGTCGGCTACTATATTGATCGGGCCGCGAGGTGATCGTCCATACATCAACTCAAATGGGGAGTAGCCTGTAGATTCTTGGGGTATTTCTCTATATGCAAATAGGATTGCTGGTAAGTATCTGTCCCAATCATCTGGTTTTTCTGCTGACACTTTTCTTAACATATTCTTTAGAGTGCCATTAAATCTTTCACAAAGACCATTTGCTTGGGGGTGGTAGGGAGTTGTGAATGAGTGTTGGATTCCCATGAGTTTCATGGTTTCATGCATCATATGTGATGTAAATTGGGGTCCATTGTCCGACAGTATCTCATTTGGTATGCCTATTCTAGTAAAAATTGCCATCAATGCTTCAGCTATGTGATCCGATGTAGTTGATTTCAATGCTATCGCTTCTGGCCACCTGGTTGCGTAATCGACTAGTGTTAGTATGTGTGTATGGTTTCTATCTGATTTTGTTAAAGGGCCTATAATGTCAATTGCAACTTTTTGAAAAACTTTTTTCAATAACTGGGGTTGTCTCTAATGGCAATCTCGGTATTCTGCCTTTTGCGACTCTTCTTTGGCATGTGTCACACGATTTCACATATTCTCGGACGTCTTTAGTAATTCCAGGCCATGTGAAATTCTCGGATATTCTCTTCAATGTGGAAGAGCTCCCAAGATGTCCAGAAGTTATTGAATCGTGCGCTATTCCAAGGATTTTGTTTCTGTAAATACTCGGCGTGACCAGTTGTTTAGCTATTTTGTTTCTTTTCCTATGTAACCTGAACAGAATATCTTTTTCAATGATGTATTCAACTTTTGATTTCGTCCCTTTGTCTGCGATATTGAAATATGAAGTTAAAGTCGGGTCCTTTTTCTGTTCTTCAATGAACCTGTTCCTGTCAAATTGTTGTGGTTCAAGAGAAATAGTCATTGGCTTCTCTGTTGTCTTAGTCATCTTTCTTGTTTCTGCTAGACAAGCTGTTTCTTGGGTTAATGACCATTCTTTTACATCTTTTGGGTTGTCTTTAAGACCTTTTATATTGCCAACAATAACATCAGCGACGGGGTTGGGAAGTATACAGCATTCCACTATTCCTGTATAGTATGGGGTTTCTATGTACACGTTAGCTGTTTCAAAGGTTTCGACTGTGCCACTGAATGTGATGCATTGTACCGTTTTTCCAGTTTTGTCTTCGTCATTGATCAAAGATGCTTTTATTCCTACTGTACTGCATCCTGTGTCTCTCAATATTTTGCAATCAGTTCCATTAGCTTTGCCTTCACAAAAAAATAGCGATCCTGATGTGTGAGTTTGTGTTAAAAGTGACATACCTTTCACGCAATACACATTTATATTTTCTCCTGACATTACTCGTGTCTGATTGTTTACACTTGTTTGGAGTGATGCATTTGCAGTTTCTTTTGGATATCCCACGATTTTGTAACATTTGTCTGCTGTGTGACCTTTCATTCCACAATATTGACATTTAATTATAGGTCTGTTGGTTTTCTTATACTCAGTATTATTTTCAGTGCTATTTGTTTTGTTTTGATATGATCGGCTATGGTCTCTATTGAACTGTTTGTTCCATGGTTTGTTACTATGGTCATCCTGTTTCACTTGCGTGTTCCGAGTGATTGATCGGCTCGTTCTATTTGAGTACTGAACTTTAGGTGTACCTGGACTCTGAGCAGCAGCAGCGTAGTATGGTTCCTTCAATGTTCTGCTAAGGGGTGTCAATGGATGTTCGCTGTTAAAGTTTTCTGCGTAGATTTTTAATTTGTCCAAGTTTTCTGGCTTTCTCTCTTTAAAGAATGCGACTAAATCTGGGTTGCAAGCTTGATAGATTCGATTCTTCAGCGTGAGATAGTAAAGGCCTGCAAAGTCGTCTTGTTTTACGTTTGCCAACTCAAGCCACCGATTTAGAAATTGAGTAATTCGGTTCACGAATGTATTAAAGTCTTCTCCACTTTCCGGTTTTGCAGTGTGAAACCTTTCCTGGTAACCATCTTCCGTTAATCTAAATCTTTTTAGTAGAGCGTCTTTAATTTTACCATAATCATCTGCATCTTCAGTTGTTAAGGTATAGAAAACTTTTAGCGGTTCTCCAGATAAGCAGTTAATCAAGGCTGTGGCCCATTTGCTTTCTGGCCAACGATAACCTTTAGCCTGAACTTCGAATCGGTGTAAGAAGGATTCTAGACAGTCTGAGCGTTCATCGTATGTTGGCATGCGTGGAAGTTTCACGAAAAATTCATCACTATTATTATGTTTTCTTTCATGACCGGTTTTTGTTTTTTCAATTTCCAGCATCATTTGGGTCCTTTTGGTTTCTTCTTCTGCTAAAGCTATTTGTCTTTTTAGTTCCCTTTCTTGGACTCTTTCTTCTCGTTCTTCTCTACGTATTCTTTCTTCGTGTTCTTTTTCTTCTCTACGAATTCTTTCTTCATGTTCTTTTCTTCTCTACGAATTCTTTCTTCATTTTCTTCTCTACGAATTCTTTCTTCATTTTCTTCTCTACGAATTCTTTCTTCATTTTCTTCTCTACGAATTCTTTCTTCATGTTCTTTTTCTTCTTTTACTTTCTCTTCGCACCATGAAAATATTCTTTCCTGGGGTATTTCTAAGTCCTTTGCGAGACTTAAGTATCTTTTATATGCTTCCATGTTGCAATAAATTAGTTACGATATTTTATATATATTATATTGACAGGATACTGTTACTGACTGTTTTATTTATTTACACTTACTGGAATGAACTGTTCTATTTTTAGAAATCTCTCTCTCTTATTTCAACTTATTATGTATGTTGAATTTGATGCCTTTTATCGTTATATCTTATAAAGCAATGTGTCAATACAATGCGGAGTTATTATGACTTGTGTCAATAACAATGTGTCAATCGCGTGTACTCTAAACTATGTTACTACGAAAAATGTATCACCAATGTGTGTGACTCGTCGTTAGTTTGTATACAATTATTCGCAATGACGCTAATATACTAGAGTGTGATAACAATAATAGGATGCCAAAATAATCCCAAGTTATCTATCACTAAATATAACACGACGGCTAGTAGACTCCTTTTATTATTATTTAGTTTTTAAAGACTCACTTTTCAGAACATAATATATAAGTGGTTTTCGGTAACAGTAATATGCCAAAAATGCATTTAAAACAAATCACTATGCAAAACTAATCACGATGTCTATAGTTACTATGTGATGCCCAACTCATGTAAAAGAGAATAATGAAGGATATATTTACCAACTCAGTTCGTGGCTGGGACCTCTCTCTTGTTCAATGGTTGTTCATCAATTGTAATTAGGCATTGAAGAGTGTTTAACAGTGATGTCTGAAATACAAAACAATAAAATATCGTAAGATTTACAATAGTTACAAAATGTGTTCACAACACTGAGTGATTGGATGATAGGTGAATGAATCGTTATGGAATGTAAACATATTGAAAACAATTCATGAATGAGGCAAACAACAAAATGAAATGAGTGATATAATAACAAAGTGGACAAGGAATGAATGAATGAATGAAAAACTGAGTGAATAGATGAATGAATGAATGGATAATGTATGAATGAAAGAATGAAGGGAGGAATTAATGTATGAATGATTGGATAAATGAGTGAATAAACGAATGAATGGATGAATGAATGAATGAATGAATGAATGAATGAATGAATAAATGAATGAACAATGAATGAATGAATAATTTATAAATGAATAAATGAATGAAGGAATGAATCAATAAAATGCTATTCAATTTGAATGAAAGAATGAATGGATAAATTGCTATTCCATTTAAATGAAGAAATGAAAAAGAAAAAAAAATTAATCCTGTAAATAGGGAGTTCAATTAAAATATGATCAAGTGAGGCAATTAAGAGTTTTATAATTTAAACTTTAAGGTTAGATGAAATAGATATAAGTAACTAAATAAATTCAATTCTTTATATGTGTCCCCTCCAAAATGGCATGGTCTCAAGTGAGTAAAGAGCTACTCGACTATGCATAAAGATATATGTAGAATGAGGCCCCAGAATTTACTAGTTACTATAAATGAAAAACAATTAACGATTTGTTTACAATGAAATAAAAATAATGATGAAATTTAATTAAAAGAGATAAACAGTGATCGTGGTAGTTACAAATAGAGATATGAATACTTTACGTAACTTATGATAATATATCAGGTTCATAAGTTTACGTTTCCAGGCAGTTGATGGGCTTGGATGATCTATTCCTCTGATAACAGGATCGGACTCGTAAAATTCCACTTCCAGGCAATTGGTAAGAAGTTATTGTGAAGTCCTTTGACAGCGGGCTTGGGTTTGATCCTTGAAGATTATACAATCAAAGTTAAAAGCTCCGGCGTCTTAATGGTGTAGATATAATATCTACAAAGTCCCAAAAGATAAAAATCTTCCAGTATATATATAGGAATAGAGCGACTGGCCGTCCGGCATAGATTGTGGAGAGAAAGTGAGTGTCGAATGTTAGACCTATCAGCTTTTATAATAAGTGGCTACGTGACAGAATGTAGAACGAAAAGTATTCACTAATTAGAAATTAATTCGAGGGAAGGCTATAAAAGGAAAGACGATCTAATATTAGAAGGTAAAGTTTATCTAAGCCTACCGAAATATAACTGGAGTGAGATGAATTCAGTTCTTAATAAAATAAAATTTAATAAGATAATTGTGAACAATCTTTACTGTGACAGTTGGGT
>NC_088363.1:8783661-8786161 GCF_034508935.2 Berghia stephanieae | reverse complement strand
TTGTTTTTGGCCAAGTTTGTGTCAAGTAAAAAAAATAATAATACATATTTTCTGGCCAAAATATAAAAAAAAAATATAATGATAAGGCAATATCAATAATACTGCCGTACACATTCAAAACAAACATTGGCCAGAAAACCATCCTTCAAATGTTGATCGATTTAAATGACTCTCACCTTGTCAATAACTCTCATTCCATGGACTTTAATTAACATTAAACTTTATTAAAGTCCCAGAATTGAGGTTCATTAACAAGAAAAGAGTCCGTTTAATACAATCCCAAACTTGGGGAGTTGTGACTTGAAGAAAAGATGAGAATCCATTTAATTCATAGATAACTGAAAGAGGAGTTTTCTAGCCAAATTTTTTTTAACTCTATTTTTTTTAAAGTACAGCAAAATACGGGGGGGGGGGGGGGGGGGGAATTGCCAGGTTGTTATTATTGAGACAGACGAGACGAGAGTTGTTACAAGTCAATGTGGAAGCATCAGTCTAGCAGTCTGGTCTTTCCGCTGTTTGAATTCATTCGGGATGCTTAACAAGTAACAGGTAAGTGGCATCAGACATATTTAGATAGCTAGTCCCTGGTTCAATTGCTTAACAACGAAATCATCGTGTGTAGGTTTATAGGTTTATTTATGTGTGGATTTCTTCAAAGTGCTGGGAGTATATTATGGCATAGATATATATTTTTTAAAGAATCTACATTTATTTACAAGCAATAGGTAAGTAGCATCAGATAGACAGATAGATAGATAGATAGATAGATAGATAGATAGATAGATAGATAGATAGATAGATAGATAGATAGATAGATAGATAGACAGATAGATAGATAGATAGATAGATAGATAGATAGATAGATAGATAGATAGATAGATAGATAGATAGATAGATAGATAGATAGATAGTCCCTGTTTCAATTGCTTTACACGAATTCATCGTGTGGATTTCCTCAAAGTGCTGGTAGTATATTATGGCATAGATATATCTTTTTTTCTTGAAAAATCAACATTCATTTACATGTAATAGAATAGTTAAGTGGCATCAGATAGCCATATAGATTGATATATAGATAGATAGATAGATGGATAGAGAGAGAGAGAGAGAGAGAGAGAGAGAGAGAGAGAGAAATAGTCCCTGGTTAAATTGCTTTGAGACGAAATCATCGTGTGTACTTCATTGCTATATTTATGTAAATTTCTTCGAAGAGGATTAGATAACGGTAATTATGGTAATGATGATGATGATGATGATGATGATGATGATGATGATGATGATGATGATGAGAAAGAGGAGGAGGAGAAGGAGGAGGAGGAGGAGGAGGAGGAGGAAGGAGAAGTTGATTTGAAGGAATAGACGTTGGAATAGAAGAAAGAGGAGAAAGATGAGGAAGGTAACTTGTGCCTGAGCATGAGATGCGTGCTCTAATTCCACGACCTGTTACTTCCGACAAAATACCTCAATTTCAATTTCCACCCAGTCATCTCCAATTGCACCGCATATTTCTTCCTTTCCATCCCACACACACACACACACACACACACACACACACACAAACACTCCCAACCTTTCAAATTTTTAACGACAAAATTATATTTTGTGTTTATCCTATATTTTGCGAAAGTTATTAAAGCAGTTAACCCCTGTACTCTGGAAAAACACGTATTTAAAAATTTGGCCAGAAAACTCGTCCTTCAAATATTGATCGAATTAAATTACACTTATCTTAGCAAAAAAAATTCTCAAACCTGGGACCTCGCGAAGACTTTAACAAAGTCCGGGGTTTGAAAGGTTCTGAGGGTCATTTAAATCAATTGATATTTGAAGGACGAGTTTTCTGGCCAATTATTGAAATACGTGTCCTTCGAGAATACGGCAATTAACTAGTTAAAAATCATACTGTCTGGTTACCTGTTGTGTTCAGGAACAGGATTGGTAGTAAAAATATAAAGTAAAAAGTAAAATTGTAATTTCATCAACAGGATATGCCAAAGTGCGTCAGGTGCTAAAGAATGGAATGTAGAACCGGTACATACACACTCATACAAACAACACACACACACACACACACACACACACACACTCACACACATAAATACATACACACAAATACACTCTGACGTGCGCGCATGCTAACAGGCATGCTTTCTTTTGTAGAAGATGATAAGAGATAATAAAGGTGTTTTGTTTTTAGATGTTCGATTTGTTTTACTTGTAAAATCAAGTGTTGTATCAATATTAACCCTTTGCATATCCGATTCGATTTTATAATAATCCGAGATCATTTAATAATATGATGAATTTGATATTATCTTACCCACTCCCTATAAATAGTAACACTTAGTGATTTTAAGTTTACAATGATAATTTGTAACGTTTGATTAGCAAGCTTTAAATTTCACTAATTCTTTTTTAAATAACAATTTTTTTGAAATCTCTCTTGTTCAGAGATGACGAAACTAGAATGGATTGAGGGGTAGAATAAAAGATTTTTACA
>NC_088363.1:8758661-8778661 GCF_034508935.2 Berghia stephanieae | reverse complement strand
TCCTTCGAACCAACTCCTTCATTGACGAAAACCTGTCGGCAGTACTGTGTATTGACCCTTCAACCGTGGAGTACCCGTTTGAGAACATCGTGATGGAGGGAGGGGGCAACAAGGGATTGGCTTACGTGGGATCCGTCAAGGTAAAAAAATCGGTATAATGTCGAGATTGAAAGTTGGCATGGGGGTCCCGCTAGCTCAATTGGTAGATCACTCGATTCACAAGCAAAGGAACGGAAATCGGGTGCAGTCGGGATTATTTTCTGACACCCCTCCCACCCCCCACCCCCACACCCCCGGACCTCTTACTACCCAACAGTGATTGAATAGCTGGGTCTATTAGATCTGGCGGAAAGTTCTTTGAGATATACTGTTGTCCGGTCCAAATGAAATCAAGAAATGCTATTGTCCGTTTCACCCAATAGAAAACGGGATAAACTCCGGCTCCTAAGCCTGATAGCTTTGGTAGATTACTTCTTTATGGTCGAACTTTTGTCTAACCTATAAAAGTTGAGTTTAAAACAATATTTTCATTGAGGATGAATGATCTGAAAAATATTTCATAAAACAGTGCTAAACATGGTAGAAAGAATAATACCTGAAAAAAACCTATTGGACCTCAGACAAATGTGGCGATTTTCTTACAGTTGTTAAGGTAAAGATTGATAAACCACACCTAACTATGTCAGTCAATATTTAAAAATAAAAATCACCAAAGGTTCATATTTTAGACTATACTATCATCACTTCGTATCGCCCAAATCACCTGGACAAAAAATAACCCATTGTGACGAAATTAAGTAGAATATCAAAACCAAACCCCAAAATTAAGTATTTGACTTCAGGGATACAATTTACAATAATCATCCTGATGATTCAGCTGTCCATAAGGCCGACACAGTAGATCTCCATCATCCTAATGCTTCCGTTACCCACAAGGCCGACACAGTAGATCTCCATCATCCTAATGTTTCAGTTACCCATAAGGCCGACACAGTAGATCTCCATCATCCTAATGCTTCTGTTACCCATAAGGCCGACACAGTAGATATCCATCATCCTAATGCTTCAGTTACCCATAAGGCCGACACAGTAGATATCCATCATCCGAATGCTTCAGTTACCCATAAGGCCGACACAGTAGATCTCCATCATCCTAATGTTTCAGTTACCCATAAGGCCGACACAGTAGATATCCATCATCCTAATGCTTCTGTTACCCACAAGGCCGACACAGTAGATCTCCATCATCCTAATGCTTCAGTTACCCATAAGGCCGACACAGTAGATCTCCATCATCCTAATGCTTCAGTTACCCACAAGGCCGACACAGTAGATCTCCATCATCCTAATGCTTCAGTTACCCATAAGTCCTACAAAGTAGATCTCCATCATCCTAATGCTTCTGTTACCCACAAGGCCGACACAGTGGATCTCCATTATCCTAATGCTTCTGTTACCCACAAGGCCGACACAGTAGATCTCCATCATCCTAATGCTTCCGTTACCCATAAGGCCGACACAGTAGATCTCCATCATCCTATTGCTTCTGTTACCCACAAGGCCGACACAGTAGATCTCCATCATCCTAATGCTTCAGCTGCCCATCTGCTACAATTTTTGACAAATTTTGTCCCCGCGTCCACTTCTGGGCCTTCATGTTACACTCCAGGGTCTTTCTCGGTGTCTCCAAGAGTCTCCATTTCCCCCAGCTCCATGTGGAGTCCATCTGAAGAAGACTATTGGTATAGCATCATGGTTCATCTGTAGGACATGGCCAGTCCGCCTCCATCTTCTTCTCTTCACAAAAATATAGGTTCTATTCATGTTCTCTTCATCAAGTCGCTGTTTTGTCCCATTTAGACGCTCAATAATTGATTCTTCCAAGACAGGAAGGGTTATCCTAATTTGTAGGCGAAGTGACAACAACAATATAAGATCTGAACAAGTGTGTACAAAAGGTCAGACAAAGCAAGAGAGAAAAATACAAGAAAAAAAAACATCCCAAAATATTAGTCTACCTCGACTGGGGATCGAACCTCAAACCTTCTGATTACCGGTCAGAGCTACCATTACACATAATGAGTAATGGTAGCACGTCTGACCGTAATGATCTAACCTGGAGTCATCCTTTGATGGAGAGAAAGATAAAGTGACTATATGACTCATATATAAGGGAACAACACAAAACAAAAGACGATTCGGCCCTTGGCCTTCTTCAAGTAAACACGAAATATGTTATATGTATTAGATTATCATTATCGTTAAAACATAAAAGGTAAAAATGTGTGTGTGTGTGTGTGTGTGTGTGTGTATTTTTGGAGATGGTTTATTTTCTTGTATGTTGTCTTATTTGTTTAGCCTGGCACCTTTCCTACACACTTGTTCAGATCTTTTTCTTAAACAAGAGCACGCTCCCTTGTTTCTTAATTTGATAGTGACAACAATAATTGAGCGTGTAAACGAAGAAATTAACTGATGTCCATTGTGATGATTTGAGGCCAGAATATCTTCAGTATCTTCCTCAACCAATTTTATTTCAATTTCGCCTGCTTTTACCACATGGCTTACAAGCAGAAAAAGAAATTATATCCGTTATTCGACTCGTAAACTAAACATGTGAACACAATGAGATAAATGATTATATTCAGCTGTCTCGTTTATTACACCATGTCCACGTTTATTGTCTCCGTTGAAATGCTAGTCAAATGTTAAACTTGTTTTGAATCCATAGCTTGAACTATTCACACCGTTTAAAATGTGACCCATCGCCTCAAAACAGCATCATTTAAGGCTGAACAAAAATTAAAAAAAAAAAATTAAAAATAAAAATCAGTTAAGATAACCAGCTAATATGTGAAATCTTTGGCGAATTATTTTTTCAATATTTTTTATTTTGGTCACTTTAATGAATTATGGATTAATAAACCAACGTATTCTCATCAATGAAACATGAAGTCTTAATCTGAGTCTCACAGTATTTGATTATAAAATATTTTTTCAATTATCCAAATCATCTAGACATAGGAATTAATAAAAAAAAACTTAATTTAACAGCTTCAAAAAAAAAAAAAAAACGTAACAAGAAACGTTTCGGACTCAAAACCCTTCTTCGCCAACAACCAAAAAAACCCAAAACAATAACAACACGAATACATTACTAATCAGATAGACCGTTGATCTAGTGTTTTGTTGTTGTTGTTGTTGTTGTTGTTTCTGTTGTCTTGTTAGCTGAAGAAGGATTTTGAGCCCGGATAGATCCGTGTTTGATATTTTGTTCTTTTTTTCAAGCTGTGATATTCATTGGATAACTCACAAAGTAGAGTCACGCTCTCCCCGGCCAGGCGGAGTTGTCGTATAAGTAAAGACGAGGGGTTCGAGCCCCCATCGAAATTTTTATTTTCTGTAGTCTTCTGGCACTTTCCTACTCACTCCATTTCTTGTTATTATCAACATAAGTGCCTGCTCCACTCACTTTTCTGATATTCATGTTTGTTTCATTACTTATCAAAGTCCACAGCTTCTGACAGATTAGTATCAATTCATCCCGACAAAGTATCGTTTTGACTGGATGATTCACAAATAACACCTTTTGACTCGATGGCTATGACCTTTTCACTGTGACATCCGATGTTTGTGTGATAATTTTTTCTTTTGGATTTTAGTTAATGTTTAACACAACAAAATTGCAGTTACTTTTACAATTGATATCATAAGCAACAAAATGCACAAGTTACGCATTGAGCAAAAGCAGAGTAAGCACAATTTTATAAAGGACGTAAAAACTTTAACAGTTATATATTACCTATAGCAATATCCACTAAACGTGCTTAAAACGCTTAACAAGAGGTCCCTAGCTAACAGCAACACTTAACACGGAGGACGAGATATGACACATGTTATGCATTATAATTTTTTTTCCACATAGAAACAAGGCTGTTAACGACAAGGTACTCATTTTACACCTGAGTACGGTCAGAGAATGTGGGTAAAGAGCCTTTTCCAAGGACTCAACAATACACCGCTCAGAGCGGGTCTAAAACCCTGAACTTTCTGATCCGAAGGCTAGCGTCATTCTACTAGACCACATAGCCGCAGTACAGTAATGAGCTCATAACAATCTGGAACCTTTGGGTTGCAAAAAAGTACATCCCGGATATCTATTGAGTGAATGCATTATCTACCAATTTAAGTCCCTTTGTCGACAAAGAAAAGTTACAATGAACTCTCCAAACGAGACTACTAGTATCTCAGACAGTGTTAAGGCTTGTTTTTAAAATGATTTGTGTGATTTCGTGAGTTTTGTTCACTCGTAGAAATCCTCGAGCCCTTAAAAAAATGTTCTGTCTTCTTAAAAGTATTCACTGTGTTGGTTACAACTAAGAGACAAAATCTGTGATAACCACATTCACCTTATAGTAAATCCTTATTATCTTTCATTTTTTTTCAAATTACAATTCATAAAACAGATTTTTTTTCATTTTTAAAGTGCTTGGAAGAACTGGGAATGATGAAGCAGATCAAAAGAATTGGCGGAGCAAGCGCTGGCGCCATCACTGCGGCACTGGTAGCCTTGGGGTACACAGCCGAGGAGGTCCTGGAATTCTTGTCTCAGGATATTGAGTCCGTTTTTCTAGGTGAGTTAGTCATTGGATTTAAACCGACGTGTACTTCTTTGCAGGTCGGGTAACCCAACATGTTATGGGCTCATTGTTGTAATGTAAATACTCTGAAACCAATGCAAAAGAGTATCTATCACTTCAAATCAGGCCCAGTATAGCGTTCGATTATCAGGCCTATTAATACTTTATGCACGAAGATTTTAACCCTCTAACAGTTCAACTTGTTTTCCCCTAATTTTTCTTGTTACTATTATATAAAATTGCGTAACTAACAATCGGAGTTGTAATAAAAGCTTCAATTAAATGGCTGAAGACACATAATGTGAACGTTTCGGGTTTCCCATTTATCAACAAAACACGATGAATCAAACACTATAGACGAATGATAGATGTGAGAATGGAGTTGTTAAAGTGAGTAATCAAAATAACGATGGAAAAGGTAATAGAATGCGACTTTGTCAGGAAGCCCAATTTGAAATAGAACACTTAATACTGATTAAATGGAGGCTTCTATTCCACTCGCCGTAGTTTCTTTTTTTATTTCTTAGAGCTTCATGCAGAAACTTTTTCGTTAGGAAAGAAATGCGTGGGCTATTATTATATTGTTAAGACTCATTAATTGAATGACAAAACGTAACATGGCTAAAGACCGACGTGGACATATTTGCAGGTCTCATAACCGGACGCAATTTTGGTCCTTATTCGATGTGTACTTATTTGCAGGTCTGATAACCCACATTATTAGGGGCTCTTTGTTGTGATGGAAATCACCAAAAAATGACGCAAAGTATTGTCCATTACAACGATGTAAAACTAGTGTCTTCCAAAGAAAGGAATTGTATTTTTTTATCCGCCATAATGAGAGCATATAAACCCAGGATTCATTTTATTGACTATTGATGCTAGGTAATTTACTCAAAACATCCTCCAGCCAACACACAAAACTGTGTGTGTAACCTTGAACGTTAATAGTCTGGTTACTTCAATTTAGTAAGAATTACTCATAAATGCGGATGGCAAAATACAATAACAAAGACCCGAGTGATGTCAACTTCATTCTGTCTATAGAATAAAGTTGACGTCCCTCAAGTCTTTGCTATTGTTTTTTGCCATCTGCGTTTATGAGTAAATCTCACTAAATTGTCCGAATCAGACTATAAACGTTTAAGATTACACATAGTTTTATGTGTCGATTCGTTATATTTCTGGATGGCAATATTGTGAGATTCTAAACCAAGCGCATACTATTTATCGTCTGGTTGATAGAATTTAGTGAGTATTAATCACAAAAGGGATGTCTGAAAACAATTACAGAGAGCAGAGTGAAGTCAATTTTGTTCCTTCTATAATGTCAGTTTCCATTGCCTCGTCAATCCAACACATGAGACGGATTCCATAATATTATACCAATATTGATGAGATCATGTTCCAACAATTTATTCTGCAGACCATTCCTGTGGCTATTTCAGTCTCCTGCCCAACCTGTTGATGAGTTTTGGATGGAATCCCGGCAATAAAATCCACGAATGGTTTGGTAAAGCTATAGAAGATAAGACTGGAGATCCTGATACAACTTTCTATGAGGTGAGAATATACGACTCTTATCACACCAGATACAGACTCCGACGACCCGGCACTGCCGTCCTCTGACGTCTTCCGGATAAAGACGTCTGGCACAGACAAAATACTAAGAATAAAGAGAAGAGCCGCTATACTGACCCATACCAAGCACCCAACGTCCTCTGTCGTTTGGGTTTATTTTTCGAGCTTGGTATGGGTAGGTCTAGTGGCTCTTCTCTTTATTCTTAGTATTTTGTCCGTTCCCGACGTCTTTATACGGCAGAGGACGGCAGTGCTGGGTCGTCGGAGTCAGTCTCTGGTGTGGGTTAGCCCTTACACTCTTACAATATTTCTTTTTGGAATCTGGCTAATTATCCCGATATTGGAAAAAAACAAACAAACAAAAACGGGATAGGAATTCTTTTATTGAAAGAGGCAAGAGGAGGCAATATTGTGAATACAGAGTCATTTTAGGCACAGGATTTTTAAGAATATTCCTTCCGGTCTTGAGAAGATGATCAAAATCATATAAGGCAAAGTTTTTGGGGTGGAATGTTTATCTACTAATGAAGCCACAATATCATTATTTTTTTTCTACCAGCTGTACAAACTAAGAGGCATGGAACTGTGCATTGTGGCCACAAATCTAAATCTAATGACTGCCCAATACTGCCACCCAAAAACCACACCAAATATGCCAATTAGGGATGCTTTACGAATGACTATGGCTATCCCAGGTAAGATAAAACGACCATCACCAATGCTCTCGTCATCATCATCATCATCATCATCATCATAATCATCACCATCATCACCATCATCATCAGCAGCAGCAGAATCAGCAGCAGCAGCATCGCCACCATCACGACCATTGTCATCGTCATCTTCATTCTCATTATCATCATCATTATCATCATCATCATCATCATCATCATCATCATCATCATCATATTCATCATTACCACAATCTCCACTACCACTATCACCACCACCATCCAACCATTACCAACATCATAATGAATCATCCTCGTCTTAAATACGCACAACAGAGTGCACAACAGCAGTTAATCATTTTAAAATATTTGCTTACAATGATTTGGACTCGGGGCATCTCCCTGTGGTCTTCCGCATTTTCGTACTTATAAAGGCTCATTCTGAATATGCTCCACAGTTTTTTTTTAAAGATTGAACATTTATATAGAGCAATATCCACTAAACGTGCTCAAAGCCCTTTACAAGGGGTCCCTGGCCAACAGCAACTTTTAACATGTAGGACGGGACATGACACCTGTTAGGCTACTATATTACAATTTTTTTTTCGGAGAGAGACAACGATGTTAACGGCCAGGTACTCATTTGAGTACGATGAGATAATGTGAGTAAAGAGCCTTCTCCATGGGCTCAAAAATGGGCCGAGCGAGGCTTGAACCCAGGATCCTCCGATCCGAAAGCGAGTGTCATACCACTAGACCACATAGCCGCATTTTAAATATTGACTAGTTACGCTAAGGAGGCTCATCATCTTCAACTTTGTTGTATGTTGACAATGAGTGCACTAAAATAAAAGAACATTTTTACAGTGCAATATCCACAAAATGTACTCAAAGCGCTTTACAAGAATGTCCCGAGCCAAGAGCAACGCTTAACACGTAGGACGAGACGTGACGCCTGTTAGGCGATTTTACTATTACATTTTGTCCCTACAGAGACAATGCTGTTAAAGACCAGGTACTCATTTTACAACTGGCTACTGTGAGAGAATATAAGTAAAGAACATTTTCTAAATGACTCAACCATCAGCCGCTCAGAGCGGGGCTCAAACCCAGGACCTTCCGATCGGGAGATGAGTTTCATCCCAATAGACCACATAGCCGTACAAATATGTATATAAGAATTATCAGACGTTTTTCTATCACGTTGTGTAGGTGTGTTCTCTGCTATGCATTATGACAATCATGGAGTTACAGACGTGTATGTAGACGGTGGTGTGTTGGCCAACTATCCTGTCAACTGCTTTGATGGTAAGTAAACAATAGGAATGACGTAACTTAGTAACTGGTTCTAAACTATCGGAACAATGGCGGACGCCCTTATGGAATACTTCTCCTACGAGC
Source organism: Berghia stephanieae (assembly GCF_034508935.2). NCBI lineage: Eukaryota > Metazoa > Mollusca > Gastropoda > Nudibranchia > Aeolidiidae > Berghia > Berghia stephanieae. The sequence continues at coordinate 8,770,368 of NC_088363.1, read as the reverse complement.
ATAAAAGTATATCCAGAGGAGAAAAACATGATAAATCTGTTTTGAATTTTATACATTCTGATCACACATGTTAAAAAGTTCTAGACAGCATGTAGATTAAAATGTACCCATTTTCTTTGTTTCCAGGCCTTCTTGGCCAGACTGAAATCTCTGGATGATTTTCCGACTATTATGACTTGTGTCACATTTTATTATTGAAATTTTCCAGGCTGGTATCTGTCCATGGCCAAGGAAGACGCGTCTTGGCCAGACTGAAATCCCTAGATGATTTTTTATGAGCTTTAAAAATGAGCTTTTATAATTATATAGCGCAATATCCACTAAATGTGCTCAAAGCGCTTTTCAAGGGGCCCCTGGCCAACAGCAACAGTTAACATTTAGGACGGGACACGACGCCTGTTAGGCGATGTTCCAATTTTTTCGAACAGAGACAACGCTGTTAACGGCCAGGTACTCATTTTACACCTGAATACGGTGAGAGAATGTGAGTAAATATCCTTCTCCGAGCGAGGCTTGAACCCAGGACCTTCCGATCCAATGATTTTCCGACTATTATGGTTGTGTCACATTTTATTATTGACATTTTCCAGGCTGGTATTTGTCCATGGCCAAGGAAGACGCGTTCTTGGCCAGACTAAAATCCTTGGACGATTTTCCGACTATGATGGCTCCCAACAACCGATTCAAACCAAGGGGACCAAACAAGACCATGGGATTTTTATTGGTAATTACTGCGATACATGCAAATAATATTATATGCTCTCTCTCTCTTTAAAAAATAAACATGAATATTTATATAGCACAATATCCACTAAGACCCCAAAACGCTTTACAAGATATTTCTAGCCTACATCAACATTAGGCGATATTACCATGTTTTCCCACAGTAACACCGCTGTTATCGGCCAGACACTCATTTACACATGAGTACGGTGAGGAAAGAACCGTTTCCATGGAAAAAATGTAATTCAAACATTCAAATTAAAATAAAGTTTACTAGTAATTGTCCTTTAATGAATTAATGGTTTGTTGTGGGTTTCTTTCGTATAATTCATTGACCTTTCTTTTTGATAATGTTGATTTTTTTCAACTTTCTATGTTATACCAATATTCCATTTGTAGTTCGATGAAGCTGAGAGAGAGGTGATGCGATTTATCCTTGAAGGAAGATACGGTGCCCTTATGCCGGCCAGGCCAGGAGAGGATACCACGCTGTGGCTGTAAGTGTGTGTGTGTGTGTGTGTGTGTGTGTGTGTTTGTGTGTGTGAGTGCTTATTTGTTTATCGTTTTTGTCAGATAACTCAAATTGTTTTAATGGAAATACATACTCTCAAACCAACGCAATAATTTTTCATTACAACAATAGTAATGTAAACCGATGTGCTGATATTTGAAGGCCAGGTAACCCAATTCGTTATGGGCCCATTGTTGTAATGGAAATCCCAAAAAATGACGCAAAATATTGTCCATTAGAACGATGTTTCACCAAGCCCATAGGTGACTTCGGATGTCAGTCCTGCATTTGTACACGTTGTTGTAAGCCCATAATTGCGTTCGGACATTCATTTTTGTCTGCTGTTTTAAATTCAATTATGGTTACTTTGGGTCACCAAGGACAATATAAATGAAAAAAATGTATATTATATATATATATATATATATATATATATATATATATATATATATATTCAGTCATTCTGCCATTATTTCACCATTCGAGACATTAAATCATCTCATCATTGTATTATTATTATTATTCAATATCACCGTATCATCGTCGCTGTTCACCTGTAAACCCTGGTTGTTTTGATTATCTGGATTGTGATTTTTGTGTAAACATTCCGGGTCACTGTTTGTTTTGTCACTCTGTGACAAGAATCGTGAACTGTTTTCTCCCAACCGTAACCCCCCCCAACCTTCTCTCTCTCTTCAACGTACATATTTGATAATAAGTAACCAAACCATGTCTACCCCAGCTTCCAATGCAAAGAGATTAAGAGGGGGTAGCGACGATCTACCGAGTGTTACTGACGAGATGTGTGAGTTGAGAAGGGAATTCATAGAATTGAGGAATGTAATTGATGGAGTTAAAGACAGCGTTAGCTCGGTTTTAGCGGTGTTGGGACAACTCAGTACCATTAAAGATCAAATGGACAGGATATTAGAAAATATGAAAGGACAAGAGGAGAGGTTATGTGGGGTAGTTGCACACATATGTAATGGCTTGTGATCGCATAGTGGTGTTTTTCATAGATGGTAGTATTATCCTTTGCGTTGTGTTGTAGATGTTAATAATGACGAAAGAGTTCAGGGGCCGGTGATGATAATTGAATGCACAACATCAAGACATTCAAATAAAAGTCCAGATTCCAAGTTTCATTTCTTACAGTTTTATTTGTTTGTGATAAATTCAAAATCAAATTCATGATAAATTCCAAATCCAAATCAAATAGCATGGTCATAATTCAATCAGTTTCATAAATTCCAAATCCGTAAAATCAATCCACATGTAAAGTCAATTTTGCCTAAGTAACCATTTTCAATATACGTGGAATATTTCTAAGTCCGTAAAAGCAAATAAATGATGGTGAGCACAAAAGGTTTAAAGTGTGCAGCTCATGGTCAAGTTGAATGCAGAATCAAAAGGTAGAATGATCCCCGTTTGATCAGACACACTGTTTTATATCCTATTCTAAACTGTCCCACAATTCCTTTCACCAAAGGTCAGTTTTACGCCTAAATAATCAAAGGTCGTACGCCTAAATAATCCGTACGCCCAAATAACAAATACGCTACGCCCAAATAATATCGTACGCCTAAATGATGAATACCAACTATAACTTAATGCTTTTATCCCCAAATACCAAGTAACACCGATCAAAGAAAGTAATTTTCTAGTATTCAATATAATGACCAGATATACAAAATTCATGAACTCATTAAACCCACTTGCTGTAAGCTAACTCTCTTACATACGCCCCTTTCTTAGAATTTAAATTGAGTTAAAAACAATTTCAATTTTTTAAAAAAATCAGTAAGAGATCAATCTATAAGCAACGTCTAATTAGAATTAGATAATAAAATGTAAGAAATAGTTTATCAACATGACAACACGTATGCCAGTTAAATATTTTAAAAAGTTTAAATTTGAGATAAATCAACATCAAAGTTGATTACAACATCTATGTATATATCGATTATAGTTTTTAAAGTATTACAACATCGATAATGAGATAATGACCAATTAAAAGTGATTAAAATTTAAATTTACCAACACCAAAGATGATTGAAATTTAGATATATAAATATCGATTATACTTTTTAAGGTATTACAACATCGACCGTAAAATATCAATTAATTAAAAGTTCAAAGAAAAATTATCTTTTCATCTTAAATTCCATCTTCATAGCAATACAAGTGTTAATTCCCGTCATATTTCATCATATATCCATATTCTTGCTTGAAAAAGAATGGTTCAATTTCCATTTGTGATATACTCACGTTGTCTTATTCAATCTCAAATTCAACTCTATACGACATGGGTGATAATCTCAGCTTCCATGTATGTCTACTCATTTACTGACATATCAAAACCAATACCTTGTACATTCCCTTATATTGTATGATTCCATTTAAACAACATTATTACATTAATTCCAACTTATAATATGTGGTACAAATAATGTTTTATAGACATCTAGATTCAAATACGAAGAATTATATTTCAATTAGTAATAAAAACTATTTAAAAATAAATCATAATAATAGCATTATCATCATTTTAAAATTCAAGTTGAAGTTATTATCATTCATTGTTCATTGTTGGTGTTTCAATTTTTAAGCTTTTTAAGTCATGAGGGTGTAGTTTACAACTACATTGAAATCAAATTGTTCTTTGTGGTCATCCATCAGAGGTCACATTTCTCAGTAATCCGTTCGTTTCTAGAATGGTCATCCTGTAAAAATTGTCAGTAATTGTTAATTAAGTCATTGTCTCCATTAAGAATGAGTTTTCATGTAATGAAAAAAATATATCAACTATAAGAGTTGAGGTGGTTGTATCTAGTCTACGTGTTGCATTGTTGTGTGTGTTGTGGTCACTGAATAGGCCAAGTGTCATAAATTCAATTTAATTATTGTTAATTAATTAAAAACTTTTTCCTCTGTAAATGTCTTCGAATTATCACCATAATGTCTTCACATTCAATTATTTAGTGTTTAATAAATAATCAGACATTAGTCTGTCCGACTTGTTCACATCACATATTTAGTGTTTAGTAAATAATCAGTCATTAGTCTGTCCGACTTATTCATATTTAGTACAGTGTAAATAACTAAATAAGTAAAATCTAACACAGTATGTGATTGTGGGCTGTTACTAAAGTGACCAACTTTTGTAATTAGTGTGTTGTATTTGTTCGAGTCTTTTGAATTTGGGACGAAAAAAGACTCTACAGGTAGCAAACGTATGCTTAACCTGTTGGGTTGTTTCTTGGTCTTGTGACGTCGCTGTAATCCATTCATCTCCGGCATCTGGGTCGATTCTCCTCGTAGATATTTGTGGTTGTCTTGTGTATACGTTGAATCTCATTGTAGATGAAATTGTAAAAATTCAAGATTAACTGTGTGCGAGATCTTGAATTTAAATGAAGTTTGACTTATCCAGCAAGTCAAAAGAAAGTTGTGAACTCAGCCATGTGTTGACACAGAGTTCGTGTGTAGTAGTCGACAGAGGTCGTGTGTTGTAATTGTCTGTGTTTGTTGATCGAGTTTTGATGAGGTGGCATGTGAGTACACACCAGGTAGATGATGTAATCTGTAGAGTACCGGTGGGTGACGTGAGTCCAAACACCAGGTAGATGATGTATAATAACGTAGTCTAGTAGTGTATGTAGTAGGGTCGAATAAGGTCAACAATATTTTCGTTATTTGAACGCAGGTTGTTGAATATCATACGATAATGAATCCAAGGAAATCGCTCATGTGGCGTTTTGCGATACTTTTTCCTGCATTGTCTTATATACATATATAGCCTTTATCTTTTACAATGATACTAAGACAGGCGTTATTATAATATTCAATGTTTATAAGTTGTAGATATGGGTGCTGCACACTTGTATATTGACATAAGTTTAAATTTGAATACGCTCACCACTGAATATGATGGAAGTAGTATTGTTCACAATTGGACATCATTTTTGTAAAAACAATCGTATCTTGAACGTTTATGTAATTATTGACATCGTACATCGTTGGGTATTGTTGTCGTAGAAGTAAATACAAGTAATCCAATTGTTCAATAAAGAATGTAAATATAAAAAGGTTCATGGAAGAAATCTGTGTTGATACAGATATTATTTTATGAATTCTGTCAAGTTTGTATAAGTTGAAAGGTACGATGTAATTGAGGTTGCTGTGTAGTTTGTAGTCTGTAGATTGTGTTGATTCTGGACGTATCAATGACGTAGTGGTTGTCGAGATTGTTACTCCATTTCAAGGTATCCGTGGATAGACCAAAGGGATTAAGACATTTCCAGACCTGTTGTGGCTGTGTTTGAGTTGCCTCTGTCGTTGTCATCAGCGTTCCCGTTATGACTGATGGTTGCAAGTGTCCTCTTTCGTGATGACTGTATCATGTTTTAGTGCAAACACTACTTTGCCTTTGATTAACTCGAATTATTCCCCTTAGAAAATCCCTAATTTAATGAAATATGATTTTGTTTATGTTATCGTATTATCGTAGCACTTCCTACCATTTCAACTGATTGCCGATTGATTACACACTTAAGATTTGACAATTGAACATAACTTCTTCTTCAACTCAGTTACACACTTTATGATATAAATGTTAAATTCAAACCACGCAGTTAATATTGATTACAATTACAACAGCGAATCTATAGGAGAAAAATATGATAATCAAAATATTTGCAGAAACGATATACACTCTGGTCAATAAAAATTCAATGTTTCGCGCCTTTGCCCTCGGCTTATAAAAATATTCATATAACTCATTGCGACGTTATCTCGCGCCTCTTAATATAGCATTGATAATTGTGTGCGCTTTAACCACGCGCATCGTATTTATAAAAATTCTCCGCCTTCTGCATCATTTCATAATGTTAAACCAAGTGCTTTAATCAAACGCAAAATAAAATATTCCCGAACGCCTCATTCCTGCGTCTCGTAATTTAAATCATGTGCACTTTAATCACCGCGTCTTACATCACTGCGCTTATTTACCCGTCATTTACAGCATTTTACCGTATGGGTTACTTATAATTCGCTGATTCTTAACAAGTTAACCACTTGTGTCACAAATATTATCAGCTCACATGACATGATAATTCATTTTCAATATTTTGTTATTCTTCCGTAATAACATTTTAACTCCAATTACAAGACATCAGTCTTTCATAATAATTAATACTCCGTCATTGTATTTATATTATCTCCTTTTCATTCTCCGACTTTAAATCAAAAGTCCGTTATTCCGTTATACTGAGAATATTGCTCCTTTAAAAAAAATTACGACGAAACGCATTTCAAAACAAAACAAAACATGACAACGATTGACTCATATTCCGCATAAATCATTTCAACTTAATTTCCAGTGATAAAATCCAAATGTCTTATGTAATCTATTATAACGCCATGTCTCATTACACAACTAAATAAGCTCTGTTGTCGATTACTTGGCTGCGTTAACCACACATTTATTACCAAGAATACAAACAGCAAATAAAACTTTGCTCTTTGTCATGAACCCATGAATCTCAAAGAGTCAATATCAACCTACCAATTCATCCCTATTGACGGGAGAGAAATATAATCAATGATGTTGTAATATAACAATAAATACCATAAGACATTTTTCAATTATCAAAACTTAGAATTTACGTGTTTTTATTGCCATCGTCTTCTTGAGTCATTTTGACAGAAAATAAAACGTAACAACCTTAAATAATGGACCAACTGTTTATGTAATTCCAACAGTAACATACAAAAATTGAAATAAAAATCGACACATCTTTGTTACTGATATTAACAAAACATTGCCATTAACGGTACAAATTAATATTCGAAGATTTATTCCGAAACGCTTGATTGTAAGTAAACGCATTTTCATTTATTTTGAAAAATAAAACGCACTAAAATATTCATTTAAATTCTGCAATTTTTATTTTCATCTCTCCCTCTCTTCTTTTTAATTAAATAAAATACGTATAGCATCAATGCATTATTATTATTATTATTATTATTATTATTATTATTATTATTATTATTATTATTATTATTATTATTATTATTATTATTATTATTTTGCCGTTCTATAATATATTGCTTTTAGTTTTTAATATATTTTCTTGTTCCATCTATGGTTCTTAATTTCAATATTATTTCGTTTAATTTTTTTTTTAAAAACCGTATTTTATCAGAATTTTAGGAATCATCTATAATTTCAATAATTTTTTTCAACATTTCATTACAAAAAATTATACTACTTCACCTTCAAAATTGATGTTCATTTTCTTTTCCAAATAAAAATATTTTCCTATCTGTTCACAATTTTCACTTCAAAATTCGAGTCTCACAAAAACTTCAATAGATGTTAACACCGCAACAATATACATTTCTTGTGTATCCATGGTTCGGAATAATAACATCTTTACATCATGGTATCACGGCTCCAAATAAAGATATATAAGAATCCTGGTCACGGCACCAAATAAGATACATAATGTGGGGTAGTTGCACACATATGTAATGGCTTGTGATCGCATAGTGGTGTTTTTCATAGATGGTAGTATTATCCTTTGCGTTGTGTTGTAGATGTTAATAATGACGAAAGAGTTCAGGGGCCGGTGATGATAATTGAATGCACAACATCAAGACATTCAAATAAAAGTCCAGATTCCAAGTTTCATTTCTTACAGTTTTATTTGTTTGTGATAAATTCAAAATCAAATTCATGATAAATTCCAAATCCAAATCAAATAGCATGGTCATAATTCAATCAGTTTCATAAATTCCAAATCCGTAAAATCAATCCACATGTAAAGTCAATTTTGCCTAAGTAACCATTTTCAATATACGTGGAATATTTCTAAGTCCGTAAAAGCAAATAAATGATGGTGAGCACAAAAGGTTTAAAGTGTGCAGCTCATGGTCAAGTTGAATGCAGAATCAAAAGGTAGAATGATCCCCGTTTGATCAGACACACTGTTTTATATCCTATTCTAAACTGTCCCACAATTCCTTTCACCAAAGGTCAGTTTTACGCCTAAATAATCAAAGGTCGTACGCCTAAATAATCCGTACGCCCAAATAACAAATACGCTACGCCCAAATAATATCGTACGCCTAAATGATGAATACCAACTATAACTTAATGCTTTTATCCCCAAATACCAAGTAACACCGATCAAAGAAAGTAATTTTCTAGTATTCAATATAATGACCAGATATACAAAATTCATGAACTCATTAAACCCACTTGCTGTAAGCTAACTCTCTTACAGTTAGACAGGATAGAGGAGGAGGTAAAGATGCAACGTAGTGAGGCGAGAATTGTCAAGGAAGATGTGGGGGTGTTGAGAAGGCGAGTGGAGGTGTTAGAGGCGAGGGCGATTGAGAGTGAGGCGAGAAGCAGGAGGAACAACTTGGTGTTTCACGGTGTCGAGGAGAGGGAGGGAGAGAATTGTTTTGAACTGGTGGCGGAGTTGGTGCGGAAGTGCAAAGTGGAAGGAAGGGTGGTGATAGAAAGAGCGCACAGGATGGGTAGAAGAACGAGTGACAAAAGAAGGCCTGTCATTGCCAAATTCCTTGACTTCAATGACAGGCAACGAGTCAAGCTGGGGAGGAAGCATCTGCCTCCTGGACTTGGAGTAAGTGAAGACTTTCCGTCTGAGATCCGGGAGGCAAGACGCCAATTGATGGCGGATTTGAAGGCAGCCAACAATGCCGGAAGAGACGCCTGGATAGCATACCCAGCCAGGCTGATTGTGGACGGCAGGGAAGTGCGGACAGTGAGACCGACGACGACAACAGATCGACAATAGGAAGATGCGCCGCGGAGCCACCTTTCAAATGTATCCTTTTGTGTTTTTAATATCAATGGTAGTTTGGAAATGAAGAAAGAATGTCCTGAATTTGTTGAAAGTATTTATAAATTTGATGTAATTTTGTTAAGTGAGACGTGGACGAATGAGAGAAGTAATTTAATGTTAGATGGCTACTGTGAACCGTTCTGCAAACACCGCAAAAGAAAATCAAGGGCCAAACGGGATTCGGTGGGTTAGTGTGTTATTTCAGGAAGCGTTTGGAAAAGGGTGTGTCCGTTGTAGATTGGGAGTATGAAGATGGTATGTGTTTTAAATTAGATAAGGAACATTTTGGATGGAATGAAAGTGTATATTTATTATTTGTCTACATGAGGCCGTATAGATCAACGCGTAGCGATTTTGACGATAATGTAAGTTGTTTTGATGAACTGTTAAATCAATTGACAAAAGTGACCGATCAGGGAGGGATTATAGTAGCAGGAGACATGAATGCAAGGACGGCGGAGAGAGAGGATTGTTTGACTGTTGACATTAGAGAGAATCAGACAGAAGAGCTTTCGGTAGAGAATGTTTTATGTGAAAGAGATTTCTTATGTAATGACATGACAGTTAGACGTTTTAATAAGGACAAAAAAGTAAATGACTATGGACTGAAATTACTCCAATTATGTTACACATGTGACCTTGCAATATTAAATGGGAGAACAGGGGAAGATAAAATGAAGGGATGCACAACGTTTGGCAATAAAAAAGGGGAGAGTACAATCGACTATGTTATTTGCAATAAGCGGGTTATAGGAAATGTGTGTGGTTTTAACGTCCACGAAACAAATGAAATGTCAGATCATAAGATAATATCGTTTACTTTGAAATTAAACAATAGTGAGCATAGACGGGAGGTAAGTGACGGTTTAGATGGGATTATGTTGACAAAGTGGAAAGAGGATAAGAAGGAGAATTACGTTACATTATTAAATACAGAAGTGTGTCATAATAAGGTGAGAAATCTAATACATTTGGTACAAACTAACACAGATCCAGAGGTATTAGAGGGTAATATAGTCGAGTTAACAGATATTTTAACAGAAGCAGGGATAGATCATGTAGTTAGGATAGAGGGGAGAGGGGATAAACAAAAGAAAGGGAGAAGAAAGAAAGCACCATGGTATAACAAAGCTTGTCAGATCCAACGCAAAGTATTCACTGAGCGAGCACATAAGTTTATAGAGACGGGGACAGGGGAAAACAGGACATTGATGTGTAAGGAAAGGAATAAATACAGGAAGGTATGTAGGATTAACAAAAGAAATTACAGTCGCAAAAAAGCGCAGCATTTATTGGATTTAAGTAAGCATGAACCCCAGAACTTTTGGAAGGAAATAAAAAGAAATTCAGTATCACGAAGAGAGCTGCCAGATATAAACTTCTACGACCATTTTAAAACTTTAGCTAATAAAGAATCAGGGGTTGGGGAGATGGGTAGGGCGGAGATTGCAGAGGTAGAAAAGGATGTGGGAAGGAATATTATAGATATAGACATTTTAGATAAGCCAATCGAGATGGGGGAACTACACAAAGCAATTAAGGCTCTTAAACGCGGCAAAGCTACTGGAGTGGATAATATGTTAAATGAATTTATTATTAATGCAACTTCAGAAATCAAATTACTGATTTTATCGATTTTCAATAAGATACTGGAATTGGAATATTTCCCCTTGATATGGAGTCAGGGTAGAATTGTGCCGATTTTTAAAAAGGGAGATGAAAGAGATGTGAACAATTATAGAGGGATAACAATAATGAGTTGTATAGGAAAACTGTTTACAAGAGTGATGAATGAAAGACTAAATGTATGGGTGGAGGGAGAGAATGTGTTAAACGAGGTTCAATATGGATTTAGAAAGGGAAGGAGCACAGCAGATTGCCATTTTATTCTACATGGAATTATCGAGATATTGCTATCTAAAGGGAAGAAGCTACATTGTGCGTTTATCGACTATGAAAAAGCATATGACCTTATTGACAGATCCGCATTATTTACAAAATTGATCAAATCCGGTGTGAGCTCAAAATTTGTCAAGCTATTTAGAAACATGTATTCAAAGGTTGAGCTGGCCACAGGAGGTAAAGGTCAACAACAATTTTTTAAATCAAACAGCGGATTATTACAGGGTGAAAGCACTTCGCCACTTTTGTTTTCGCTGTTTGTTAATGATCTTGAAAGTAAATTAAGTGACGATTCCATAGGATTACAAATACAGGATATTACAATTAAATTGCTCATGTTTGCAGACGATATGGCAATAATCAGTGAAACAAAAGAGGGTTTGCAGAACGGTTTAGACTCTTTACAAGAATATTGCATGCAATGGGGAATAAAGTTAAATATCAGTAAAACAAAAATCGTAGTATTTAAAAAGGGAGGGAAAACGGGGCAACAAGACAAATGGTCATATCAGGGTAAAAGTATTGAAGTAATCTCGTCATTCAAGTATCTAGGCTGTCATTTTAGCGCATCGGGATCTCTTACAAAATGTACACAAGAAGTAACAAACTCAGCCAGAAGAGCACTATTTTCACTTAGAAAGTATTTTAACACTAACACAGAAATTTTACCACAGATGCAAATGAAACTGTTCAA
>NC_088363.1:8691161-8753661 GCF_034508935.2 Berghia stephanieae | reverse complement strand
TGATGCTACAGATAATGAAGATGATGATGATGATGATGATGTTGATGATGATGATGATGATGATGATGATGATGATGGTGATGATGATGATGATGATGATAATGATAATGATAATGATAGCTGAGTCCTTGGAAAAATGATTTTTACTCACATTCTTTCAACGTACTCGGGTGTAAAATGAGTACCTGGCCGTCAACAGTGTTGTCGCTTGCGGAAAAGTTATAATCTCATCTCGTTCTATATGTCACGTGTTGCTGTTTGTTTTGGATTCTTTGTAAAGCGCGTTGAGCACGTTTACTGGATATTGGTCTATATAAAAAGTGTTTGAGGTTTTTTTTATTTCGTTCCTCGCCAAATATGACTTGTCCCGTGTTAACAGCAGTATGAGCACCATTATAAGCTGCTGCTGATTGGGTCGATCGTTATAGCATAGTAGTGTGAGCTGCCATGCTTCGAGGCACATTCGTTTGTGGACAAGGTTACATCAACATTTGCTCATTTGGAGAACATGGGTGGTTCATGTTGACTTTTGATGCTTGTTTGGAGGATAATATTTATCCGTCATTGAATGCCTTGCCGGTGGCATCCATCGATGCCACGCTGAAGAGCCCAATTCAGTTATATAATTATTAATTCTAGCACCACATACATTACCCTACCAGATTTCAGTCTCCCTACAGAGGTTGAATAACAATATCATGGAACGCCATTCTTCACGCTCAAGGGCCATTACCGAGCCGTCGATCGATTCTCTTTTTGCCAGTTGTTGCCTCCACATTTCCTATCCAGGACTTTCTTGGTTTGCCCCATGTCTTTCTGCACATAATATAACCAAAATACTGTTTGCTCCAATTCGAGTTTTAATAGTGCGATTCTCTACTTTGATGATTAATTCTAACATCACATTTTTAAAAATTGAGCTTTTATATAGCGCAATATCCACTATACTTGCTCAAAGCGCTTTACAGGGAATCCCTGGCCAACTGGATTATTTAACTTTTAGTACGGGATATGATGTCTGTTAGACGATATTACAGGTTTATTTTCGGACAGAGACAACGCTGTTAACGTCCAGGTACTCAATTTACACCTGAGTTTAGTGAGTGAATGTGAGTAAAGAGACTTCTCCAAGGAATCAACGATGCTCCGAGCGAGGCTCGAACCCAGGAACTTCTGATCCGAAAGCGAGTATCATACCACTAGACCACATAGCTGCATAACATAACCAAAATACAACTTGCTCCTGTTCGAGTTTGAATATTATTCTTTGAAAAAGATTCTAGAAAATAATGATGCGCAGTTTCTTCTTATTACATTCTGTTGTTTATTTTTTTCAGGAAAAGTTCTTGCCAAAACACAAAGAACTTCTTTTCGGCAAAGATTGCGATTTAGACAAAGCATTTGGCATCCTTGACAAAGATGGGAACAATAAGGTACGTCTTGGGGCGTCTATTAGCTAAAGACTTTTTTGATTGATACCAACCAACGTGTACATATTTTAAAGTCTGATAACCAAAATGATTAATTGGCACATTGTTATAGTGGGAATACTCACAAACCAACGCGAAATGTTGTCCATTACAACAATGTTAAAACAAACCCATTTATTAGACCCTCAAGTGTGCACGTCGATACTAACTCTTCACTACTCGTTTGGAAGAAGGGAGTGTTTATGTCATTCATATACTGCTCATTCGCAGTCAACTGAGAGTCTGCTGCAAAGCAATATAATTTCTGTTGTTCTTCGATTAGCAAGTTGCTAAACACTTTAATGTAGAGGAGAGACTGAGCAACACTTTGTGAATATGAAATAGAAATAAACCAAAGGATATTTCTAATTAACAATTCGCTGGCCCTGTCAGGATGATCTTTGTGAATTCAAGCCATTTTAAAATATGAATTTAAAACTCTTACTTAGCATGTCCCGAATCGGCAGCGTGGCTCAGTGGTACGGTCTTTGCTTCCTACCCGAAAGGTACCGAGTTCAATCACCCGTCGCTACGTTGTGAGGCCTTGAGCAAGTCACCTCGCCCTAGCTCACTTTGCGGCGCTGCTCTGCGGCTGACGCCTGGGTTATTCCAGTCTCCCCTTGGAATAGGCCCTAAAGACAAATTTCCCCTTGGGGATGAATAAAGGGAATTTTTTTAAATTATAATGTAACACATGTTTATATGTATCCTAGCATAACGCTCTTGGCACGCCAAATAATTCTTCAAATCTTTACACGAAGAGTCACTTTTCTACTTTTAATAAAAGCACGAGTCGAATATTAACTTTATCTTTCAATTTTTTTTAAGAAAATGCTTGCAATTTTAAGGACTATAGGCTAATTTTCATATTTTTGTGAGAATATTTTACTCTGTTTTGCATGCATATTCATCTAATCTTCATGCATATTTTTCATTTTAAAAAAGAATAAAACCGCTGGGCCAGATACAAAAAGGCGAATTTCAATAAATGATGTCCTTTGCTTGTTGCAGCAGCTGCTTCTTATGGTTCACACTATTATGTTATGACGATCGACCCAATCAGCAAAGTCCGGTCCGCATTCGTGCACCGTCGCGAACCCGCCCGGTAGCATCGTCACAACACACCTTTCGACTAGATGCTCTGCCGTTTCGGGTTCTTGCCCACAGCGTGGACATAAAGGACAGGAAGTTAGACCCCACTGATGTAACGCACCGGCCGTTAGGCAGCTCCTCGACCGAAGCCGATTCGCAGCTACCCAGTGTCTCCTCTTACTGGTATCAAAGCCTGGCAACTTCTCACCAAGCTTAGAGGAGTGTAGGTCCCGCCCCCACGAGGGATTGAATTCGTCCAAACCGACTTCCATCTCGTATGTGCAGCTCTGTCCGTAGTCAGGGATTCTGCGTACAAGGGTTGCCGGGACTTATTTCGGCTCGAAACGGGGGCACCGTTCATTATGCGCATGAGAGGGGTATCCCCATTCCCTCTCTCTTTGATCTTACTCAGCCAGTTTCCCGTAATGGTCTCCCTCCGGACATCGGGGGGCTGGATCGCTGCCATCACCGGGCCCCATTCTCTAGGGGTTGTTGCTAGCGTTCCCGACACTATGTGCATCGACTTGCGAAGTTTTACATCCACCTTCTCAACGTTTCTGCTTCTACCCCACACTGGAGCGCAATACTCCGCGGTGGAATAGCATAGTGCCAGGGCGGATGTTCTCAGGAGCGCTTGGCTAGCGCCCCAAGTCGATCCCGCCAGCTTCCTCAGAAGACTATTCCGCTTCTCTATCTTCCGGGCAACCCCTTCGAGATGAACCCGATAGGTAAGGCTGCGGTCCAGCGTCACCCCTAGGTATTTTGGACGCGGCTCATATGGGAGTGGCTGGTCCCCGACTAGGACATTCAGTTTACGGGTGTGCCAACCACTGCATAAGTGAAATGCAGTGGCCACGGTTTTTGAAGTGTTCATCTTCAGGTACCACTTGTCAAAGTAGGATTTGAGTCTGGTGACGTCCTCGCTGAGTACGCTCTCGAGACGGGTCCACACTTTACTCTGAGTAACGAGTGCCCAGTCGTCTGCGTATCCCAGCCTCAGGGAGGAAGTGTTCGGCATATCGCTAATGTAAACGTTAAACAACATTGGCGCAAGTACCGACCCCTGAGGGACCCCATTCTTCAATTTCCTAACTTTGCTCGTGACGTCTCCCAGCGCGACGTGGAATTGCCTTTCCCCTAAGATCGAAGAGAACAACTTCAAGGTCTTTTTGCACCTTATGATTTACCGATGATCCGTCGATCGATTCTCTTTTTTGCCAGTTGTTGCCTCCACATTTTCCTATCCATGATCCAGGACTTTCTTCCTTGGTTGCAGCCCCATGTCTTTTCTGCACTATACTATTAAACCAAAATACTTTTGTCTTCCAATTCGAGTTTTAATTAGTGCGATTTCTCTACTTTGATGATTAATTCTAACATCACTAGACCACATAGCTGCATAACAATAACCAAAATACAACTTGCTCCTGTTCAAGTTTGAATATTATTCTTTGAAAAAGATTCTAGAAAATAATGATGCGCAGTTTCTTCTTATTACATTCTGTTGTTTATTTTTTTCAGGAAAAGTTCTTGCCAAAACACAAAGAACATTTCTTTCGGCAAAGATTGCGATTTAGACAAAGCATTTGGCATCCTTGACAAAGATGGGAACAATAAGGTACGTCTTGGGCGTCTATTAGCTAAAGACTTTTTTGATTGATACCAACCAACGTGTACATATTTTAAAGTCTGATAACCAAAATGATTAATTGGCACATTGTTATAGTGGGAATACTCACAAACCAACGCGAAATGTTGTCCATTGCAACAATGTTAAAAACAAACCCATTTATTAGACCCTCAAGTGTGCACGTCGATACTAACTCTTCACTACTCGTTTGGAAGAAGGGAGTGTTTATGTCATTCATATACTGCTCATTCGCAGTCAACTGAGAGTCTGCTGCAAAGCAATATAATTTCTGTTGTTCTTCGATTAGCAAGTTGCTAAACACTTTAATGTAGAGGAGAGACTGAGCAACACTTTGTGAATATGAAATAGAAATAAACCAAAGGATATTTCTAATTAACAATTCGCTGGCCCTGTCAGGATGATCTTTGTGAATTCAAGCCATTTTAAAATATGAATTTAAAACTCTTACTTAGCATGTCCCGAATCGGCAGCGTGGCTCAGTGGTACGGTCTTTGCTTCCTACCCGAAAGGTACCGAGTTCAATCACCCGTCGCTACGTTGTGAGGCCTTGAGCAAGTCACCTCGCCTAGCTCACTTTGCGGCGCTGCTCTGCGGCTGACGCCTGGGTTATTCCAGTCTCCCCTTGGAATAGGCCCTAAAGACAAATTTCCCCTTGGGGATGAATAAAGGGAATTTTTTTTTATTATAATGTAACACATGTTTATATGTATCCTAGCATAACGCTCTTGGCACGCCAAATAATTCTTCAAATCTTTACACGAAGAGTCACTTTTCTACTTTTAATAAAAGCACGAGTCGAATATTAACTTTATCTTTCAATTTTTTTTAAGAAAATGCTTGCAATTTTAAGGACTATAGGCTAATTTTCATATTTTTGTGAGAATATTTTACTCTGTTTTGCATGCATATTCATCTAATCTTCATGCATATTTTTCATTTTAAAAAAGAATAAAACCGCTGGGCCAGATACAAAAAGGCGAATTTCAATAAATGATGTCCTTTGCTTGTTGCAGCAGCTGCTTCTTATGGTTCACACTATTATGTTATGACGATCGACCCAATCAGCAAAGTCCGGTCCGCATTCGTGCACCGTCGCGAACCCGCCCGGTAGCATCGTCACAACACACCTTTCGACTAGATGCTCTGCCGTTTCGGGTTCTTGCCCACAGCGTGGACATAAAGGACAGGAAGTTAGACCCCACTGATGTAACGCACCGGCCGTTAGGCAGCTCCTCGACCGAAGCCGATTCGCAGCTACCCAGTGTCTCCTCTTACTGGTATCAAAGCCTGGCAACTTCTCACCAAGCTTAGAGGAGTGTAGGTCCCCGCCCCCACGAGGGATTGAATTCGTCCAAACCGACTTCCATCTCGTATGTGCAGCTCTGTCCGTAGTCAGGGATTCTGCGTACAAGGGTTGCCGGGACTTATTTCGGCTCGAAACGGGGCACCGTTCATTATGCGCATGAGAGGGGTATCCCCATTCCCTCTCTCTTTGATCTTACTCAGCCAGTTTCCCGTAATGGTCTCCCTCCGGACATCGGGGGGCTGGATCGCTGCCATCAACCGGGCCCCATTCTCTAGGGGTTGTTGCTAGCGTTCCCGACACTATGTGCATCGACTTGCGAAGTTTTACATCCACCTTCTCAACGTTTCTGCTTCTACCCCACACTGGAGCGCAATACTCCGCGGTGGAATAGCATAGTGCCAGGGCGGATGTTCTCAGGAGCGCTTGGCTAGCGCCCCAAGTCGATCCCGCCAGCTTCCTCAGAAGACTATTCCGCTTCTCTATCTTCCGGGCAACCCCTTCGAGATGAACCCGATAGGTAAGGCTGCGGTCCAGCGTCACCCCTAGGTATTTTGGACGCGGCTCATATGGGAGTGGCTGGTCCCCGACTAGGACATTCAGTTTACGGGTGTGCCAACCACTGCATAAGTGAAATGCAGTGGCCACGGTTTTTGAAGTGTTCATCTTCAGGTACCACTTGTCAAAGTAGGATTTGAGTCTGGTGACGTCCTCGCTGAGTACGCTCTCGAGACGGGTCCACACTTTACTCTGAGTAACGAGTGCCCAGTCGTCTGCGTATCCCAGCCTCAGGGAGGAAGTGTTCGGCATATCGCTAATGTAAACGTTAAACAACATTGGCGCAAGTACCGACCCCTGAGGGACCCCATTCTTCAATTTCCTAACTTTGCTCGTGACGTCTCCCAGCGCGACGTGGAATTGCCTTTCCCCTAAGATCGAAGAGAACAACTTCAAGGTCTTTTTGCACCTTATGATTTTTGCAAGTTTGAGCATTAACCCATCGCACCAGACCGTATCGTACGCCGCTGATAGGTCTATAAACACAGCACCTGTTTGCTGTTTTCTCTCGAACCCGTGCTCAATATGCTCTGTAAGGGCAATGACCTGCTCCGTGGTGCACCTCCCTTCCCTGAAGCCTGCCTGCTCAGGTGGCAGGGCAGCGTCTAGGACCGGCCCCCATCGGTTTAATAGAACACGCTCCAACAATTTGTAAAGACAGCTCAGCAGCGATATGGGTCTGTAACTGTCTGCCTCCTTCGCCGGCTTCCCTGGCTTCAGGATGGCAACTATCTTCGCATGCTTCCACACTTGTGGAAGCTTTCCGTTTGCAAGGATGTCAGACATTGCCTCTGCTAGCCAGGCCCGTGCCCTGGGGCCCAGATGCGTCACCATATCGGGATATACACCATCTATCCCAGCTGCTTTGCCGTTCTTCACTTCGCTAATGGCTGCACCCACTTCTCGGGGACTGAACGGGGCCGTCCAGTCCGACTCCTCCGCAGGTAGCGAGTCCAAAATCGTACGGTACGCCTTGCGGACACCGCGCTCAAAAGCCTGATTAGGGACCCGCTTGCTACGGTTCTTAATATTCTTGGCAATTGTGTCTGCCTCGCATTCCGGTGCAGCCTTCGCGAAATTCCGATCTGGGTCCAATTTCTTTATCAAACGCCAAGCGTGGCGGCTGGAGTGTGTAAAGTCGAGGCTTTCCACGGTCTCCTGCCACCGTTGCTTCCTTCCCTCTGCCAGAGACTGGAGTAGTCTATCGGCTGTGTCCTGGGACTGGGTCTGCTGGTACTCTCGGTACAGCTCTTCCGACTCTGCTGTCCAGCAAGGGGTGTAGAATTTCCGTTTGCCCCGTGGAATAGAGCGTTGAGCGCTCTTAACCAGTAGCCTACTAAATCTGGTTATATTCTTGGACTTGGGAGGAATGGCAGGGCAGACCTGCTCGATATAGGAACTGAATTCCTCCCAGTCAGCCTTCCTGAAATTCCATCTGCAAAGTGGGAGAGACTGCACCCTCGGTATTGTCACCCCAGCTGTGACAAGAACCGGCCTGTGCTGGCTATGCGGAAAGTCCCCGAGGACTGTCCGCTTCACCTGCAACGGTTCACCGTTCGCGCCTTTCGTTACGAGGGTGAGGTCTGGAGTATACTCCTTCTTATGGCGGGTACCCCGGAAGGTACCCTTGGTTGTAGGATCGTACACTAGGTGTAGATCATTACAGTCCATCCATGAGCGGAGTTGTCTTCCTGCCTCGTTGCAGTCTCGGTAGCCCCATTCGTGATGGTGGCTATTAAAGTCTCCCAGACAGATGGAAGGATGGCTGACCACCGGTACCGGTGGTGTAGTCCAAGTCGCTCTAGGTGGTTTGTAAATATTATGCAAACACAGTCCACCTACTTCCACGGAAATTCGGTTCACCCCATTGCTGTCCGTTACGCTCTCAATGACCCTTACCTTCGATGGGTCTTTAGCGTAAACGCTGACCCCTCCTTTGAGCCTCGAAGTGTCCTCGCGTTGGACCACCGTATAGCCTGGGATCTGGAATCGGGAAGATTGCGCGCCTGAATAAAGGTGGGTCTCCTGTAAAAGGAGGATATCAACGCAATGAACGGCCAGTAGCTTTGATAAAAGCTCATTTTATTTTTGCTTGTTGCAAACACCAGTGAGCAAGTCACTCGATACATCTCTATCATCAGCCCGCCATTCGATACTCCCTTTTCTTATCCGTCCACCTGCCATCGAAACATCGAGGCTTCTTAGGGCTAACCCACACCGGAGACTGACTCCGACGACCCGGCACTGCCGCCTTCTGCCGTCTTCCGGATAAAGACATCGGGCACGGACAAAATGCTAAGAAAAAAAGAGAAGAGCCGCTAGAACTACCTCATACCAAGCACCCGACGTTCTCTGCCGTTTTTTCTCGAGCTTGGTATAGGTAGGTCTAGCGGCTCTTCTCCTTATTCTTAACATTTTGTCCGTGCCCGATGTCTTTATCCGGAAGACCGCAGAGGACGGCAGTGCCGGCTCGTCGGAGTCAGTCTCCGGTGTGGGTTAGCAATAGGAAGCCTCAAAGTTTCGAGAATATATTTCAATGTACACTACAGCTATTACAAAACTTTAAAGAATTGGGCTATATGCCTTCACCATATTTTTTTTACAGATCGCTTATTACGAGCTGATGCAATTTATAGAAGAAAGAGGTATCCGCATGCAGGTATGTTATAAAATAATATCCAGAAATTATTACTTATTTACTTATTAATTCCTTTTAACTCTATCTGGAGCACAGGGCGTCCAGCATGGCACCGATCTACATCTTGGACAGTCTCTGACTACCACCTTCGCCCCCCCCCCCTCCCCCCCCCCCCCTCACGACATTTTGATACTTTATTGTTCCAAATATTATTACGCCTAGACTAAAATATGAAAAAAAAAATATATATATACAATCATAGCCCGTAGCCTTGGGTTAAAGCGAAAATGTAACTGATTACATCAAAATGTAAACCATTTAGCTAACGTTTACTTATTTACAGCTCTGGTGACCCAAATTGTTATGGGTTAATGGTTGTAATGAAATTACTCTCAAACTAACGCAAAATATTGTCCATTAAAACCATGTTAAACCAGGTCCATAATTGTGTTTGGTTAAAAGACCTGCAAATATATGCACGTCGCATTTAACGACTCGATTCGGATGTGAATCAGTCCCTTGTTATAGATAGAGACGAACGATATAATATGAATACTAGTATTTTTTTAAAAATAGGAGCTCAACAGCCAATTTAAACTGTATGAAATGGAACTTGGGATATTTAAAACTAGTTTTTGGGGACTGACTAAAAAGTATTGTGAACCGCTAATGCGCTTACCTCTCCTTACCAGTCAAGACTGTCCCAAAATCTTCACACCCAACTACTGTAACACAAAATAGATTTTTTATCACTCAGACACAATAGCAGTAACATTCTTGCGATACACAATTTCTTCAGGAAAAGATGTTCTACAACAAATTGTTCATTTTCTATAAATTTTGAGATGTACAAGAGAAATTTTAAAAAGAAAAGCATTGGTTGTATCGTAACGAATGTGACGATTTTCCTTTAGTTGGTAAGTAGAGGGTAAAACATGAATGATACAAAAGCTACATCCAATATTATATGTATTAATCCCTAATGTGTCCATTTCAACTTAGGTTCGATTCCAAGGATACAACCGCAGAGAGGTAAACGATTTGCCTGCATTTCTTACAGCCTTGCAACAAACCCTATTGACGAACCTCAAATACACAGCTGTCAAAGTAAGTAAAATAATCAAAAACATCCCTTTATTCATCCTCAATTAATTGCGCACATTTTATAAATATCTATTGTTCTATTTTAATTCGTGCTTCCTTACAAAGGAACATACTATTTCCTGTCCAACAATGTTTTTGTTTATTCGTCTTAACAACGCCACTACCACATTATCTCATTCGTCTGTAGTGTTTCATTCATCCTGTTTTTTTGATAAAGGGGAAACCCGAAACGTCCATGTTATCTGTTTTCGTATATTAAATTGCAGTTTACATTAATTTTTACATTGTTATTGTTATTCATCTCCAAGGGGAAATTTATCTTAATGGTCTATTCCAAGAAAATACTGGAATAACCCAGGCGTCAGCCGAAGTGCAAAAAAAATCATCCCCAAAATTCAGCGTCTACGTCCTGAATGAGGCAGGCTGATTTTTTGTAATGTTTTTTTTTTCTTGTCTTTTCTTTCTGCTTTGTCTGGCACTGTTTCATATAATACCTCTTCATATTTCTATAGTTTCACAGATAGTACGGCGTTGTTTAGTTTTTGTTTGTTTTTTTTCCAAATGAAATAAATAGGTGTGAATTCTTTATTGATTGGAGCTTGTGCACTTTTTAAGAGTTTCAGTCTTTAATAATTTTGGAACCTAAATGGTTTCTATTTGTTATGCAATATAAAGTTGAAACGAATCGACTCTATCTATGAAAAGTACGTGGAGTCATTCTTAGAATGTTGCTGTTTGATATCTTCAATCTTTCGTTGGCGGCGTTCTCTCAGATTCGCTCGTTCACGGTGTTAGTTTTAGTTCTAGCCCTGCTGTTTGCCGTTTGAACTAATAATAGTCCCTCCAAACACCCTTGTTGTTACGATATGTTGTGGTGGTCATTATTGTTTAGCTTCGCCATTTGTGAATAATGTTATTGTCTTGACTTTTAATATATGGGTGTTATGACCTCCCATCCCACCCAATAGGGGTTGGGTAGCTGGGGATGTTTGATCTGGCAGACAATTCCTGTCTAGCAATCCATCCAAAGGGTAACAAGAATCGATTGTCTGTTTAACGCTTCAGTATTAAAACAATGTTATTTCTTAACATGTGTAATGCAAAATAAATGCGACAAAAGTCGATTATTTAACATTTATCTGCATATAATCGTTTATTATGTTGTTGATTTTTTAACATTTCCAATTGTTTGTAGGAAGAAGATGCACATAGAACAGTGGGAATTAACACTGGACATGTGGGGACCATGGACTACAAACTGGAGGATGCTGATAGAAAGTTCATTGTAGAGGTATGTAGATAGAAAGTTCATTGTAGAGGTATGTAGATAGAAAGTTCATTGTAGAGGTATGTAGATAAAAAATTCATTGTAGAGGTATGTAGATAGAAAGTTCATAGTGGATGGATGTAGATAGAAAGTTCATTGTGGATTGATGTAGGTAGAGAGTTCATTGTGGATGGATTGAGGTAGAAAGTTCATTAATTGTGGATGGATGTAGATAGAAAGTTCATTGTTGAGGTATGTAGTTAGAAAGTTCATTGTGGATGTATGTAGGTAGAAAGTTCATTGTGGATGGATGAAGATAGAAAGTTCATTGTGGATGGATGTAGATAGAAAGTTCATTGTGGATGGATGTAGATAGAAAGTTCATTGTGGATGGATGTAGATAGAAAGTTCATTGTAGACGTATGTAGATAGAAAGTTCATTGTGGATGGATGTAGATAGAAAGTTCATTGTAGAGGTATGTAGTTAGAAAGTTCATTGTGGATGGATGTAGGTAGAAAGTTCATTGTGGATGGATGTAGATAGAAAGTTCATTGTGGATGGATGTAGATAGAAAGTTCATTGTAGAGGTATGTAGATAGAAAGTTCATTGTGGATGGATGTAGGTAGAAAGTTCATTGTGGATGTATGTAGATAGAAAGTTCGTTGTGGATGTATGTAGATAGAATGTTCATTGCGGACTGACTTATTTAGATAGTGAGGTGTCACATGAATTTGCAAACTGAGATTGGGACCTGATGAAATACAAGCATTGGATATTATATATTATATATATATATTATATATATATATATATATATATATATATATATATATATATATATATATATATATGATGGTATATATATATAGAGAGAGAGAGAGAGAGAGAGAGAGAGAGAGAGAGAGAGAGAGAGAGAGAGAGATTTAAGGACTATATAAATACCTCTGGTTTAACCTGGTTGGGATTTAATTTAGTGTTATGAGTTAATTACTTTCATGATAAGGCAGATATGAAATCAATGAAACCGACGTGCACTTATTTGGGTATGATAACCCAATTACTGATGGGCTCATTGTTGTAACAAATCTCAAAAAATGACGCGTTACAACAAAGTTAAACTAGGCCCATAAGCGGGTTCGGATGTCAGACATGCATATTTATATACGTCGATTGAAACCATTGTAAATTAATATTATTTAGCTTTTAGAGATTGTTGCTCAATAGTTTTTCATAACACTGTTTATTTATTTCAGAGAGGTTATAACGCCACCATGAGTTTTCTACGGTATTACGCTATAAAACACCCAAATGATGTGAAGGAACGGAAAGTCCCAGTTACGGTACATACACAACAGCCTTCTTCAGTTCAATGCAGAAACAGTTATGTAAACAGTTCGACTGCTGTCGATGGGGCCATTGATCTAGAGGAAAATGAGAAGAGGACGTGAGAGTAGTTCCAAAGATATTATACCTGAGCATTGGTTTAACGGAGAGAATAATTCGTGACGTCACATCTTCCTCTATTCCGGTTCAAAATTCCTTGGAAGTGTGTAACCAGTCCTCCGGACAAAGAATAAACGATGAATTTAGGTTATGTATTGAATCATAAGGTGGCATAACTATTTTGATAGCAGGATGTATAATTTGCAGTTTTTTTTTTTTATTATGGGGTGTAAAAGAGCGAGGATAGACGATTTTTATTGACGACAAGTATTTAATTAAGCTAGAAAATACGATGCTTTCACTCTGAGACCAAAACATAGGTTGCACTTTGTATGCATCCAGTCCTTCAGAGGACTAGTTTTACACTTCCAAGGAGATTAGAACCAGTATTTTGACCTCACACTTTTGTTCCCGGTTGTTTTCTGGTGATTCCCAGCAATGTGCTTCATTCAGTCTACGTTATCATTCGGAAGATACCAGTCAGAAGTGCCTTATCCATTACAATACAATGTGCCAGATTTTATCATTGATTCTTGCAACTAAAACCGCAAAACAGGGATTGCTTTATTCTGTCTAAATAAAGGAACCAATGGCATTTATGACTCCATACGCACAAAGCTGTAACCTATTATGTCGAGGGTCAGTGTGGCTCAGCGGTACGTCTTTGCTTCGTACCCGAAAGGTTAAAAGTTCTAGAATTACAATTAAAGCACCCAAGAAAAAGTAAGACATAGGGGAACTGGGAACAAATAGGGATCAGATGTAGATTCCAAGAGCATACCACCAATGCACCTAGTTTGAGATCACCTATAAGTCTCACCCAGACACAAGCACAAAATCCAACAAAGAGGAATACACTCAAATGCCTACATTATACATTAAAATAACAATAATACATTACAGAGAGATGATTTACAAGGAAAAAAATATCATCTCCCAAAACAATAACTATGCATTTGACTTTCCCTCCCATCTAGGACTCCGGCCAGGGCCAGGACAAAACCAAGTAATCTCATGCCAAGACAAAGACAGAAAGCAAGTTGGAAAACAGATATAAGGGGATAGAAGACACAGTATGTAACCCCCTGCCCACTATGGGAGGTTAGGATCCCCACCCAGAAAGAATATTTTCAGTTCTCGGGGAGTAGTAGTTTTAGTAGTAGTAGTAGTAGTAGTAGTAGTAGTAGTAGTAGTAGTAGTAGTAGTAGTAGTAGTAGTAGCATCGTATGGCTACACCTTCAAATTTATTTCGCCAACCCAGCTCCTAAAGTCTTCCTCCGCCCTAAGGACGGTTTCGTAGCCACCTTCAAGTTCAGTGACTGGACAGTGGAGGACGATGTGATCGCTGGTCTCTGGGGCTGCCTCGGGGAGTGATTCATATTTAATTTCTTGCCATGTTGGTGTATGCCCAAATAAATTACATTTGCCTTTTATATCAATGTTAATAGATATGCTTTATGTTATATGCGGCTATGTGGTCTAGTGCTATGACACTCGCTTTCGGATCGGAAAGTCCTGGGTTCGAGCCTCGCTCGGCGCATAGTTGAGTCCTTGGAGAAGGCTCTTGACTCACATTCTCTCATCGTACTCAGGTGTAAAAAGAGTACCAGGAAGTTAACAGCGTTGTCCGAAAAACATTGTAACATCGCCGAACAGGCGCCATGTCCCGTCCTAAATGTTAAAAGTTGTGCTTGGCCAGGGACCCCTTGTAAAAGCGCTTTGAGCACATTTAGTGGATATTGCGCTATAAAAGCTCTTTTTTTAATAAACACAATATTATGAATATAATAGAGGTTGAAAGGCAAAGAGGCAGAAGACAATGGAAGGGATGTGTTGTTGTTTTTTTTGGGGGATTTTTTGAGGGAGGGAGGGGGGCGTATGATGATAAGATATTATGCGAAAGTGACATCCGCGGAGGAGGGATTGGACATTGGAAGTTGGAAAAGGTGGGGTAGGGGGGTGGGGTTGAAATCACCTATCCAGATTATGAAATAAAACTCAAACATCATTTATTGCAGCGGAGACAATCAATTTTATTGACGAAATATAAAACTGTTCATGGTCATAATATGTATTTAAATCTTTTTATTATTCTATTTTTTTATGTATACAACAATTTACCACATTAGTCTTACATTCATTGAATAATTCACTAACTCACATTGACATCATATTTTTCATACAATGATCATATTCAAAATACTGCCCTATTATTAGCAAGATAAACAACCAAAAACAAACAAACAAAAAAAAACAACAACAACAATATTATTACATCAAGGCCAGAAAACGTTGACATCAAACGCCTAACTTCTGAAATTCAGACGTTTTGGGTTTATGACTTCCTGACAATTTCGACAACCTGGGAGTCTTCATCGATCGATTTTTTTTTTGTTTTTTGTTTTTTGGTGTATAACAGTTTTCTGGCCAAAATGGAAAATATTAAGTTGGTTTTTTTTGTTTGTTTTTTTCTTGCGCAACTGGAAAATATGAAGTGTGTTTTCTTCAAAGTACAATAGAATGGAAGTCTTACACATTTTCTATCACCAGACGTGCCAACCAACCTCAACCATTTGAAATGATTAATCATATTTTTAACAATATTTCTGCAAATTTTCTCATATTTTTTTTTCCAATAAAATCTTATTTTCAAAATGTTCAACCATCCAAAACATCAAAATTTAATTAAAATTTACTGAAATTTATGTTGTTTTTGTTTTTTTAAGGGTTTTACGGTTAAAAATAACAGTACATAACAGAGATGATTTACAAAGAAAAAAAAATATCATCTCCCAAAACTAATCATACATTTGACTGTTTCCCTCCCAGCCAAGGACTCCGGCCAGGGTCAGGACAAAATAGGTAATCTCATTCCAATACAAAAAAAAAAAACAGAAAGCAATTGGAAAACAGATACAGGGGGATAGAAGACACAGCAAGTACCTCCCTGTCCAGGAGAAGTTATTTAAACATCTTCAACGCTTCCACTTTTATAATTTTTAACCCTTTTTTTTACAAGCCGACTTTCTGTATTCAGCATATTTTTGCCAACATTACCACATTATCATATTTTGGAACCCAAAGCGTATTTAAATATGAGAAATCATACTGGTTGGCAAGCCTGTATCTCAATAGTCTTCAGTTATATCAGACACACACACACACATACACACACTTTTCACATAAAATAAAATCAAATACCATAGACGCGATCGACAGAATTGAGTCAGGTGTATAAAAGAAATTCCAGCAAGTATAAGAAAGAAATTTAAACAATAAATAAAAAATAATTTTAACAACAGGAGCCATCAAATTAAAATTACGTGCAAAAATGGTTCACATACAAACCTCTCTCTCTCTCTCTCTCTCTTGCAAACAGAGAGAGAGAGAGAGAGTGAGAGAGAGAGAGAGAGAGAGAGAGAGAGAGAGAGAGAGAGAGAATGTGTTACTTTCTTTAAACAATAGGTCAGATCATAGCATAAGACACCTTTATTTAACAAAAAAAAAACAAAAAAAAACATGTTTTTAAAATAACGTGAAATGAAAATTACAGAATAATAATGCTGATATTAGTATTACTTGTTCAAATATTTTATCTTTAAAAAAACTTCTAAAATCTAAAAGACAAACATTTTCATCCTTGTCTCACTTTCCTTACTTCTTTCATTGTGTTGACGACAAATAATAGCGTATACTTTACCCTTATAATTATAACATGTGGGGACGTTCACACGGTGAAGCACCTGGACAGTCACCTTGACTCGGCCAGTCAAATCTAAACTAAGCATAATTCTCACAGAAAACATTCTGAAATCTGACGTCCACCAGCGGCATCGGGGAGACGAAAGGCTACTTATGACTATGACGTTCTATCAAGTCGGCGAACTCAGTTAACTCGCTCAATCCTAGAGATTTTTGCTACTCTTCAAATTTGGAAAAAATAGATATTTTTATTCAACTATCATTAACATGCAAAAACTAAAAACATTAGCTTTAATACTACACCTATAATTTGTCTCAGAAAAATGTAATAAGTAGGCATGGGGTAAAAGTAACCTGGGTAAAATAAGGATATAGTCGGTGTGAGGGTTGAGTGAGTTAATGTAATTTGTGTACAGTCGCGAGCCTGCCTGACAGCCTCGATACAATACAACGTTCAACCAATCTGCGGTTTGCCGCAATGCGTACATGTGAGACAGGCGGAAAGTCCCCACTGATAGTGATAGACAGATTCTAGACTTTACTCTGTTTTGTTTGCAGCCACCCAGTGCCTCCTCTTGGGTGGTGCAGAAACCTGGCAAACTCTCCCTTCCAGTTTCGAGTAAACTACGTTCCCGCCCCCAGGAGGCATCGAATGTTTCCGAGTCAATTACATGCATATATGTTACCCCGTCCGGAGTAAGGACAGCTAAATACAAAGGCTGAGGGGAATTGTTTCGGTGCCGTCCACTATCAGTGCATAGATAGACTTGCAAAGTTTTGAATCTACCGCCACAACGCTTTTACTTCCACTTAAAACGGGAGCGCAGTACTCAACCGCGAAATACCACAGTCCCGACAACTTGACTTTTTTTTGTTTTGTTTGTTGCTTTAGGTCTCTTCCAACACAATTGAGGTTATATGAGAGACCGCTGAACAAAAAAAAAAAAAACAAAAAAAACAAGAAATCTAACAAAAATAGTACAAATGTAAATCAAAATCATAACCTAAAGATATCATAAGCTAAATTATAAATAACCAAGAACAAACAGGCAGAAGATTTACAGAAAACAAAATATCCCCTGTCAATAATACAATCACAAACCAAAGAAGCAGGATAGGCTAGTAAAGAGAAGAAGAAACGACATCACTATTGGATCGTACACCCATGCGAACATCATAGGTATATGATTCAAGGGTGATGCTCCCATCCAACCACCCGCCCACAACTTGACTTGATTCACGTACAAACTATTGTAATTTATCGACATGTGTTTGAATGGATACACATGCATTTGGCGTTTATGTGCTGAACATGAAAATGACATCGATGAAAAAAAAAAAAATAATAATCATAATTAAATTTGATTTTATAAGAAACCTAAAGGCAAAATCTTGTTTTAAATAACAAAGCAACTACTCAATCACAAGCTTATACATTTAAAATAAAATACATAAATAGTCTATTACAAAAATAAGTGAATAATCTTTAATTGTTTTATAAAAAAGCTAGCAAAGGAGTATTTCTTCTGTTATGAATATCACCTCGTTTCATCAATTATTGACCTATACTTAAGTATGGAACTGCATAGTGCGGCTATGTGGTCTTGTGGTATGTCACTCGCTTTCGGATCGGAAGGTCATGGGTTCGAGCCTCGCTCGGTGCATAGATGAGTCCTTGGAAACGGCTCTTTACTCACATTCTCTCACCGTACCCATGTGTAAAATGAGTACCTCGCCGTTAACAGCGTTGTCTCTGTCCGAAAAAAAAATATAATATCGCCTCACAGGCGTCATGTCTTCTCCTAAATGTTAAATGATGCTGTTGGACAGGGACCCTTTGTAAAGATCTTTGAGCATGTTTAGTGGATATTGCACTATATATATATATAAAGCTCAATATGCAGAGCCCCTTGAGAAAATCTGATATTCGATCTATACATAAGGAAACTGACGAAACTACACACACACACACACACAACTATAATATATATATATATATATATATATATATATATATATATATATATATATATATATATCTTACGAGGTGAGATGGCACCGTTTTTGATTAGTTTTTGAGCGTTTTACTACGGCGCTTACAACACATTAATGTTATATCAGCACCAGTAAAAAGGAAGAAAATGGGATAGTAAAAAGTCCAAGAATAACAATAAATGCGCCCGAGAAAATGTAAGGCAAAGGGGATTTGATTCAAAAGGAAATATGTGTAGATTCCAGGAGCACCCTATCAATGCACTTAGTTTGAGATTACCAAAAAGTCTCATCCAGACACAAGCACAGGTCTTCACTAAGAGGAATACATTCATATGTTTACAAATTATCATTTATATAACACAATAAATTAATTCAATGAGAACAGAGAGATGATTTACAAGACAAAAAATATCATCCCCCAAAACTCTAACTATCCATTTGACTGTTTCCCTCCCAGGCAGGGGCAGGACAAAACCAAGCCATCTCATTCCAAGACAAAGACAGAAAGCATGTAGGAAAAACAGATAATATAGGGGGATAGAAGACAAAGTAAGTGCCTCCCTGCCCACTATAGGAGGCCTGGAACGCCACCCAGGACAGTTGACATATTTATCCCTTCCATCTTTAAAGTACAGAAGTAAAAAGTGTGGCCTTATACAGTTGTTTGAAACTGTCCAGTTTTTGCCATATTGACATTAAAACATTTTTTAAAAAAATATTTAACCATATTGACATTAAAACTTTAAATGCGTTTTATCTTATATTCTGTTACAGAACGATTCGCAATTTTTTTTTTTAATTTTTATCATAAGGTCAGATTAAAAGTGTAAACCAAAGAGCATACATCTCTTCGACAACGCCATTGACAAGGATCTTCATAGCATAGAATAATATGTATGTGATGAATAATGAGTTCAGTATTATATATTATATTTTTGATTGCTCCGTATCAATAATATCAATATCATCAAAATACTAGGATCATATTAAGTGGCCCACCGTCTCAAAACGATAAAAATAATAATATGTCCTGATGAATCGGACACCAAAGAAGGGGTTTCAGATCATAATGATAAGTTATAGGAACTTTCGAGTTTTTCTCATTTTAAGACATCCTGTCCTCATTGTAAGACATCCTATCCTCACTGTAAGACATCCTATCCTCACTGTAAGACATCCTATCCTCACAGAAAGACATCCTATCCTCACTGTAAGACATCCTGTCCTCACTGTAAGACATCCTATCCTCACTGTAAGACATCCTATCCTCACTGTAAGACATCCTATCCTCACTGTAAGACATCCTATCCTCACTGTAAGACATCCTGTCCTCACTGTAAGACATCCTATCCTCACTGTAAGACATCCTGTCCTCACTGTAAGACATCCTGTCCTCACTGTAAGACATCATATCCTCACTGTAAGACATCCTGTCCTCACTGTAAGACATCGTATTTAGTATCCTCCATCTGTGAAGGTCCCGATAGCTCAGTTGGTAGAGCAATCGCTTCACTCACGAGCAACGCGACCGAGATCGATCCAGGGTGCAGTCGAGATTCGTTACCGACTCCTCTCTGCTCGAGTCCACCCAGCAGTGATTGGGTAGCTGGGTCTGTTAGATCTGGTGGAAAGTACTATGCGATTCACTAGCGTCGCATCCAAAGGTAGCAAGCAATTGCTATTTATTGCCCATTTCACGCTATAGAAACCGGAATAATCTCCGGTTCCGTGGGCCTGGTGGCTCTGAATGCCTTTTTTTTTTACACATCTGTGGTTATGAATACAATGTCCAGCACAAAGTGTATTCCAACACACCATAACCGCTTTGAGATGATGAGTTTCATATGGAGATTATTTTTTAAACGCATTCGTCCTCCCTACACAGGGTATTCTCCATGGAGAAAAGTTATAAAGAAGCTGATATTGATATTCAGAGAAGTGATAATGTTTGTTTTTTGCTTTTAAGGGTTTTACGGCACTTGCAACACATTAAGGTCATATCAGCGCCAGTAAAAAGGTAGAAAATGGGAGAGTCGAAAGTTCTAGAATTACAATTAAAGCACCAAAGAAAAGGTAAGACAAAGGGGAATTTGTTCAAATAGGAAACAGATGCAGATTCCAAGAGCACACTATCAAAGTACTCAGTTTGAGATCACCTAAAAGTTTCGTCCAGACACAAGCACAGGTCCCCACTAAGAGGAATACACTCAAATGTTTACAAATCATATGTTAAAAATGAAAAGAATAACATTACATAACAGAGAGATGATTTACAAGGAAAAAAATATCATCTCCCAAAAATTTAACTATACATTCGACTGTTTCCCTCTCAGCCAAGGACTCCGACCAAAGCCAGGACAAAACCAAGCAATCTCATTCCAAGACAAAGACAGAAAGCAATTGGAAAACAGATAAGAGGGATAGAAGACACAGCAAGTACCTCCCTGCCCGCTATGGGAGGTAGGAACCCCACCCAGAGAGAAGTGATAAGACATGGAACGAGATTTAAAAAAAAAAAAAGAAAAAAAGTTACTCAAGATAGATAGGTATGGAAAATGTTTTGTCTGTGGCCCTGTGGCCTATGCCCTGACCCAGGGTGAAAAAGGCAATGATGATGATGATGATGACATAGGCCATTCAAAAGATATTTATGACTTAAGCAACCCTTGCCGTCATATTATGATCAGTTTAAGTTTAAGTTAAACAAAAATTTGTCATAACTGAGATCAATCAAAATGAGAGGCTTTGAATTATGTATATATCTTGTTGACTTTGTGGTATGATGCTCAACTTCTAACATGTTGGTACCGTGTTCGAATCCCGTTACTCACGTTCAAAGTCAAGCTCGTAACTGCCGGTATCAGGGTAACAGCGTTATTTCTCTGGGAAAAAAAATATATTGTAAGATCGTCACACGGGCGTATTGTCTCGTCCTACACACCTCGTCTTGCTACCACTTAAAAATGTAAATGTTGCTGCCCGAAGCTCGAAGAAATAAATAACAATGTGAAATTGAATGTAAGCTTCAATTTAATATCCGAAAAAAAATGGACGACGTTTCGTTTTAGCCCTTTTATAAATATCTATTGTTCTATCTTAATTCGTGCTTCCTTGCAAAGAAGCATACCATAACCAGCCCATCAATGTTTTTGTTTACTCATCTCAACAATGACACAACCACATTATCTCATCCGTCTGTAGTGTTTCATTCATCCTGTTTTGATGATAAAGGGGAAAGCCGAAACGTCCATTTTATCTGTTTTCGTATATTAAATTGAAGCTTACATGCATTTCACATTGTTATTTAGCAATTACAAAGAGCATTGAGTGTATTTAGTGGATATCTCGATACACAAACGTTCTAAACCTTTCTCTCCTAATTGGTTATGAAATCAGATGACAAAATTCACTAGCGTTCAATCATTTACGTAACACATCTAGTAATGCTCTCAAATGTTAACATAATAAAATGCAAATAAAATTCAAGTTTATGTTTGCTGACCTAAAACAAATGTTTGTCATATGTAAAATGCAAGAATTAGGTAAGTTATATATTTAGTGTGTGAGTGTGTGTGTCTGTACGTGGATGTGTGTGTGTGTGTGTAAGTATATGTGTGTGTGTGTGTGTAAGTATATGTGTGTGTGTGTATAAGTATATGTGTGTGTATAAGTATATGTGTGTGTGTGTGTAAGTATATGTGTGTGTGTGTGTAAGTATATGTGTGTGTGTGTAAGTATATGTGTGTGTGTGTGTAAGTATATGTGTGTGTGTAAGTATATGTGTGTGTGTGTAAGTATATGTGTGTGTGTGTGTGTAAGTATATATGTGTGTGTGTGTAAGTATATATGTGTATGTGTGTAAGTATATATGTGTATGTGTGTAAGTATATGTGTGTGTGTAAGTATATGTGTGTGTGTGTAAGTATATGTGTGTGTGTGTAAATGTGTATATATGTGTGTGTGTGTGTAAGTATATGTGTGTGTAAGTATATGTGTGTGTGTGTGTAAGTATATGTGTGTGTGTAAGTATATGTGTGTGTTGTGTGTGTAAGTATATGTGTGTGTGTGTAAGTATGTGTGTGTGTGTAAGTATATTGTGTGTGTGTGTGTATATGTGTGTGTGTGTAAGTATTGTGTGTGTGTGTAAGTATATGTGTGTGTGTGTATAAGTATATGTGTGTGTGTAAGTATATGTGTGTGTGTGTATAAGTATATGTGTGTGTGTGTATAAGTATATGTGTGTGTGTGTGTGTGTAAGTATATGTGTGTGTAAGTATATGTGTGTGTGTGTATGTGTAAGTATATGTGTGTGTTATGTGTAAGTATATGTGTGTGTGTAAGTATATGTGTGTGTGTATGTGTAAGTATATGTGTGTGTGTGTAAGTATATGTGTGTGTGTGTAAGTATATGTGTGTGTGTAAGTATATGTGTGTGGTGTAAGTATATGTGTGTGTATGTGTAAGTATATGTGTGTGTATGTGTAAGTATGTGTGTGTGTGTGTGTAAGTATATGTGTGTGTGTGTAAGTATATGTTGTGTGTAAGTATATGTGTGTGTGTGTGTGTAAGTATATGTGCGTGTGTGTATGTGTAAGTATATGTGTGTGTATAAGTATATGTGTGTGTATGTGTAAGTATATGTGTGTGTGTATGTGTAAGTATATGTGTGTGTGTATGTGTAAGTATATGTGTGTGTATGTGTAAGTATATGTGTGTGTATAAGTATATGTGTGTGTATGTGTAAGTATATGTGTGTGTAGTGTAAGTATATGTGTGTGTGTGCAAGTATATGTGTGTGTGTATGTGTAAGTATATGTGTGTGTGTGTAAGTATATGTGTGTGTGTGTAAGTATATGTTGTGTGGTGTGTAAGTATATGTGTGTGTGTGTGTAAGTATATGTGTGTGTGTGTGTAAGTATATGTGTGTGTTTTGTAAGTATATGTGTGTGTGTGTAAGTAATGTGTGTGTGTGTGTATGTGTGTGTGTGTGTAAGTATATGTGTGGTAAGTATATGTGTGTGTAAGTATATGTGTGTGTGTAAGTATATGTTGTGTGTGTGTGTGTATGGTGTGTGTATGTGTGTGTGTGTGTGTAAGTATATGTGTGTGTGTGTAAGTATATGTGTGTGTGTTGTGTGTGTGTGTATGTGTGTGTGTGTATGTGTGTGTGTGTGTATGTGTGTGTGTATGTGTATAAGTATATGTGTGTGTATAAGTATATGTGTGTGTATGTGTAAGTATAAGTATATGTGTGTGTGTGTGCACCAAGCCAAAGCTGTTGTTATTAAGGATTTGGCCGCTATATAAATCATCCTTTTCATCAAATCATTACTTCATCATTATCAAATTCAACATAATAATTATGATCATAAGGACCCACCATGACAACTTCAGTCAGTTACCAAAATCGTCCAATTTCCTAATGCCCATATCTTTAAAAATCGAATGTGTCTTTCAATGTTCTCCAATGGTTTAACGATACTTACGACACAATTAGTTCATTTATTCAGGTCATATCAACACCGGTGAAAGGGAATAGAAATTTGAATGAATATGTTACCTACCGCCTCAAACTGTTACTACTTTAGAGATGTAAAGTTAAAAAGATCACAAATAAAATATGAAATTTTGGCCTTTCACTCTTAAAAAAAAAAAAAAACATGGACATCTATCAACCCATCCGCCTAAACAAAACAAACAAAAATTAAAATTTAAAAAACTGAAAAAAAAAGTTTGTACAGTACCAAACGAAGCAGAGAGAAAAATACAAGGGGTAGGTCCCAGGTTTGAGATTTTTTGTTATTGCAAAGATGAGGGTCATTTAAATCGATCATATGTGAAGGACGAGTTTTCTGGCCAAATTTTAAAATATGGGTTTTTCCAGAGCACAGGTGGGGAGGGACAATAACCTCGAGACAGGCCAATTAAAAAATTGATCAAATAAAGTGAGTTATAAAACAATATTTTCATTACAACTAAAACACCTATAAATAAAATAATCATTAGTCATAAAAAAAAACAAAAATACAAACAGTATTCAAAAGTCTGCCCCAATAAAAAGGCATAATATTAAGATCAGTTCATTGAGACGTATAGTTATAAGCACGTCTGACATCTGAACCCACTTATGGGCCTAGTTTAACATTGTTACAACGGAAAATAATTTAGTCATTTTGTTTTTTTTTTTTTTTTTGAGATTTCCATTACAACAGTAAGCCCATAAGGAATTAGGTTATCAGACCTGCAAATAAGTGCACATCGGTTCAGAGCTAACAATTTAGGTAAACCAGATAACAAAAAATCCAGAGACAAATGTCAATCAATAAAATAAAATGTAAAGTTTACATTTTTTTTTAAGTTGAGGATTCTTGTGGAAAATAGCATTCTGAAAAATTAGATAATGTGTATTTCCATAAAATATATTTTAAAAAAAATACAAACAAACAATAAATGATTTATAAGAATGAAATTTGCTCAAAAAGGTGGTATTTCTCCAAAGGATATTTCCAGGTGGTAGTTGTTTTTTTGTTTTTGTTTTAGGGTGTTTGTTTGTTGCTTTAGGTCTCTTCCAACACAAGTGATGTTATATGAGAGACCGCTGAAACAAAAAAAAACAAGCAATCTAACAAAAATAGTACAAATGTAAATCAAAATCATAACCTAAAGATATCATAAGCTAAATAATAAATAACCAAGAACAAACAGGCAGAAGATTTACAGAAAAAAAAATATCCCCTGTCAAAAATACAATCACAAACCAAAGAAGCAGGATAGGCTAGTAAAGAGAAGAAGAAACGACATCACTATCGGATCGTACACCCATGCGAACATCATAGGTATATGATTCAAGGGTGATGCTTCCATCCAACCACCCGCTTTTTAGGGTGTTGCAAGAGCTGGGAATACATTTAGGTTATTTCAGCGCCAGTCAAAAGGAAGAAATTATGACAGACAAACAAATATATATTTACACTTAAAAGCACATTATAAAAAGTAAGGCATTGGTTCAAATAGGGAACAGGTGTAGATTGCAAAAGGATACTACCAGTGTACTTAGTTTGAGATCGCCCCCCCCCCCCCACCCCCCTAAAAGCTTATGTTTGTTGTTGTTTTTAAGGGTTTTACGGCGCTTGCAACACGTCTAGGTTATATCAGCGCCAGTAAAAAGGAAGAAAATGGGATAGAAAGTTCTAGAATTACAATTCAAGCAGCCAAGAGAAAGCAAGACAAAGGGGAACTGGGAACAAATAGGGATCAGATGTAGATTCCAAGAGCATACCACCAATGTACTTAGTCTGAGATCACCTAAAAGTCTCATCCAGACACAGGCACAGTCCCCACTAAGAGGAATACACTCAAATGTTTACAAATAAAATACATATAATACATAATACAGTGCATAACAGAGAGATGATTTACAAGGAAAAAAATATCATCTCCCAAAACTAACTATACATTTGACTGTTTCCCTCCCAGTCAGGGAATCCGGCCAGAGACAGGACAAAACCAAGTAATCTCTTTCCAAGACAAAGACAGAAAGCATGTTGGAAAACTGTTATAAGGGGATAGAAGACACAGTATGTACCCCCCTGCCCACTATGGGAGGTCAGGAACCCCACCCAGAAAAAAAGGCTTATCTTGGGGATCCCGATAGTTCACTTGATAGAGCACTCGCTTCAGACACCTAGAGACCAAGAATGATCTCTGGTGCAGTCGATATTCTTTTCATGTCTACCCATCAGTGAATGGGTAGCTGGGCCTCTTAGATATGGCAGAAAGCACTTCTACAACTCTCAAGCCGCTTGAATAAGAACATAAGTCATAAAACACAGTCCTTCATCAACAACACGAATTAAATGGCATGACAATAATATCAGAAATACAGACCGATGGCAAATGACAGAAATTGAGATAGAAACTAAAATTTTAACAAATAAAATAAACAAAATAAAAAATAAAATTCACTTTATTCATCTCATAGAGGACATTTTTTCCAAGGGAATACTGGAATAACCCAGGCGACAGCCGCAGTGAAGCGCTGCAAATTGAGCTAGGGCGAGGTGACTTGCTCAAGGCCATACAGCGCAGCGGTGGATGATCGAACTCGGTACCTTTTGGGTACGAAGCAAAGACCGTACCACTGAGCAATGCTGGAACTGGCTGAACCACACCACGAGAATCCTGCAACAAATATTGCCAGGTAGGCTCTGACATGGAACCTGCAGGGAACGAGGAAGAGAGGGTGGCCTAGGAGAGTATCTGGAGAGGGGCATTGATCGATGATCTAAAAACTGAAGGCTTAACAGGGAGAGAAGCAGAGAAGACGGCGCAATACCGGACAAGATGGAGGGAATTCATCAAGGCCTGTGCTCCAGCCGGAATGAAGAGCCTTAGTAATTCACTCGAACATAATCCGATATTCTTGATATAAAGAATCCGTGAACCTTGCATTAAAAAAAAAATGAATTAATTAAATAGAAAATAAAGAAATTTATAAATTATAAATTTCAGATATAGGGATTCGGATTCGTGCAAGAAAAGCATGAAAATGAAGAATAAAAGGATGAGAAAGGTAATGTTTACTGCACTGTATCAATTGGAGTAGGACCACCTGGAAAAAAAATAAATCTCCTCTACGTAAATAAAATCTGACAGTGTACAAAGAAATAAATATGGACGAGAAAAATCTGGAAAAATACAAAGAAGTAAAATAATAACGTGTCTTAGAACAAAAGAAGCAATAGAGTCCAAACTTCTTGGAAGTGTGTGTGTAACTGGTGTAACCAGTCCACTTATAATGAATTGGTTACATATTGAATTGAATCAGAAGGTGGTATTTGAAAAATCAGCAAAACCCAAGATGTCAAATTTCCTTCTGGTCTAGTCTAACTGAGGCTTAGTATATTGTTCTTGATTCCACTTCCTGAAACATCAACCAAAGGATACTAAAATAACGCGAAAGTTCAATCTATTGATGAACAGTTGGCAGCTGCACATTGAGCACAGCAATACCATAAGTAAATCATATATATATATATATATATATAAATTGTTAAGAAACTGAATGAAATCAAGACTAGATGATTGTTAAATACTTGATTGGCACAACAACAACAGCAATAACGAAAAAAAAAAAAAAAGACTTATTCAATTGTTTCCTATGCATGTTACAGACACAGTTGACTAAATGCACAAGGACATCTCAAAGTACTTTAGATTTCGATGATATATATATACATAGATATTATAAATGGAATACATTTCATCATCGCACTTTGATTGCTTGAGTCAAATGAAAGCATCTGCAGTTGATTACGGTATTCCGAATGCCTTGAGAATGATTACTAGGCAATTTCCCTTGAAGAACCAGTAAAATTCCTGATCTGATGCACAAATTACAAACATTTGTTGTTTTATCAAATTACTGCTAATTGTATTGAAAAGGTAAGGTTTTACAACATAAGTAGCTAAATGAATATTAAAAAAACAAACAAAAAACAACAACATACGACCAAACTACAGTCCAACAATTCAATTTTTCAAATATGAATATTTCAAATTCAAACCAGAAATATAAAGATCTGCTTCAATATGCATGAAATGAAATGAGAGTGACCCTAAATATTTATTAAGTAACTTTATTGCAACTTTAAGGGTTCTAAAAGCCACTCTTCCAAAATTTAAAAAAAAAAAAAAACAGTTCAGGAACAATTTTTTAGATTATAAAATTACATAAAATTGGAAAATGACATGCAACACAAGTTAAAACAACTATCGACAACATTACTCACAATATACAAAAATAAGGCATTAATTCAGCAGATATGTCAAGCCCATGGAAAACATTGTTGATCTTACTCAATTCTTGATGTTCAATGTTGAAACATCGATTTAATTTCTGACAAAACTCTGAATTATCAGTAGCACTATAAAAATGTCATAGTTGGCAGAGATGATGGGTTTGAGAACAAAATAGAAATAATATATAAAAATCCAAGCACAAGATTCAACCGTGCTACTTGCTGGGGAATGCGATCCAAATCTCTACGCCGAAATTGTTTCTCCAACGGAAAAGCCAGAAATATTGAGGCAGCTGGTAGCAGCATGTACTGACTGTAATGAATACCGGCGGTGATGAAAATCAGATAGGGAAGAAATAGGAGTAGGCAAAACAGAAGATACGAACCGGTCTTTCCAAAGAGGATGGCTAAGGTAACTATCCCTGCTTGTTTGTCGACATCCATATCACGGGCATTATTGCAATGGAGAATGGCTTCCGTGTTCAGAGCTAGCGGAATGGCGTAGATGAGAGGTGTTAGGGATAACTGTCCAGTTTGACTAAGGTGAGAAAAGACGACTGTTAGCGGTCCAAAGGTTAGAACGATGAGAATATCTCCCATTGCAACGTACTTCAAACCTAAACCACCAGTGTATAGGAATGAACTGGACAGACCACAAAAGTATATAAGAGCCAGGTGTTCCATTTTAGCCGGTGACAGGAAATTCAAAATCATAAATCCCACACAGCCAGCAATGTAGAAAACGGCTCCCAGAGTCGCGACGTCGTTGAGCGACAGGATGTTGTCAACAATTGTCCTATCATCACTTTTTTTGGTGTCAATTCCGCGCACAAAATCAAAATATGTATTGACTAGGTTTCCAGCTGCGTGGACACATAATGCGGTGAAAATTGTTGTGAAAAAAATGGATACGTCGAAGACTCCTTGTGACTTGTAGGCCAAGCAGCTGCCTAGAGCCACAGGAGTTATAGATGCTGGGAAAGACCAAGGGCGAAGTGCGAGGACGTAACTAGATATTTCAGATTTATACCTCCTCTTACCTACACCGCTAAAGGAAATGTCATGATGATTGCTGGGATTTGAGCCAGTGCCATCAGAGGCATTTATATTTTTGTCTTTATCAGAGTCCACAGATGTGGCAGGTGTATAAGCTGAGGGAATCTCCATTTTTCCCTGATTGTTCAGTACTTTTTTTCCATCATGAAAGTCAGAGGTGGGATAAAGGTTTGGGTGAATACAGACGGGGACAGAACTACCAGGCATTTCAATGGGGAATAATAAGACATCATTTTCTTCCGTCTGGGTTGAAGCGTTCACTAATGGCAGCTGAATCCTGACCTAGTGAAAAACAAAACAAAAAGAAAGAAAAAAATCAATCTATTCTTTAAAAAAATAAAAATAATTAGGGTCAGGGGTCAAAATTGTTCTTTACAACCCATGTTAAATTTTTGGCAACAAGCACAGAATTATTGGCAAATCTAAAATATTATAAAACTACTTTTTACAGATTGATATACGAGTAGCTTTCAAACATTTCTTAAAATAAGGGCAATTCTATCTATCATCCAGTGACTCAAATAATTATTTACAATACCTACTAGGGTATCATGATCGGTCCTTTTATCTTGGGAACTGACATCTAACCATCCTGTTGCCAGATTCAAATGCACACCCCTACAGACTTTATTACCTGAATGATTTTGATTGTTGATGCCTCAAAAGATGTGTCATAATCTGTGTCAATTTCCACAATACAGAAGCATAACAATCAAAATAGATAAGCGCTTGTTCGTAGTAATATCCTTTATTATTTCCCCGAAAATATGGTGAGTTTTCCACTAGTATTTAAAAAAAACAAATACTTGTCAATGAAAGAATGTTAATTTTCTTCCTTTCTCATTTTTAAAATAATAATGATCCCTTCCCCATCATAATATTTCAACACTAACATTATAACTGAATTATTAAATAAATCATATTTATTGCATATATAGGCATTTGTGATGTCAGGGGACATACCAACCAAGGTGAAGCAGGATAAAACTCTTATAAAATCGGGATTTTCACTTTAGGAACTAGGATATTCACCTCTTTTTTTTTTAGCAGAAACAAAATATTTTCATAAAAATGTACATCCCAGAAAATGAGAGTGAAAGTGATTACAGTGACAACGTAATAATCCTATGAAATTCAATAGAAGTATGCAGTAGAATAAAGTTTAAAGGCTCAAATGAAGTCATATAACATGTACACATCGCGCACTTTCAAGGAAAATAATCGAGGAAAAAAAAACAAAAACAAAAAAAAACAAAAAACAACAACAAAAAACAGGACCATAACAATTCTATTGGGAACAGATTATTTCAATGACTAAAGTAACAGGAAAATTATCCAGACGAAAAACAAGACCTAGACATGTCTGTGTCACTGACTCTCTGTTATGTATCAAAGTCAAGCAATGTTGAGTGTGGTCAATGACTGGGTGGGTGACAATGATTACAGTACTCTGGTGCTCTGTCATGGGTAAGACACGTCACAAACTATGTCAGAATAATCTCTCCCAAGTGTAAATGAGTACATGGCATTAGCAGTGACGAATGTTTTACTTCTTACGACCATGTGACCACCGTCGACATATTACAAATCTCTGGGCAGCACAGAAAAAAGAGGACCGAAACAGAATGAAATAAAAATGTGGTTCCATATGGCATGCCCGAGGAATGAATGCATTATTCGTGGTTCCATATGGCATGCCCGAGGAATGAATGCATTATTCGTGGTTCCATATGGCATGCCCGAGGAATGAATGCATTATTCGTGGTTCCATATGGCATGCCCGAGGAATGAATGCATTATTCGTGGTTCCATATGGCATGCCCGAGGAATGAATGCATTATTCGTGGTTCCATATGGCATGCCCGAGGAATGAATGCATTATTCGTGGTTCCATATGGCATGCCCGAGGAATGAATGCATTATTCGTGGTTCCATATGGCATGCCCGAGGAATGAATGCATTATTCGTGGTTCCATATGGCATGCCCGAGGAATGAATGCATTATTCGTGGTTCCATATGGCATGCCCGAGGAATGAATGCATTATTCGTGGTTCCATATGGCATGCCCGAGGAATGAATGCATTATTCGTGGTTCCATATGGCATGCCCGAGGAATGAATGCATTATTCGTGGTTCCATATGGCATGCCCGAGGAATGAATGCATTATTCGTGGTTCCATATGGCATGCCCGAGGAATGAATGCATTATTCGTGGTTCCATATGGCATGCCCGAGGAATGAATGCATTATTCGTGGTTCCATATGGCATGCCCGAGGAATGAATGCATTATTCGTGGTTCCATATGGCATGCCCGAGGAATGAATGCATTATTCGTGGTTCCATATGGCATGCCCGAGGAATGAATGCATTATTCGTGGTTCCATATGGCATGCCCGAGGAATGAATGCATTATTCGTTGTTCCATATGGCATGCCCGAGGAATGAATGCATTATTCGTGGTTCCATATGGCATGCCCGAGGAATGAATGCATTATTCGTGGTTCCATATGGCATGCCCGAGGAATGAATGCATTATTCGTGGTTCCATATGGCATGCCCGAGGAATGAATGCATTATTCGTGGTTCCATATGGCATGCCCGAGGAATGAATGCATTATTCGTGGTTCCATATGGCATGCCCGAGGAATGAATGCATTATTCGTGGTTCCATATGGCATGCCCGAGGAATGAATGCATTATTCGTGGTTCCATATGGCATGCCCGAGGAATGAATGCATTATTCGTGGTTCCATATGGCATGCCCGAGGAATGAATGCATTATTCGTGGTTCCATATGGCATGCCCGAGGAATGAATGCATTATTCTGAGACACACTGGGCATTGAGCACTGACTGGAGGCTCTGAGGAAATGTGCTATAACATATAATAACACCAACAACGACAATAATAACACTAATATTAATTAATAATAATAATAATAATAATAATAATAATAATAATAATAATAATAATAATAATAATAATAATAATAATAATAATAATAATAATAATAATAATAATAAAGATTTATATTATAATAATAATAATAATAATAATAATAATAATAATAATAAAGATTTATAAATAATAATAATAATAATAATAATAATAATAATAATAATAATAATAATAATAAT
This sequence comes from Berghia stephanieae, assembly GCF_034508935.2. Lineage (NCBI taxonomy): Eukaryota > Metazoa > Mollusca > Gastropoda > Nudibranchia > Aeolidiidae > Berghia > Berghia stephanieae. The sequence goes on along the minus strand of NC_088363.1, from coordinate 8,721,442 downwards.
AATAATAATAATAATAATAATAAATCATGCACACTCATATATCAATTATTCGAAGATCCAAAGCTTATAACCAATTTATGTACAACTCTTCAAGGAAATCAAATGATGAAATCAACGACATACTAGCCACACATGCCAATTACCCAGAAAGGACCATGGAGAATAACGCTGAGCCTATCTATTTAAGTATTGTCTTGTGAGGGGGAAAAAAAAAGGGGGGGGGGCAGGCATGGAGAGACGCCGAGAGAGAGAGAGAGAGAGAGAGAGAGAGAGAGAGAGAGAGAGAGAGAGAGAGAGAGAGAGAGAGGGGAGAGGGGAAAGGTGGGTGTAGACCAAAATCCATTTTCCATAATGTAGACAGAGAGAAGTGGTAATGAGATAAAGAGAGGAAAAGAGATAAAAAGGTTGAGAGAGAGAGAGAGAGAGAGAGAGAGAGAGAGAGAGAGAGAGAGAGAGAGAGAGAGAGAGAGAGAGGTAGGAAACAAAAGAGAAAGGGAGGGAGAAAAAAAATTAGGGGAGGGAATTAATAATGCCAACCAAATAATCTAAATTACAATGGTGAAGTATGCAGACTTTGTCTGTTTGATGTTTTATAAAGTTTTTCTCTATATAACAATCCATTCTTTAAAAGAGTGGCATGAAACTGTATATGGAGCCGTGAAGCCATAGTTAAGCCGTGAAGCCATAGTTAAGCCCCTGCATTCTGTTGACGTCAAAGAAACCTTAAACACGATGGGTATTCATATCCTGCAACAACTGAGTCCTTCCTGTCCTAGCAATGACAAAATTTGACATTTGACGAGCCAAAACTGGATAATATGCAATACCACCACCCCCCCCCCCCCCCCCCCCCCAACAAAAAAAATAATTCTTTTTTTAAATTAAAAACTTTGAATTTTTAGGAAAATTTTCAAATTTTCTTTTTGATTTATTATTAGTCACCATCATCATCATTATTATTATTACAGTTCACTCAGTTTTATCGCACATCTGTAAATAATACACTCCGCTTATAAATATACAGTCCCAAAAAAAAATAATTTTTTTTTTCTATATAACTGCTCCGCTTTATCCCACACCTTCTCCACTTTGACTCCATCGTGAGTTGATACAAATATTTTTTAAATATGAAAAAATTAATGAAAACGTGCTTAAAGAAATCAAAATTTAACCAATGAATGTCTTTATATGGTCATTGCCTTATTTGAAAAAAAAAAAAAAGACTGTACCATTTATAAAAGATCGTGTCATCACAATTACAGCAATGGCTTCTCTAAAGTGCAGAGATCTCACTCTTCAACAGAAATTTCAATTAACTGTGATGCAGAATCAATTCCAAACAAACACTGCATCAACAAATTCCCCCCCCCCCCCCCCCAATCAGAAAGCTGGCTCAAGAGATGGAAAAGTCGACATAACTTCTTGGCGAAAAACACGATGCAGATGCTTCACGATCACTATTGTTACAAACAATAATTTCACATTTTGTTCTCATTGAAACATGAAATGCATGAAAAATTTAAAAAAAGAAAAGAACCCCCCACCCCCTAAACGAAGACAAAATTTTTTTTTTTTTTTTTAAATATATAAATATATATAAATCATCAGCAAACAACCAAAAACAAAAATAAAATAAGTAAAAATTATAAAAGCTCTTCCAATGACTAATGAGGTCTTATCTTGAACATGATGGTCCCAAGCCCGCAGAAAACTCAGAGGGGGGTTCCTATATGAGTAGCACACGAAAGCAGGTGCTTAGATGCTATTTTTAGCTTCTCCGCTTAATCAACGTACTAACCCAAACCCCCGAGGGTGTGCGATTAAGCAGAGTCTACTGTATTATTATTATTATTTCGTAGTTGTTGTATCATTATTATAATCATTACCGCACTATTATTTTTTACCTGCTGATTTGTTTTAATCCTCCCTTGCACAGATCCATTCTTTACAATAAGGTTTGGTTCCGAATTCCCATTCAACATACTTGCAATGCTTCAATATCCAACGTCATCCTGGAATAAAAAGAAAAGAATTTAACAAAGCCCTCAATACAGTGGGTCTACATCGAAATGAACGCATACTAAGAAGGTAATCCACTTGACATGCATGATCTCAATGTCATGAAACATTTTATTATTTGTATTGTCAGCTGACAAACTAAGAAAAGTCCACAAGTTTCAACTGGTCAATTGGTCCAATCACAAACGGAAGTAATAGTTCTCTCTCTCTCTCTCTCTCTCCCTCCCTCTCTCTCTCTCTCTCTCTCCCTCCCTCCCCCCCTCTCTCTCTCTCTCTCTCTCTCTCTCTCTCTCTATATATATATATATATATATATATATATATATATATATATATATATATATATATATATATTATATATATAATATCCGTTATTAGGGGCCCATATCATCATAATCAGTAAAAGATTTATAGAGAAACTACATTAAAAAAAAAAAATTAAAATCTAATTTATTTCAACAAGTTTTATTGAATTAAGAGTGATGTTATAGTGTTGCAAATGGAGGCGACATTGTATAATTCTATGAATGGTGGGGCTTTGGGATATGACGCACTGCTTCTGACCTGCAGGATCTGGTTCAAGTCAATATGGGAGTATAAAGTAGAGTCCATAAAAAAAAAGGCTCTTAACACACAATCTCTCACTAAACTCAGGTGTAAAATGGTAATCTGGCCTGTTAACTATTTTCTTCATCAAGAACAGGAAGGAAATTATAACAGTAACAGCACTTCACTGCACTGACATCTTGTCTTGTCCTATATCTTAAGTGCGGCTGTTGGCCAAGACTCTCAGTAAAGTGCTTTGAGAGCATAATCATTACATCATGAGTAATTAATGCCCGCTTTACATTCATCACTCATTTAAAAAAAAACAAAGTACTTGTAAAATATGGGCAGTACAAACTAATGAAATAGAGACGCGAAACTTCTAAAGTAAGTGGCAATAGGGTTTTAAAATAGCAGACAATGCATAGATATATATATCCCAGGTCGTGTCAGGTGTGTAAACGTCAACTCGCTCATGTTTTTATGTAAATATAATTGAAAATTGGCACCTGTTTTCACAGCTTTCTAAATCAGAGACGCCAACTTTAAATTTGGCTCACAGGAGTTTCAGGCACCACTCGTAGGAATTTCAATGCCGAAAGAGGAATTTCCGCACACAAGAAAAAGGAATTGGAATGGTATTTGGTATTGGTTTAAATATTGTATTGTTCTAATAGATAACTGATTAGAATATATCATGATACATAAAACACAATGCAAATACAATCCAAAGTTTCCTTATTTCAAATCGAAGTAAAGCTCCAAAACCTAATGGTAGAGATTGTAGTATGATGTTAATTGGTGTTGGTGGTTGTAGTAATAAGATAGTGATGATGAAGATGTGATTAGTTGTTGTTAGTGGTATGATGATGATATGGTGGTGGTGTGGTGGTGGTTGAAGTAGTAGTGGTAGTGATGATGTAGGTGGTGGGTATAGTGGTTGTAGTATTGTGGTCGTGATGATAATGATGTGGTGGTGGTTGTTAGAGTGGTGGTAGTGATGATGTGGTGGTGAATGGTGGTTGTAGTACAAATGGTAAGATGATGATGTGGTAGTGGTAGGTTTGTGTAGTAGTGGTAGTGTATGTGGTGGTGGTTGTAGTAGTAGTAGTGGTAATGATGATGTGGTGTGTTGTATGGTAGTGATGTGTGGTGGAGTTGAGTAAGTACTGGTCGTGATGATGATGGTTGCGGTGGTTGTATTATTTGTGATAGTGATGATGATGTGTAGTGGTTGTAGTAGTAGTAGTAGTAGTAGTAGTAGTAGGTAGTAGTAGGTAGAGTAGTAGTAGTATTAGTAGTAGGAGGTAGTGATAGTAGAGAGTAGTTAGTAGTTATAGTGATGATGAATGATGTGGTAGTGGTGGTTGGTTAAATCGATTAGTAGTAGTAGTCTAGTATGTAGTAGTAGTTATAGTAGGTAGTAGTAAGTAGTATAGTTAGTATAGTGGTAGTAGTAGTTTAGTGTATAGTTAGTAGTAGTAGTAGAGTAGTAGTAAGTTGATGTGTGACGATTGTGGTTGTTGTGGATTATAGTAGTAGTGGTGTATGTGATGATGTGATGGTGGTGGTTGTAGTAGCAGTGGTAGCGATGATGATGTGGTGGTGGTGGTTGTAGTAGTAGTAGTGGTAGTGATGAAGATGAGGTGGTGGTGGTGCTTGTAGTAGTAGTGGTAGTGAGGATGTTGTAGTGGTGGTTGTAGTAGTAGGAGTAGTGATGATGATGTGGTGGTGGTGGTTGTAGTAGTATTAGTGGTAGTGATGATGTGGTGGTTGTAGTAATAGTGGTAATGATGATGTGGTGGTGGTGGTGGTGGTATTGTAGTAGTAGTGGTAGTGATGATGTGGTGGTGGTGGTTGTAGTAGTAGTGGTAGTTGCAGTTATGATAATGTGGTGGTGGTGGTTGTAGTTGTAGTGGTAGTGATGATGTGGTTGTGGTGGTTGTAGTAGTAGTGGTAGTAATGATGTGATGGTGGTGGCTGTAGTAGTGGAGGTAATGACGATGTAGTGGTGGTGGTGGTTGTAGTAGTGGTGGTGGTGGTTGTAGTAGTAGTGGTAGTGATGATGATGTGGTGATGTAGTAGTGTTAGTGATGATGATGTGGTGGTGGTTGTAGTAGTATTAGTGGTAGTGATGATGATGTGGTGGTGGTGGTTGTAGTAGTAGTGGTAATGATGATGTGGGGGTGGTTGTAGTAGTAGTGGTAGTGATGATGTGGTGGTGGTGGTTGTAGTAGTAGTGATAGTTGCAGTGATGATGATGTGGTGGTGGTGGTGGTTGCAGTAGTAGTGGTAGTGATAATGTGATGCTGGTGGTTGTAGTAGTAGTGGTAGTGATGATGATGTGGTGGTGGTGGTAGTAGTGGTAGTGATGATGATGTGGCGGTGGTGGAGTAGTAGTAGTGGTGATGATGTGGTGATGGTGGTTGTAGTGGTAGTGATGATGATGTGGTGGTGGTGATTGTAATGGTGATGGTAGTTGTGGTAGTGGTAGTGATGATGATGATGTGGTGGTGGTGGTTGCAGTTGTGGTACTGATGATGATGTGGTGGTGGTGGTTGTAGTAGTAGTGGTAGTGATGATGGTTGTAATACTAGTGGCAATGATGATGATGTGTTAGTTGGAAAAAGGGGGGGGGGGGTATCCTTGGAACAAATTGACCTCACCGGAATTTGACGGAAGTTGCCCGGAGCCCGGAATTTTTTGCTCCAGACCGGAGTTTTGGCATCACTGTTTCTAAATTCAGTTGGGTGACTTCTTCTCACTAAATTCTCTCAGATAATAAACTTTTTGACGATTGACACAGTGAGCAGAAATGGTGTGTATTTTACTTAAACACACACCATCAATACCCAAAATACCGACTTGACATTGGACACCCACATACAGAAGGAACCTCTAATCTCTATATATCATCATTTTAGTCTAGAGCCATACACTCTTTTTTTTATATGTCAAAATAATGAGACCAACTACTCACTGGTATTGAAGCAATATGAGTACTCCCAACCCATTGTCATACTCGCTAACCGGAAGGTCGACACACAACCCATGTGCTAAAAATGATGGCATCTTTTTTCAAAGGGATTTGACAAAACAAATTTGATTTTTTTTCGATAAATTCATCACGATGTCTAATCAATCTCATAATACACGCAAACCCATCTGATGTCAAATTTAAACACCATGCAAAATTTGGTGATGATTGGTCAAGTGGTTTTGTTTGTTTTCAAGGTTTTACTGCGCTTGCAACATATTTAAGTCATATCAGTGCCAGTAAAAAGGAAGAAAATGGGATAGTAAAAAGTTCTAGAATTACAATTAAAGCACCCAAGAAATGGAAAGACAAAGGGGAATTGGTTCAAATGGGGAACAGATGTAGATTCCAAGAGCATTCTATCAAAGTACTTAGTGTGAGATCACTAAATGTCTCATCCAGACACAAGCACAGTCCCGACCAAGAAGAATAAACTCAATTGTTTACAAATCATATATCATATCTAAATAAAGCATAATACAGTGCATAACAGAGAGATGATTTACACGAAAAAAAAATAACATCTCCCAAAACTATGCATTTGACTGTTTCCCACCAAACTAGGGTATTCAACCATGGCCAGGACAAAACCAAGTAATCTCATTCAAAGTCAAAGACAGAAAGGAAGCTGGAAAACAGACATAGGGGGATAGAAGACACAGTATGTACTTCCCTGCCCACTATGGGAGGTCAGGAACCCCATCCAGACAGAGGTTTTGGAGCCTTAATGTTTCATAAATATCAACTTTGCTAAATATATAATAAGATAATTACATATCATATTCAGGTATCAAATCCCCGCCATTCACACATCACTCATTTGTCCTTAGTATTGTCTTGTCGTGTTTTGTTGATAAAAGGGAAACCTGAAACCTCGACATTATCTGTCTCCGTCTAATAAATTGAGGCTTACAATCCAACACTTATCGTTATTTTTTCCTTCGAACTTCAAGCAGCAACATTTTATTAACGCTGTGATTATTCCCAGACAGGGTCTGCCAATAACGAAATAACCAATTTTCCGTATTCCCAGACACATTTTTTTTGAAACTCCGTTCTTTTAAACAATTATCCACATTCCAGAATAAGGAATGTTTCGAAATGCACATAGAAATAAGTAAAGTTAATAAAATATCTATAAAAACATAAAATTAACCAACAATAAATCAGTCGTTACTACATACACAATATGCGTCGACTTTGAAGTGGGTGACATGGCCGAATGGTTAAGTCGTCTGCCCTGGAAGTGGGAAGGCTTGTCAGAATTGACGTTGTGGGTTCGAATCCTGGTTCCGCCACTTTTTATCTTTTCCGTCTTCTTTTAACAGAGCATTGCCTGGGATAAATGTCCCATCCATCCAAGCTAGGTATTGGAACAACCCCTTATTGCCCATGTGGAACCGACCATGAAACCACTTTACATGTGCTTATGGATTGCCCATTATACAACGTGCAACATTCGAACCACTGGGTCACCCCTACAACACTCAACACAAAGCTCTATGGCGAGGCTGAGGACCTAAAGCGGACCACAGACTTCATAGCAGATATCGGACTGCAGCCATAGATGTCCATCAGAGGAACGAAGAAGAAGAAGAAGAAGAAGTCCCATCCATCCATCCTCACCCCCAGCCCACCTCTTTAAAAAAGAAAAAAAAAAGATTTCTCTCTCTTTCGGTTCCTTTCTAGCAAATTGTAATATTAATTTATCCCCACTCCGATGTCAAAAAGGATCTAAAAGGAATAAATAATTAAAAAGCAAACAAACAGAAATACTCAGAGAGTGACCAAATGGTCAGAAAGAGAGGAAATAAAAAAAATAAAAAAAATTTATTTAAAAAAAAATTAAAATAGCAATTTTAAGAAATTCATGCTCAGAAACGGAACTAGGCCAAACAAAAAAAAAAAGGAGAAAAGAATAGAATCACTTTTAAAAAGGGAGGGAGGGGGGGGGGGGGGGACTGGATTCGAATCTGTGCAGCTAGTAGGAGCAAAATGAATAATGGTCTAACCCACTGAGCTGTCTATCCACACCACTATCAATGTATCTTATTAAAATTCATTTATGAGCTAGACATTTTCCCACCATCTGTGCTTCCTTGTTTTGATAGTTATTTTCACCTCTGATTCGAATAAGTTGTTGGATCTAGTTTTGGGGACCTGTGATAATAAATTAAATTGTCTTGTGTGAAGAAGACAGGAAATTAATAGGCGTTGTCGGTTTTGGGCTTTGGGGCGAACAACACCTTGGCTTGGAATTTGTCCGCGAAATAAACAAATTCCCGACATCAACCATATCCCCAAAATTGTGGCCAGAATGAACAAATTATAGAAACAAAAGATGATCAATAAAGTTAGCAGGTAGGTAGGTAGTGAAAATTTTAATGGTTGGTGGACTATGAACAGATTTGATGATTGATTAACAACTTCGGAGTGTCTAGGTACACTGTAACTTTAGGCAGTTTAGTAAGCAGTAGCAGCGGGAGTCAAATTGTGACCCAACTCGTCCATAAGAAAGCTATGACAGGAAATTGGGTTCGCTTTTACTAAAAGTTTTAGAGGGGTTCAATTAAAGATGCATAACTTCGTTATAAAGAGGAATATCGCAGATATTTTGGTATCATTATTTTCGTCACTAACCGGGCACCAAGCCTCAGGATCTACGTACACGGTAACTTTTATACAAGGTAACCTTGAATCTCGTCTTTAATGGGTGTATTGATTGATTATTAAAAATAACACACACACACACACACAAACAGTGCGAGATCTATCCACAGCTTGTATTGTAGCGGCAAACCAGATACCGGAGCTACCGTGTACATAGATCCTGAGGCTAGGTGCCCGGTTACCGTGTACGTAGACACTGCCTAACAACTTTCTTCCTGGTTGAAAATAAAAAAGCGAATTGCCAGTTTGACGTTTTCAGTTCAAAGTGACAAAAGAAATTGATCATTGATCAATTTGCTTTAAAAAATAAAGAAGCTGGATTTGACATTTGACCAATATTTACCTTCATCTTGTGTGTTAAATATCACTTGATATTGACTGTTTTGGGACACAAAATAACCACTGGCATTTTTTTCAGAATATTTGGTATTTTTCACGCCTGGTTTGGCATTTTGCATAAAATCTTTCTGCCTAATCTTTACATGTGTCCGGGAATAACGAAAATTGGTTATTCCCAGACACCAATTTTCGTTGTGCCTGGGAATAATGGCAGCCTTTTATTAATTAACCAGCACCGCCAACGGAGGTGCAAAAAAAAAAAAAAATGTGTTTTTCTACACCGCCAATGGAGGTGCATTTTTTTACACCTCCAACGGAGGTGCATAAAAACGCCATCAAAAAAAATATCTGCCAATAATCGTTCATCGTAATTGACAGACAAGTCTGGGAATTCAAATCAATAACAAAATCAAACTCAAACGACAGCCGTCTTTAGTCTTTAACTTGAAGTATAAGTATCTAGTTAGGCTAGGCTTACACTTAGACTCGTTTAGGTCTTTACCTTGATTTTGATCACTTACTTTATAAATCCACAGCCAGACAATTTGATCTGTAGCAAAGGCATGAGTAGAAGCAGATTGATATGACCAATGTTCCGCTGATGCAGTGTCGTAAAAATGCGTAACCTATTCTTGAAACATGAAAGCATTGATTGACGAACTGTGACTGGTGTCAGGGATGACGGCTGACGGTGTTATCCTCTTCGTTTCATCATCAGTTTACCGGAACATGCTATTTTCATTTCCTCGGTATTTTCAAGGTAAACTACTCTGAAAAAAAAAACTCACTTTCATGCTAGTAAAAGTTACCTCGCTTCTAATGGGAACTACAGAAATCGTATCGGGTACGACCACTTCGTGAGCAAAAAAAAAAATAATAAATAAAAAAAAAAAATAGATATCTCTCTCTCTCTCTCTCTCTCTCTCTCTCTCTCTCTCTCTCTCTCTCTCTCTCTCTCTCTCTCTCTCTCTCTCTCTCTCTCTCTCTCTCTCTCTCTCTCTCTCTCTCTCTCTCTCTCTCTCTCTCTCTCTCTCTCTCTCTCTCTCTCTCTCTCTCTCTCTCTCTCTCTCTCTCTCTCTCTCTCTCTCTCTCTCTCTCTCTCTAATATATATATTGAATCGTGTTTGATACAAATATGGTACGGATAGTGCTCGACATGTAGCAAGGGAGCGAATTATTATTTTAATATTTACCACAATGTTGGAGTCAGTCTACATCGATGTTTCAGTCCTGACGATGGCTAAAAGGCCTGAAACATCGATGTAGACTGACTTCAACATAGTGGTAAATATTAAAATAATATATATATATATATATATATATATATATAATATATATATATATATATATATATATATATATTATATATATATATATATATATATATATATATATATATATATATATATATCCGAAACGTCCATTGTGTGTACTGTTCTCATCCGAAGCCTGTCCATTTTCACCCTTTCGTTAGTGTTTTTACGACCCCAAGACTTCAGGCAACACCCATCTTCTTCTCCGTCTTTACATTGGTTAAATGTTTTGGATATAAATAAATAGACTGCGTTATAATGACTATTAATATCAAATTCCAAACAAAACTGTCAGTACTTCTCACGTTGTGATCCAGTTTTGCAAGAGAAATGTTTATACCATTTCTGGTCATCGTTCACCGGGTGAACCGAAGTATGACAAAAAAATATATTCGAATATGCGTGGATTCACAGAATGTAACAAGAGATATAATTTAAACCGCAGGTGTTGAAAAAAGCTCACAGCTTTTATAATTTATCTCTTCCCTTTGTGGACAACAGAACTGTAATATATTAGACAACACAAGCAGCCCATAAGGTGCTGATACGATTTTTTGGACAAAGACATTGATGTAAACAACCAAAGGGGCGGGGGGGGGGCGGTTGTTCTTCGAATTTTTTACCGAATATAAATAATGTCTTCGACAGGGCGAGGAGAAATGCCTTTCACAAAGTCATAATCCCCGATCAACTGTTGAGCTAGACAACATATAAAGGTCTCACAAGACATGTCACGAAAACCCACTGGTCATTCATCGAGCACGGTCAGGGAAAACAAAGCGTTAGCCTTGAGCACCGTCGATACATGCAGCTCTCACTACTTTCCGCCATTCGTCTCTATTGTTGGTCTTCTCCAAGAGTTATTTCATCTTCAGTCCTGTCCATTCCGTGATATTGTCCTTCCAAACTTTTCTTTGTCATCCTCTTCTTCTTCCTCCTTCAAGGGTACCCTCCATCACCGTTCTGCACAAACTGTCATGCCTCACATTGTGGCCAAACGATGACAGTTTCCTTCTTCTAACTGTGGTGATGAGAGGTTCTTGTCGTCCTGCACGATCTTGCACTTCTTCCATTACGTCATTATTGTTCTGTGTTCTGTTTCCGCACCCGCAGGAGTTTTCGATAACTTATCATCTCAAAAGCAGAGATTCTGCGCTCTAATCCGAAGTTGATGTCCGTGACTCGTAGCCATATAGGAAGACGAAAAGTACCAATTATTTGTACAGTTTAACTTTTATTTTGAAATTGATTGGACTTTTCCATATTTTGTCAGTATTGTTTGTAATGCTGTTGACATTCCTATTCTTTCCTTAATCTCAATTGAACTGGTAACGTCCCTGGTGGCAGAACACCCAATTATTTAAATGTTGCCACTTCCTCGAGTTTTTCATTATCGATTGAAATAATTTCTGCATGTCTATCATTTCTACTGTTTACCAGTATCTGAGACTTTTCTGTACTTATTTCCAGCCGCATCGCATTGCTTCATGTGCAAGTTAGATAGTTATATATCTCGTAGTCATTGTTCCCTTTCAGCCATGTCATCAGCAAAATGCAAATTACACAATTTTCGTCAGCCAATTGATACAGATGTTTGATCATGTTCAAGAGCTTCGCTCATAATTTTCTCTAGGAAGACGAATAGCATTGGGAAGAGTATGCAGCCTTGTCTGACGCCCACATTTGTCCTGAAGAACTCACCAAGCTCGTTGTTGTTGAGAACTGCACTTGTCGCAGTACTATAGAGTGCTTCAATTATTTGGATTAGACCCTCATCGAAATCATAAAAGCGTAGTGTATCCCACAAACCGTCATACCCTGTCAAATGCTTTCCGGAGGTCTATGAAAGTGTGAAATAGTTCTTTTTAGTATTGACGGAATTTCTCTGTCAGAATTATGTTATTGAAGACTCGTTGTACTGTGCTCCTTCCATGGAGTAGTGAGAACTACTCATAAAAATGGTTGACTAAAAACAATAACAAAGATGACTGCCGTTGGTGTCGTGTGACCTATGGAGGGAGCATTCAAAGCCTTTGGAATGTTATTTAACGACGTTCTGTATGATGTTTACCTGATGTGGTCTATGGAGGGTCCGCCTAATTGTCCTGTCACTCTTCCGGCCATATGCGCCGGTATATTCTGTCCCTCTGTCCTGCAGTTTGACGGCTGTAATGGGGAAGATTTATATTATCTTTGCATATACTCGAGGTCATTGGTAACATTGCAAAATGTGTTCAAAGTGACCTATAAGTATTCACAGTTTTTGAATATCTAACATCACGATTGGTCATTTTGATCAGCTTGACACATGGGTATCTTTACAACTTTCATAAACAAAGCAGCGTGTTTACGTTAACTGGGAAATATCCAATCCTTGGACAGCAACAAATCATGTGATCGATGACTTGGTTGGACGAAAACCTGAATATAGATCGCTCCCATTGAATAATTTGACATCATAACCCCAGCACGGTATAGCTTGACGGGAAATGGGCAGTGTTCATTTCCGCACAAGTCATGCAATCTAGCAATTGTTCTTGTTGTATTGTGGATGTGGGAAAAATGATGAGAGAGCAAACTAGATAGAAAAAAACAAGGAGGATGTGCGTTTGTTCAGTTTATTTGAACAGACAACAAGTTGGCGAGTATCATGCGCTATTTGAAAATGTGAAAAGTAATGATGAAAGATTCTTTAATTATGGAAGAAATAATACTTGGATGGAAATAGGAGATGCTTTCTACATCTATCTAGAGGCAAGAGAGTCAATCATTCATTTGAATAATTCATTTTCAAATTTCAAACTGAGCGTGTTATTCCATGAAAAGAGGAAAGCGCGGTATGTTAATTTCACGTAAAGTCTCTTTGAGACCGTACATTTTGGCCTCCATCCTTCGTGTGTCCATGTGACGGCTTTACCTCAATTAGCTTCCATTTCAAACAGTCACTATGTATTACTTGTAACAATTCCCGTCAACGCTCCTAACACTGCTTGCCTTATCCTATGTAACTGGGGCCTGGATCATCGTGCTGTCTTTTCCATCAGTTCAGTCTTCATTTTGATCTCTTAACAAGTATGTCTGACAGTTTCCGTAGTCTATTTAGACGTTATTCACATTAATAATTTTTGTCTTTGAGCAGTTGGAGACGTACCCTGTTGCAATATTTCTGGATGTCACTGACACCCTACATCGGAAATTATCTTTAACTATAAAAAGAAACAGTCTGTTATTTATAATTCGTCGTTAATCACAACAACAACAACAACAACAACAACAACAACAGCGTAAATAAACACAAACAACATAAACAAACAAAACATAGCAACAAAAAAAACCCAAAGAAACAATCAAACAAAAAAAAACCCTCAAAAAACAAAACAAATGGAGTTTGATCCCATGTGCTGAGAAAAGTTCATTTCGTGGGCCATTTTTTCCGGATCTTTCCCATAAATACTTAAATACGCATGATTGCATACGACGTTTACTGGTGGAGAAGCCTGGCAACTTATCACATAGTTTCGAGGAGTATATTTCCCCGCTCCCTCGAGGGATTGAATTTCTCCAAACCGACTTCCTTCTCGCTTATACATCTCTGTCCGTGGTCAAGGAATCCGCGTACAAGGGCCATTTCGGCTCGAAACGGGGGCACCGTCCATTATGCGCTTGAGAGGGGTATCCCAATTCCCTCTATCTTTGATCTTATTGCCAGCTCTTCGTAATCGTCTCCCTCCGAACCTCGGGGGTCTGGATTGCTGCCATTAGCGGGCCCCATTCTCTAGGCGTTGTGTCCCGCGTTCCTGACACTATGTGCATCGACTTGCAAAGTCTAACATCAATTTTCCTAACGTTCCTGCTTCTACCTCGCACTGGAGCGCAATACTCCGCGGCGGAATAGCATAGTGTCAAGGCGCACGTCCTCAGGAGCGCTTGGTTATCACCAATTGTTGATCCCACCAGCTTCCTCAGAAGGCTGTTGTGTTTCTCTATCTTCCAGGCTACTCCGTCGAGATGCATCCGATAGCTAAGGCTGCGGTCCAGCGTCACCTCTAGGTATTTTGGATACGGCTTATATGGGAGTAGCTGGTCCCCGACGAGAACGTTCAGTTTACGGGTGTGCCAGCCACTGAATAATATGTGGAATGCAGTGACCACGGTTTTCAAAGTGTTCATCTTCAGGCACCACTTGTCGAAGTAGGATTTGATTCTATTCTGGTGACGTCCTCGCTGAGTATGCTGTCGAGACGGGTCCACACTTTACATTGAGCAACGAGTTCCCAATCGTCCGCGTATCCCAGCCTCAGGGAGGAAGTGTTCGGCATGTCCCTAATGTAGACATTAAGCCACATTGGTGCTAGAACCGAACCTCATTCATAAACTTCCTAACTTTACTCTAGCGTCCCCCAAAGCGACGTGGAATTGTTTTTCTCCTGAGATTGAAGAGAACACCTTCAAGGTCTTTTTGCACCTTCTGATCTTTGCAAGTTTGAGCATTAATCCTTCGCACCAGACCATATCGCACGCCGCCGATATGTCTATAGATACAGCACCAGTTTGCAGTTTTTTTCTCGAACCCTGCCTCAATATGATATGTAAGGGCAGTTACCTGTTCCGTGGTGTACCTCCTTCTCTGAAGTCCGCCTTCTCGGGTGGCAGGGCAGCGTCTTGGCCCGGCCGCGAGTATTTTTTTGCACCCGTTTGGGAACAGGCCAAGTTTTAAAATGGGTCAGGGAGGTTCCTCCATGACTCTGATTCGAGGAGAAAAATAATCACGTGACAGTACTATTTTTACGTGTCGTTTTGTCAACGAAGAGAGAGAGAGAGAGAGAGAGAGAGAGAGAGAGAGAGAGAGAGAGAGAGAGAGAGGTGTTGTTTGGTGAATATTTAAACTATCAACTGTGAGCGTGATTTATTTTCAGATGTAAACATGCAACAACACTGATTGTATTCTGTGACGTTAGTCAAGCAGTGGACTTTAAATGATTATGTTAAATTTCTGATTATTTACAAAGCGACTACCGACAAATAACCATGCAGAATAATATAAATTTTATACAAAAACAAAAACAAAAAAATGATCGTGCAAAATCTCAACCTAGGAGATTATGCGAGTCAGACGGACAGACAGAAAATGCATCTATATAGAGATACTAGATTTCTCTTTAAGCTGTGTTTATAATGCTTAATCATTAATGACATTTTATGAATATTCATAGTTGACCTTTTTTTTTGGTGTTTTTTTTTAAATTTCACATCCAATTGCGGATTAATTCAAAACATCATAATTACAATGTTTATCGCCATGTTATAATGGTCCCTAATTGGCATTGGTTTATCTTAATAAAAATGACTGGGCTACAACTTCATATATGCCTTCGTTACTGTTAATTGGCCAATTTTGGGTGTTGTGGCTGTTTTACATATTTTATTATGTAATGCTGAAAATGGGTATTTTGCACTTTGCGCGATTGCCTCAAAAATTCGAAATTTAGAATATTCATATTTACCTTAAAAAGAAAACTACATAGCTATCAAAATGCTTACAATGACAATCGCTGTCAGACTATTATAAATCATGTTCAATTATATTGGGATTTGAAAATTGCTTTTGGGTACCTACTTTTACTCAGATTTAAAGAATGAAAATATTGCAAAATAAAATTCAAATAATACTTTCCATTAGGAAGTTAAAGTCATATAATAATGTCAACCATTTTTGGTAATGTCGTATGTGGGAGGTATAAATATACTTGTGAAATTAGCAAAATAAACTGAAGTTAATAAGAAGATAACTTTAGTAATGATAATTATATATATATATATATATATATATATATATATAATAATATATATTATATTATATATATATTATATATATATATCTATATTATATATATTGTATGTATATATATATATAATTCCGAAGTAAACACAAAATTTGTTGTTTTTTTTTCCTACGAAGTGATGGATAGCATTGATGAGGAGGAGGAGGAGGATTATGATGATGATGATGATGATGATGATGATGATGATGATGATGATGATGATGATGATGATGATGATGATGGTGGTGGTGGTGTTGATGCATGATGATGATGGTGGCAGTGGTAGTGGGACTGGTGGTGACCATGATAGTTGTAAGTGTAAGTAGCCTATGCAATAAATGGTAATAGGCCTACACAGTATACAATGTATTTGTGTAACATACTTTTTCTGCATCTATCCACACTACGACTGTAGGGCTATACTTCTTAAGACAACAATAGTGTAGTCTAATATCTATTGCCAACTGATATTTCAAACTTCACCTACAGTATATCAAACATTAGAAATAAAATATAGGTCTGTATATTATCTTCTTCAATTCTTCTTCTTCTTCAATTCTTCTTCTTCTTCTTCTTCTTCTTCTTCTTCTTCTTCTTCTTCTTCTTCTTCTTGTGTACTTGTGGAGTTGCCAAAGTAAACTGAAGAATAAGAAGATAACTTTAGTATTGAGAATATAATTCCGAAGAATGCGTGGCCTACAATTAAAAGTAATTTATGATGTGTCATCTGAGAAAGCTTTGCTATATTGAAGTCCAGGAACTGGTTTAGCTCGTTGAATCACTGTTTTTGTTGTTTTTTTATTTTGTTTTTTTTGTTTGTTTTGTTTGTTTTTTTTTTTGGGGGGGGGGGGTTGTTTTGTTTCTTCTAAATTATTTTTTTTTGGTATTTTTGCAGCTGTTATAAATTTACCAATCACAGTTGTGCAATAATTTATCACCTAAATATAGTAATAAACCTACAGAGATAGACCCTACAATGCATTTGATTTGTGTAACGTACTTTCTTTTTGCATCCATCCACACTACGACTGTATGTCTACACTTCTTATTCTTCTTCTCTTCTTCTTCTTCTTCTTAACAATCAAAAATACGGTTGGCGTACATTGTGTAGTGTGTAGTGTAGTAGCCAACTGCACACCCTTGACCACTTGGACAACGCGCGCGCTGACCTATGGCCTTGTCCGACCTCTGTCGCGGTTTTCCCATTGTGGCCATGCTAAAAGTAGTGCAGGCTAGTTGGCGAAGAGGGTTATTCTCAGATGACGTCACAAAATGGACCAAACTCGCGGCTCGCCCCCACCGGTTTAATAGAACTCGCTCCATTAATGTGCACAAGCAGCTCAGTAGTGATATGTGTTTGTAACTGTCGGCCCCCTTAGCCGGTTTCCCTGACTTCAAGATGGCGACTATTTTTGCGTGCTTCCACACTTGTGGGAGTTTTCCGTTTGCACGGACATCAAACATTGCCACATGGCCCTGAGGCCCAGATGTGTCACCATATCGGGATATACATCGTCTATCTCTGTTGTCTTGCAGTTCTTTACATCGCCAATTGCTGCACCCACTTTTCACTGAACTGACTCCTCCAATGGTAGCGAGTCCAAAATCGTACGGTACGCCTTGCTGACACTGCGCTCAAAAGCCTGCTTTAGGGACACGTTTGCTACGGTTCTTTATATTCCTGGCAATTGTATCTGCCTCACACTCTGGTGCAGCTTTCGCGTAATTCCGGTCCGTATCCAATTTCTTTATCAGTCGCCAAAGGTGGCGACTAGAGTATGTAAAGTCGAGATTTTCTACTGTCTCCTGCCACCGTTGCATCCTTCCTTCTGCCAGAGACTGAAGTAGTCTACGTCCTGGGACTGGGTCTGCTGGTACTCCTTGTACAGCTTTTCCGACTCCTTCGTCCAGCAGGGAGAGTAAAATTTCCGTTTGCCACATGGAATAGAGCGGTGAGCGCTCTTAACCAGCAGCCTTTTTAATCTGGTTATTTTCTCTGACTTGGGAGAGATGGCAGGACAAACCTGCTCGATATAGGAACTGAAGGCTTCCCAGTTAGCCTTCCTGAAGTTTCATCTCTAGATTGGGAGAGACTGCACCCTCGGTATTGTCTCTCCCATTGTGACAAGAACCGCCCTGTGCTGGCTATGCGGGAAGTCGCCAAGGACTGTCCGCTTCACGTGAGGGTGAGGTCAGAAGTATAATCCTTCTTATGGAAAGTTTTCGTCTTTCATTTATCAGTTTCAGATCTTGGCATCCATTTATTTTTGTTTTAGTTCGTGTTTTTTAGCAGATGGAATAGTTTCTCTTGCAGATTCTGTGATGCAGTTTGATACTTGATTCCAGTACTCATCTATATTTATATCTAAGGTCAAGTTTTCACTTATTTTTTTCACGCATTCTTTGTAATCATTTTTTTCAATTTGATCGTTAATTCTCAATAGATCTAATTGCAGTTTTGGTTCCATTTTCTTTTTCTTCATTAGTTTAAGTTTTATTTTTAGCGTGGCCTTGACAGGCCGGTGGTCACTATTACAATCTGTGCTTGGAATAGTTGTTGCGTTTCTTACGATATTTCAGAATCGACGTTGGACCAGAATAAAGTCTAAAAGATTTTTATAAAGGCCACCTGGGCTTATCCATGTCCACTTCTTTCCATCGTGGTATTTAAACGATGTATTGATAATAGTAATGTTTTCCAATCAGAGAACCTGGAAGAGTGGCGAAATGTCTTCTACGCGTGTGCTTTCACTGCATTATCTGCCTAGTCTTTGCTATCCTGGCCGATTTGAGCTTCAACCGTGGGCAATTGTCAAAGCTTAGCTGGAGAACAATGTCAACAGGGACAAAGATTTTATCGAAAATAACGGAACATGGATCGAAAAAATACAACGAAACTTGTGACAAAGAATGTATAAAATTCTATTACTAGAAAAAAATATTCGAGAAAAAAAGGATGTCTCTTGTTTTAATTTTTTTAAAAACAACATTGATACAAGTAGATGTTAAGATATCAAAATACTTAGATTTGCTTTTCAATTTTCTTCTATTAACACAGAATGAAATATTTATATGTTATAAACAATCACATTGACATAATTTGGGTGAAAGATTGCTGTCTCTTATATATACATATATTGAAAAAAAAAAGATTTTAAACTGGTACCATATCGTGTCCAACTTCATCAACGGCATGCTAAATCCAAAATTGATTCAATAGTTGCCATGTGCCTTTGGTTGACTGAACGGTCAGTCGAAAGGAAACATTCATTCAACTCGTCTGGTTTTCCTATGAGGCCTATTTTTATTTGGATGGTTATGTGAACACAAAAAGTTTGTCTTGGATAAACCAGTTGAAGTTTTAGAGAAAGGGCGGCACGACCATGGAAGAAAGATAATGGATGCACAGACCTAAGGATCATCACACTCTATTTCTTCCTTGATGAAGAGCAAACTACTGTGACGGCTTAATCAGAATTGATTAATTCCGGGAGGACGAGTGACGCATGCGCACAACCAACATGACTTTCTCTCTCTAATAACTTTTCCGCCGGTGACGTCACAGACTATGGGTGACGTCCAATCGAGGGACGCTACTCTTCCGCTAATCTCATTCCCTATAAGACGGGGCTGCTCTTCATGAGTTCACATCTGTAATACAATGGCTCAGCTACTAGTTTGACGACAAAATAATCAATTATGGATCGGAAACAAATAGAGTCACTAAGCTGATCTCATTCTATCATCTATGGGAGTATACAAAAGGCAACGTGTGTGGGAAAGATTAAAAAACATTTTTTAGTTGAAAGAAGCAATCCCGATGGCAACCAAAGTTTAAAACGTTCCTTCAAAGAAATCAGAATCATCTGGAACATGTCTGGCAATTAACTTTCACGTGGTTGTTTTTTTTTTTTTTCGTTGAATAGTTGATACAACGTGATCTGAATAGATATGGAATAAACCTGTGAGTTTGATTTGTAACTTAACTATTATTAAAGATACAACCAACTTTTAAAATATTGAACACCATTACTTATATATTCATAGCGATCTCAAATTAATCATAACATAGAAAATATCAATATTAAGAGTTAATAGGCCATTGTAGAGTCATCGACTAGTGAAATAAAAACTCGTAGTGTTTCAAAATCGTGTAATAGTTTATTTTTCTTTACAGTTGGTAAGATTGATATGTTCAAAAAATATTTTGCGGAATGGAATTACAATTCGACCAGTTGAGAGGTCACTAAAGGTCAAATGAAATCAACTACATTTAACAATTAATTACTCGTTAATTATCGTTATTGTATGACATCTTTAAGAACATACAAAACTTTTTTTTTGTTAAACAAATTACATGTACACTTTTGTTAATATTCACTTCGATTAGTACGAATTATTTCTCTTGCTTTGATTTTTAGATGAATAAAATCATTACACTTTTTAAAGTAGCACGTGAACCGCACTATTTTATATTACTTTTTGGGTGTGAGTAAAAAGCATATACAAATATAAGCAAATCAAACAGTATTTGATTGAGTTGTCGCCCATTACAGAAGAATCACTGCATCGTGCAAAGACTCAAGATGTTTCACCTTCCTTTTGTAACTTTATTTTTCTTCAAATATGGTAAATTTGAAATGTTAGGAATAAATCTGGCCGATTGGAATTTCAATTCGACTTCTTGAAGGTCACCCAGAGGCCAATCAAGTTGAAGGTCATCTATACTAAACATTTAATTACTTGCAAATTATCGATATTTTATAGCATTTTTAAAAACATAAAAACTGTATTATACGTCAAAAATATTACAGGCACACCTTTAAAAAAATTCATTCGATGTGTACGAGTTTTTGCCCTTGATTTGATTTTTAGACGAATAAAGAAATTTCTCTTTATAATATAACTTGCAAATACTTTATCTTCTTACTCAAATAAAACAGTTTACTGTTTTGGATGTCAGTAACAAACAGATAAAGTTAAAAGCAAAATACACAACATTTAAATGAGTTATCACCAATTATGATAGAGTTTACTGAAAAGTGCAAAAACTCGACTTGTTCCAAAGAAAAGATACTTATCAACTTAATCCACGTCCTATTATTGTTATTATTATTATTATAATATTTTTATTATTATTATTATTATTATTATTATTATTATATTATTATTATTATTATTATTATATTATTATTATTATTTATTATTATTATTATTATTATTATTATTATTATTATTAATATTATTAATATTATTATTATTATTATCACCATTCTTCTTCTTCTTCTTCTTATTCTTCTTCTTCTTCTTCTTCTTCTTCTTCTTCTTCTTCTTCTTCTTCTTCTTCTTCTTCTTCTTCTTCTTCTTCTTCATCTTCTTATTGTTTATTATTATTATTATTATTATTATTATTATTATTATTATTTTTATTATTATTATTATTATTATTATTATTATTATTATTATTATTATTATTAATATTATCATTATTATATTATTATTATTAATTATTATTATTATTATTATTATTATAATTATTATTATTATTATTATTATTATTATTATTATTATTATTATTATTATTATCATCATCATCATCATTATTATATTATTATTATTATAATATTATTATTATATATTATTATTATTATTATTATTATATTATTATTATATATTATTATAATATTATAATTATTAATATTTAATTATATTATTATTATTATTATTATATTATTATTATTATTATATTATTAATAATAATAATAATAATTATAATAATAATAATAATAATAATAATAATAATATAATTATTATAATTAATAACAATATAAAATAAAAAAAAAAAAAAAAAAAAAATAATAAAAAAAAAAAAAAAATAAAAAATAAAAAAAAAAATAAAAAAAAAAAGAAGATGGTGATATATATATTTAAAAAATATTTAAAAATTTAAATAAAAATTATAATAATAATAATAATAAAAATAAAAATAATAATAATAATAATTTAATAATTTAAAGAATAATAATATAATAATAATAATAATAATAATAATAAAATTATAATTAATAATAATTAAAAAATATGTTTATTTTTTTTAATTTGGGTAATGCTTTTTTTTTTCAACCCAAAAATTTAAAAAAAATAGTGCGGTTCAGTGCTACTTTAAAAAGTGAAAATTTTATTTTTCAAAAAATTTAAAAACAAAGAAAAATTCGTCAAATTCGAAGGAATTTTTAAAAAAAAGGGGTACTGTATTTTTTTTAAAAAAAAAATTTTTGGGATGTTCTTAAAGATGTCTACAAAACGATAATTAACGAGTAATTAATTGTTAAATGTGTTATTTCATTTGACCTTTGGGACCCCTAAAAATGGCGAATTGTTTTCCTTCCGCAAAATATTTTTTTGAAATATCAATTTACCAACTGAAAAAGAAAAAAAACTTTTTACCGATTTTAAACACAAAGGGTTTTTATTTCCTAGTCGAGGGACCCCAAACAAGGCCTTTTAAAACTTTTTAAATTTTGGGATTTTTTCTTGTTATGATTAATTTGAACGCTAGAAAATATAAGTAATGGTGTTAATAAAAAATTTGGTTGTATCTTTAAAATAGTTAAGTTACAAATAAAAACTAAAAGGGTTTTTTCCCAATATCTATTCAGATCACGTTTTTTATCAACTATTCAACGAAAAAAAAAAAAAAACAACCACGGGGAAAGTTAATTGCCAGACAGGGTTCCCCAGAGTTTCTGATTTTTTGAAGGAACGTTTTAAATTTTGGGTTTTGGCCATCGGGATTGCTTCTTTCAATTAAAAAAAAATGTTTTTTAATTTTTTCCCACCACGTTGCCTTTTGTTTACTCCCATAGATGATAAAAATGGATCAGCTTGTGACTCTTTTTTTTCCCCGTTTTTCCAAAATTTGATTTTTTGTCGTCAAACAATTTAGCTGAGCCTTTGTATTACGATGTGAACTCATGAAGAGAAACCCCCCGTCTTATAGGGAATGAGATTGCGGAAGATTTTGGGGGTCCCTCGATTGGCCGTCACCCATAGTCTTGAGTCCCGGGCCCAAAAAGGTTTTTAGAGAGAGAAAGTCATGTTGGTTGTGCGCATGCGTCACTCGTCCTCCCGGAATTAACCCAATTCTGTTTAAAGCCGTCACAGTATTTTTGCTTTTCATAAAGGAAGAAATAAGTGTGATGATCCTTAGGTCTGTGCATCCATTATTTTTTTTCCCTTTGGTCGTGCCGCCCTTTCTTAAAAACAAAAAACTGGTTTAAAAAAGGGAAAAACCTTTTTGTGTTCCCCATAACCACCAAATAAAAATGGGCCCTTTTTTTGGAAAAACCCAGACGGTTAAATGAATGTTTCCTTTCGAGGGACCGTTCAGTCAACCAAAGGCACAGGGGAAAATATTGAATCAATTTTGGATTTGGGCATGCCTTTTGGATGAAGTTGGACCGATATGGCCCATTTAAAATTTTTTTTTTTTTCCCAATATATGTTTTATATAAAGACGCAATCTTTCCCCAATTTTTCAATGTGATTGTTTATAAAAATATAAATATTTCTTTCGGGGGTTAAAAAGAAAATTAAAAAGAAAATCAAAGTTTTTTGATATCTTAACATCTACTTGTATCAAGGGTTGTTTTTAAAAAAATTAAAACAAGAGACATCCTTTTTTTCTCGAATTTTTTTTTTCTGGGTAAAAAAAATTTTTATACATTCTTTGTAAACAATTTTCGTTTTTTTTTCGCCCATTTTTCCGTTTTTTTTCGAAAATCTTTGTCCCTGTTGACATTGTTTTTTTTTCCAGCTAAGCTTTAAACAATTCCCCGGGGGTTTGGGAAGCTAAAAGGGGGCCCAGGATGAAAAAGACTGGGCAGTTAATCCCATTTGAAAGCCCCACGCGAAAAAGACTTTTTCGCCACTCTTCCAGGTTCTCTGTTTGGGAAAACATTACAAATTATCAATACTTTCGTTTAATCCACGATGGAAAGAAGTGGCAGGGAAATAAGCCCAGGTGGCCTTTTTTAAAAAAATTTTTTGCTTTTTTTTCGGGTTTTCCCAAAGTCGATTCTGAAATATCGTAAGAAACGCAAAAAAATATTCCAAGCACAGATTGAAAAAGTGACCACCGGCCTGTCAAGGGCCCCGCTAAAAATAAAACTTAAACTAATGAAGAAAAAGAAAATGGAAACCCAAAAAAATGCAATTAGTTTATTGAAATTAACGATAAATTTAAAAAAATTTATTACAAAGAATGCGTGGAAAAAAAATTGAAAACTTGACCTTAGTTTTTAAATATAGATGGGGAAACTGGAATCAAGTATTTAAACTGCATCACAGAATCTGCAAGAGAAACTTTCCATCTGCTTTAAAAAACCCCGAACTAAAACAAAAAAAAGGATGCCAAGATCTGAAACGATAAATGAAAGACGAAAACTTTCCATAAAAAGGGGTTATACTTTGACCCCCCCCTCACGTTTAAGGGACAGCCCCCTTTGGGGACTTTCCCCCATAGCCAGCACAGGGCGGTTCTTGTCACAAAGGGGGAGACAATCCCCAGGGGGGGAGTCCTCTCCCCCCCAAACTAGAGATGAAAAAATTTAGGAAGGCTAACGGGGCCTTCAGTTCCCATATCGAGCAGGTTTGTCCCCGCCATCTCTCCCAAATCAGAGAAAATAACCAGATTAAAAAGGTGCTGGTTAAGAGCCTACCGCTCTATTCCATGGGCAAACGGGAAAATTTTTCTCTCCCTGCTGGACGAAGGAAAATTTGGAAAAGCGTACAAGGAGTACCAGCAGAACCCCGTCCCAGGACGTAGACTACTTCAGTCTTGGCAGAAGGAAGGATGCAACGGTGGCAGGAGAAGTTTAAAAAACTCGACTTTACATACTCTAGTTTGCCACCTTTGGCGCCCATAAAGAAATTGGATACGGACCGGGAAAATTTTTCGAAAGCTGCACCAGAGTGTAGGCAGATACAATTTTCCAGGGGAAAATAAAAAACCCCTAGAAAAATTTTCCCCAAAGCCCGGCTTTTGGCGCGTGTAGCAAGGCGTTTTCCGTACGATTTTGGACTCGCTACCCTTTTTGGGGAGTCAGTTCAGTGAAAAGTGGGTGCAGCAATTGGCGATTTTTAAAAAACTGCAAAAACAAAGAATAGACGATGTATATCCCCATATGGTGACACATCTGGCCCCCGGGGCCCCCTGGCAATGTTGATGTCCGTGCAAACGGAAAAAAATCCCAAAAAGTGTGGAAGCACGCAAAAATTGTCGCCATCTTGAAATCAGGGAAACCGGGGAAGGGGCCGACCCGTTACAAACACATTCACTACTGAGCGCTTTTGCACATTAATGGGGGCGAGTTCTATTAAACCCCGGGGGGGGCGGCCGCGAGTTTGGTCCATTTTGTGACGTCATCTGAGAATAACCCCCCTTTGCCAACTAGCCCGCCCCTACTTTTAGCATGGCCACAATGGGAAAACCGCGGGCAGAGGTCGGACAAGGGAAAAGGTCCCGCCCCCGCGTTGTCCAAAGTGGGTCAAGGGTGTGCGTTTTGGGTACTACACTTCACACTACAAAATGTTCGCCAACCGTTTTTTTTTATTGTTAAGAAGAAGAAGAAGAAGAGAAGAAGAAAAGAAGTGTAGGGCATTTCAGCGTAGTGTGGGTGGGTGCAAAAAGAAAAATACGTTACACAAATCAAATGCATTTTAGGGTCTATCTCTGTAGGGTTTTTTACTATATTTAGGTGAAAATTATTTCACAACCCGTGATTTGGGAAAAAATTTTTAAAGCTGCAAAAAATTTTTAAAAAAAATAATTTAGAAGAAACAAAAAACCCCCCCCCCCCCCAAAAAAAAAAAAAAAAACAACAAAAAAAAAAAAAATAAAAAAAAAAACAAAAAAGTGTTTTCAACGAGCTAAACCGTTCCGGGAAACTTAAATATAGCAAAGCTTTCTCAATGACACACATAAATTATTTTTAAAAATTTTGGGCCCGGGCATTCTTCGGAATTATTTTCTCAATAAAAAAATTATTTCTTATTTTTCAGTTTACTTTGGCAAACTCCAAAAATACACAAGAAGAAGAAGAAGAAGAAGAAAAAGAAGAAGAAGAAGAAAAAGAAGAAGAAGAAGAATTAAAAAGAAGAAGAAGAATTGAAAAAGATAATATACAGACCTATTTTTTATTTCTAATGTTTGATATACTTAGGTGAAGTTTAAAAATATCAGTTGGCAATGGGATATTAGACTACACTATTGTTGTCTTAAAAGTATAGCCCCCCCAGTCGTAGTGGGGGTAGATGCGGGAAAAAAATATGTTACACAAATACATTGAAAATGTGTGGGCCCAATTTTACCATTTATTGCATGGGCCCCCTTACACTTACAACTATAATGGTCCCCCCCTTTTCCCCCTCCCCCTGCCACCATCATCATCATGCTCAACACCACCACCACCATCATCATCATATCATCATCATCATCATCATCATCATCATCATCATCATAAATCTTCTTCTCACAAAAATCCTCCCCCCCCTCCTCATCAATGTTTATCCATCATTTCCCAGAAAAAAAAACAAAAATTTTTTGTGTTTACTTGGGAAATTATTATTTTATATACATACTATATATCTATTATAATATATATATATATATATATTATATATATATATTTTATATTTATTTTTATAATTATATTAATATATATTATATAATATTATTTCATTATAATTTTATCTTCTTTTAACTTCGTTTTTTTGGGCTAATTTCACAAGTTTTTTTATACCTCCACTCGACATTACCAAAAATGGTTGACTTATATAGCTTTAATTTTCCCAATGGAAAAAAAAATTTTTTTAAAAATTTTAAAATTTTTCAATATTTTCTTCTTTAAAAAATTTAGTAAAGTAGGTACCCAAAACAATTTTTTAAATCCAATATAATTGAAATGATTTATAATAGTCTGACAGCGATTGTCTTTTTAAAACTTTTTTTAGCTAGTAGTTTTTTTTTTAAAAGGAAAAAATGAATATTCAAATTTCGAAATTTTTTAGGCAAAACGCCAAAGTGCAAAACCCCCTTTTTAGCATTACATAAAAAAAAATTAAAAAAACCCCCAAAAAACCCCCCAAAATTTGGGGCCAAAAATTTAAAAGTAAAAGAAGGCATATATAAATTGTAGCCCATCATTTTTTTTTAAAAAAAACCAAAAGCCCCAATTTTGGGCCCTTTTTAAAAATGGCGATAAAATTTAATTATAGTTTTAAAATTTAAACCGAAATTTTGGATTGAAATTTAAAAAAAAACACCAAAAAAAAAAGGGGGAAATTTGAATATTCATAAAAAAACATTTTAAATTAAGATTATAAACAAAAATTAAAGGAAATCTAGTATCTCTATATAGTGCTTTTCTTTGTCCCTTTTGACTCGCTAAACTCCCAGGTTTGGGGGTTTTGACGATCATTTTTTTGTTTTTGTTTTTGTATAAAATTTATATTTTTTGCTGGTTATTTGTCGGTAGTCGCTTTGTAAATAATCAGAAAATTTTTTCATAATCATTTTTAAAATCCACTGCTTGACTAACGTCAAAAAGAATACAAAACCGTGTTGTTGCATGTTTACATTGAAAAATAAATCACGCTCCAGTTGATAGTTTTAAAATTCAACCAAAAAAAACACCTCTCTCCCTCTCTCTCCCCTCTCTCTCTCCCTTTTCTCTCTCCCCCTCTCTCTTCTCTTCGTTGACAAAACGACACGTAAAAATAGTACTGTCACGTGATTATTTTTTCCTCGAATCAGAGTCATGGAGGAACCTCCCTGACCCATTTTAAAACTTGGCCCTGTTCCCCAAACGGGTGCAAAAAAAAAACTCGCGGCCGGGCCAAGACGCTGCCCGCCACCCGGAAGGCCGGAACTCAGAGAAGGAGGTTTTCACCACGGAACAGGAAAAATGCCCTTACATATCTTTTTGAGGCAGGGTTTTGAGAAAAAAACTGCAAACTGGTGCTGTATCTATAGACATATCGGCGGCGTGCGATATGGTCTGGTGCGAGGATTAATGCTCAAACTTGCAAAGATCAGAAGGGCAAAAAGACCTTGAAGGTGTTCTCTTCAATCTAAAGGAGAAAAAAAAAATTCCACGTCGCTTTGGGGGCGTAGAGTAAAGTTAGGAAGTTTATGAATGAGGTTCGGTTCTAGCACCAATGTGGCTTAATGTTTTAATTAGGGACATGCGAACACTTCCTCCTGAGGCGGGATACGCGGCCGATTGGGAACTCTTTGCTCAATGTAAAGTGTGGCCCCCGTCTCGACAGCATACTCAGCGAGGACTTTCACCGAATAGAATAAAAATCCTACTTCGACAATTTGGTGCCTGAAGATGAACACTTTGAAAACCGTGGTCACTGCTTTCCACAATTATTCAGTGGCTGGCACACCCGTAAACTGAACGTTCTCGTCGGGGACCAGCTACTCCCATATAAAGCCGTACCAAAAATTTACCTAGAGGTGACGCTGGACCCCACCCTTTTGGCTTTGGGGTGCATCTCGACGGAGTACCCGGGGAAGATAGAGAAACAAAAACACCCTTCTGAGGAAGTTTGGTGGGATAAACCCAATTGGTGATAACCAAGCGCTCCTGAGGACGTGCCCCTTTGACACTATGCTATTCCGCCGCGGAGTATTGCGCTCCAGTGCGAGGTAGAAGCGGAACGTTGGGAAATTGATGTTAGACTTTGCAAGTCGATGCACATGTGTCGGGAAACCGGGGGGGACACAAGCCTAGAGAATGGGGCCCGTTTAATGGCAGCAATCCAGACCCCCGAGGTTCGGGGGGGAGACGATTACGAAGGGGCTGGAATAAGACCCAAAAGATAGAGGGAATTGGGATACCCCTCTCAAGGCATAATGGACGGTCCCCCCTTTTTCGAGCCGAAATGGCCCTTGTAGCGGATTCCTTGACCACGGACAGAGATGTATAAGCGAGAAGGAAAGGGTTCGGTTTGGAAAAATTCAATCCCCGAGGGAGCGGGGAAATATACTCCTCGAAACTATGTGATAAGTTGCAGGCTTCTCCACCAGTAAACGTCGTATGCAATATGCTTTTTTTAAAGTATTTAGGGGAAAAAGATCCGGGAAAAAAAGGCCCACGAAAAAGAACTTTTTAGCACATGGGATCAAACTCCATTTGTTTTGTTTTTTGAGGGTTTTTTTTGTTTGATTGTTTTTGGGGTTTTTTTTTTTTGCTATGTTTTGTTTGTTTTTTTTTGGGTTTTTGTTTATTTACGTGTTGTTTTTGTTTTGTTTTTGGTTTGTTGTGATTAACGACGAATTATAAATAACAGACTGTTTCTTTTTATAGTTAAAGATTTAAATTTTCCCCATGTAGGGGGTCAGTGACATCCAGAAATATTGCAACAGGGTACGTCTCCAACTGCTCAAAGAAAAAAAATTATTAAAGTGAATAAAGGTTCTAAATAGACTACGGAAAAAGTCAGACATACTTGTTTAAAAGATCAAAAAGAAGGGCTGAATGATGGAAAAGACAGCACGATGTTTTAGGCCCCCGTTACATAGGATAAGGCAAGCAGTGTTAGGAGCGTTGACGGGACTTTTACAAGGGAAAAAATGTGACTGTTTTTAAATGGAAGCTAATTGAGGGAAAGCCGTCACATGGACACACGAAGGATGGGGCCAAAATGTACGGTCTCAAAGAGACTTTACGTGAAATTAACATACCGCGCTTTCCTCTTTTCATGAATAACACGGCCTTTCCCCCCTTTTAAATTTGAAAATGAATTTTTTCAAATGAATGATTTACTCTCTTGTCTAGATAGATGTAAAAAAAGCATCTCCTATTTTCCCTCCAAGGATTATTTCTCCCTAATTAAAGAATCTTTTATCATTACTTTTCACATTTTCAAATAGCGCATGTAAATCGCCAACTTGTTGTCTGTTCAAATAAAACTGAACAAACGCACATCCTCCTTGGGTTTTTTTTTATTAGTTTGCTCTCCATCATTTTTCCCACATCCACAATAAACAGGAAAAATTGCTAGATGCATGATTGTGCGGAAATGAACACGCCCATTTCCCGTCAAGCTTACCGTGCTGGGGTTATGATGTCAAATTATTCAATGGGAGCGAAACTATATTTAGGTTTTCGTCCAACCAAGTCATCGATCACATGATTTGTTGCTGTCCCAAAGGTTTTGGGTAAATTTTCCCCGTTAACGAAAAACGTGCTTTGTTTTTGAAAGTTGTAAAAAAATACCCATGTGTCAAGTGATCAAAATGACCAAACGTGATGTTTGATATTTAAAAACTGTGAATACTTATTTGGTCACTTTGAAAAACATTTTGCAATGTTACCAATGACTCAGTATATGCAAAGATAATAAAATCTTCCCCATTACAGCCGTCAAAACTGCAGGACAGAGGGACAGAATATACCGGGCATATGGGGCCCGGGAAAAGTGACAGGACAATTTGGGGAACCCCCCAGCCCCCCTCAGGTAAAC
>NC_088363.1:8688111-8691062 GCF_034508935.2 Berghia stephanieae | reverse complement strand
TATTCAATTTATACTGGAGCAAAGAGCCTCTTACGAGGACTCAACTATGCGCGATCAGAGTGGGACTCGAACCCAGGATCTTTCGAAACAAAGGTTAGACCCAAACCACAATACCGCATAGCCACACATTTAATTCACCCGTCTTTTCTGGCTCTGATTGAGTCGCCGGGTTACACATGATGACTTTTCCACTATAGATAGTTCGAAGTCTTTGTTATTGATTTTTGCCATCCGCGTTTATGAGTAATGCTCACTGAACTGTATTAACCTGACTATAAATGTTCAGGGATACACACGGTTTTGTGTGTTGGTCCGATATACTTCCGGATGGCAATGTTATGAGCTTCTGAGCCAAGCGCATACTATCTATATGAACTGTTATTTAAATGTGCAAGCTGACATAGGTACTATTTTGTGGTGTTTAGTAGTCAGAGATCGAATGGACGAAAATTATTTAGAAAACCTTTACACTGTGTAAGGCACTTAATCAATATTACTTATATGGATTCAGATGTGATGACAACATTAACCAATTGACTACTGTACTATGGAAAGACATGCTTTGGAAATTTTGGCCAAACATCTTGTGCTTCAAATAGCGATCGATTTAAATGACCCTCCTCATGGCAAAAGCTCTCAAACCTGGGATTTCGATGGGTCCCAGATTTGAGAGTTTTTGCCAATATGAGAGTCATTTAAATCGACCGTTATTTGAGGACGTGTTTTCTGGCCAAAATTTTAAATACGTGTCTTTCCAGAGTACGGAAGTTAACTGGTTAAACTGGCGGATAACAAACAGATTAGATTAGTTGATAAAAAATAGAATTTCGGTTCCAAATTATCGTTCCATTTGATCTGTCATATAAGAATCTTCATAACGACGTGCTTTAGTGGCGGGTGTGTTCTTAAATGCTCATGTTTGCTCTGAGTAAAGAATAAACAGATGTGATTGAAACAACTCATAACATACACAATAATTTATAACAACAAATACACAAAACGCATACAGAACAAATACATACAGACACAAGCACAGACACACATACACACACATATACGCTCACCATGTGAAAAACCATAGCCGATCTGGAAATAAAATGCCATTCTGATTTTATCCCCTAGCCAAAGTAAGCCTTACCACTGATTCACTTAAAATGGGGCGTACGTTTTGGGATAAAATAAAGATTTTAAAAAGATATGTATTGAGCGTTTTGCTCTAAGGATCAGAATGTTGGTATATCAGAGAGAGTATTATCTATAAACTTGAAGTATGCGATGTATTGGCCATTGAAAGGTTTTCTCCATAGGTATGGCAATCTTTCAATTTCCTGTCTTCCTACCCCCACTCTAAAAAAAGCATGGACACAGGAAATAACTTAATGGATAGTCAATTTTAAAATTATATTTTTATAGAATGCACTGTCTTTCTTCACCAAATAAATGAAACGGATTGTAGCCACAATCACGTAGTAAACTAAACAAAATAATAATTTTTAAAAAAGCAAACAATTTCGTTCTCGATTCCATGCTTACAGAAATTTTTTTTGTTGATCTGGCTATTATTTTAGAATCTAAGCAATACAAAATGATATCATTGGACAAAATATGAAGTACAAATGGACTGAATGCGTATAAACTAATTTAGAAACAATTTGCGTATCTGGTAGGTTATTTTCTTTTTCCCGAACAGTGAACCAAAACATTTTTCATGTAATTAATTTCTCATTCAAATTGGCTGAGACTGTGATTCTTCTTGCTGTCTTACCTGTCAGTTTCCTTTTTCTCAGCATGACCACGTTTATTGGCTCTCGTGTGTTCTGTTGATCCGGAATAACTGGGGAAGGAAACCAATTATAACTGGATGGGAACAAGTGTACGACAACAAAATCAATTTGGTGCGTAAGTATTGGCTCTAACCTCTCTCTCTCTCTCTCTCTCTCTCTCTCTCTCTCTGTCTTTCTCTCTCTTTATTTCTCATTACATCTTTATCTCTTGCTCTCTCTATCTATCTATTTATCTCTATTTCTCTACCTCTTACCCTATACTTGCGTTTCTTTGTATGTATGTATAAATGTATGTAAGTCTTTATGAATGTACGTACGAAAGTTAGCAGTTAAGTTAGTAAATATTTAATTAATTATGTATGAATGTATGTCTGTTTGTATGAATAATATATTGATCTTAACAAGACGTCTCTTAGCGCATCTAGCTATATGATTCTTGCTTAACTTATTTCTTAATCACCGAATAGGTTGATAGTTTACTGACTTCATCACGATGAGCACTTATAACGGTTTGGAAATAAATTATGTTTGTCATTTAGAGGTTTTCTCCATATATCACTCTATGACATTTTTTCAATTTCCTGTCTTCCTACCCCCGCACTACAAAAAAATATAAACGCAGCAATTCACTTAATCGATAGTCACTTTTTGAACGATATTTTATAGAATACCTTGTCTTACTTCACAAATGAAATTTCACAAATTAGTGCCACAATCACGTATAACAAACTAAACGAAATAATAATTTAAAAAATAATTTTGTTCTAGATCCCATGCTTACAGAAAATCTATAGTAGGTCTAACAATTCTTTTGAGAGTCTAAGCAATAAAACATTATATCATTGGATGAAATATGAAATATAAAATGACTGACAGCGTAGGCACTAATCTAGAAACGATTTCGCGTCTGCGGTACGTGATTGTATTTTATGAAACAATGAACCAAACCTTTTTTCATGTAATTCATCTTCCCTTCAAATTGGCTGAGACTGTGATTCTTCTTGCTGTCTTACCTGTCAGTTTTCTTTTTCCTAGCAGGACCACGTTTATTGGATTTCGTGTGTTCTGTTGATCCGGAATAACTGGGGAAGGAAACCAATTATAACTGGAGTGGAACAAGTGTACGACAACAAAACCATTTGGTGGGTAAGTATTGGCTCTTACCCT
>NC_088363.1:8643111-8685611 GCF_034508935.2 Berghia stephanieae | reverse complement strand
TATTACAGGGGAAGACCGCAACAACCCAGGTATCAGACGTAGTGCAGTGCCGCAACCTGAGCTAGGGCTAAGTCACATGTAGAAGAGCACACATTATTAATAATAATTAAAAACAAATAATAATAATAATAATAATAATAATAATAATAATAATAATAATAATAATAATAATAATAATAATAATAATAATAATAATAATAATAATATAATAATAATAATAATAATAATAATAATCATAATAATAATGTTAATAATAATAATAATAATAATAATAATAATAATAATAATAATAATAATAATAATAATAATCATAATAATGTTAATAATGATAATAATAATAATAATAATAATAATAATAATAATAATAATAATAATAATAATAATAATAATAATAATAATAATATCATTAATAATAATAATAATAATAATAATAATAATAATATAATAATAAATAATAATTATAATAATAATAATAATAATAATAATAAAGAAGCGCTTTACAAATGGTCCCTAGCCAGTAGCAACACTTAATGTTTAGGACGAGACATGACGCTGTTTGACAATGATACATTGCCTTTTACGTCCTGATTCTCATTTTACACCTGGGTACAGTGAGAGAATGTGATTAAAGATCCTCTTACAAGGACTCAACTATGCTCGCTCAGAGTGGGACTCGAACCTCGGATGTTCCGAACCAAAGGTGAGAGCCCTAACACAATATCGCATGGGACGCAGGTTTAATTCCGTCATCGGCTTCTGGCTGAAAACGAAAAAGTATCTGATTGAGGCACGGGTTACACATAATAACATTTCCAATATAAGATCTGTTTTTTGAGTGTACAAGCTGACATAGGTCCATTTGGTGATGTTTGCTAGTTAGAGATCAAAATGTCGCTAATTATTGAGAAAGCATTTACACTGTGTAAGACACTTCATCAATATTACATATATATGAATTCAGTTGCGATGACAACATTAACCAGTTAACTGCCGTACTATGGAAAGACATGATTGACAATTTTAGCCAGAAAGTTCGTCCTTCAAATATCGATCGATTTAAAGACCTTCATCATGTAAAAAAAAAACCACTCAAACCTGGGAATTCGATGGGTCCCAGTTTTGAGAGTTTTTGCTAATATGACGGTAATTTAAATTGACCGTTATTTGAGGAAGTGTTTTCTGACCAAATCTTTAATACGTGTCTTCAAGAGTACGGAAGTTAACTGGTTAAACTGGCGGATAACAGAGGCAGATTAGATTAGTTGTTAAAAAATAAAGAATTTTGTTTCCAAATTACCTTTTCATTAGATGCGCTTCAGAAAAGCCTCGCAAATAATAGCTTTCAGTGGAGAATGTGTTCCTAAATGATGATTTTTCTCTGAGTTAAGAATAAACAGATGTGATTGAAACAATTCATGACATACATATTAATTTATAACAACAAACACATAAATACACACATAGAACACGCACACGTACAGACACAAACACAGAAACAAATACACACACATATACACTCATTATATTAAAAACCATAACAGTTCAGGAAATAAAATGCCATTCTGCTTTTATTTCGTAGCGAGAATAATGCTTACTACTGATTCAATTAAAGTAAGGTGTAAGTTTTGGGCTAAAATAACGACTTTTAAAAGTAATGTCTTGAACGTTTTTGCTCTAAGGATGAGAATGTTGGAAGTCACAGAGATTATCATCCAGAATCTTGAAGTATTCCAAAACAAATGTTTGCGACGAATCTTCTAGATTTCTGGCCAAACACAAACTCAAATGAGAACCTGATAACGAGAGCTGAAGTGGTGTCTCTGGAGAGTCTCATTAAAAGGAGAAGATGGCAATGGTTGGTGAGTGTCTGTCGCATACCTGAAGAAACACTGATAAGGGCACCCCAAGGAATGAGGAAACGAGGCCGAACCATGGAGACTTGGAGAGGTGCCGCAGAGAGAGAGATAGATAGATAGAGAGAGAGAGAGAGAGAGAGAGAGAGAGAGAGAGAGACCTAAAGCAGAGAAGTCTGTCCCTCGATATGGCCCCAAGTATAGCTGCTGACAGGACCAGGTGGAGATCCCTTGCATCGCTAGCTGGCCCGGAGAGGTTTGTGAGTAAGTAAGTAAGTTTTAGGTAAGTTACTTGTATAACATCATGTGGCTACATTAATTAGAGAATACTCAAAGATTCACGTTCAATCTAGTGGCAGAAAATGTAAGTAAAATCCTTTCTTAAAAAAATATAGCATTGTGGAGAACATTGTGCTTATTTGAGTCAATAAAAAAATGATACGGCGCACAACTCTACTGAAAGATTTGAAAATTAGAAATGTATTTTTTACAGATAGATAAACAGATAACTTGATTTCCTTTTATAATTTAAAGTCAGTTTGAAAGTTTGTTGAGTCACATAGATAACATAAAATACGTACCGACGACACTAACATCTCAAAATCATCTAATTTCGTCTTTGTAAAAAGTTGTCAGTTTGCGTCATCTATTTATGACATCAAGTATTATTATTACTTCCGTTGTGTTGTTGATTTAGCGGTGATCAGTGTTGTTATGTAGTAGTATGTTCTAATTGCGTGTATGCTTGTGTGTGTGTGTGTGTGCTTGTGTGTGTGTTTGTGTGTGTGTGTGTGTGTTATGTGTGGTGTATACATGTGTGTGTGTTTGGCATTTTTCAGCAAATCGTGGCATTCATAGTGATATTATTCACTTAATCACATGAAGGTATTTCAGTCGCCATTTTGATTCTTTTTTTACTATTAGGGTTAGCTCGAGATCGAAGGATTTCTTTTCTATTCGGGTTAGTCATAAGTCTTAGTAAAGGTGCTTGGATGTTTGTTTTTCCATAAGTTAAGTAAAGGGGAAACATTCCGAAAGCGCCTACATACCAGTATTCTTTAAATTTGTATTTTCACCGTTGATATTTTGTCAGGCGTTTATTTATTCAATTCAATTATTAGTTAGCTCGAATCGAGATTTTTTTCTATTAGGTAGTCTAGTCTTAGAAAGGCTGGAGTTGTTTTCCATAAGTAAGTAAGGGAACATCGAAGCCTAATATTTCTTAAATTTTATTTCCCGTGATATTTGTCAGGCGTTATTATTCAATTTGTCATCATTTTTATTGGTAGTCGAACGGATATTTTTTTTATTGGTTAGTCATAAGTCTTAGTATAGTGTGATGTTTGTTTTTTTCATAAGTTAAGTAAAGGGGAGACATTCCGAAAGCTCCTACATCCCCAGTATAATGTATTCACTTAATGTTAATGTTGCTGCTCGAAGCTCGAAGAGATAAATGATAATGTGAAATTGAATGTAAGCTTCAACATAATTACAAAAACAGATCAAATGAACGTTTCGGGTTTCCCCTTTATCAACAAAACAGAATGAATGAAACACCAAAGATGAATGAGATAATGTGGTAGTGGCGTAGTTAAGACGAATAAACAAAACATTGGTTGGCAGGAAATTAGTATGCTCCTTTGTAAGGAAGCACGAATTAAAACAGAATTCTTGATATTTCTAAAAAGGTGCGCAATTAATTAAGTGAAAAGAGGGGAGGCGGGGAGGAACTGTGTAATGCAGTTTAGGAAGTGAAATATAAAAACATGTAGACTGTTGTTGAAAGATAAGTACAATGGAATTGAAATTCCTTTCTTAAAAAATATAGGCTAGCCTTGTGGAGAACATTGTGCCATTTGAGTCAATAAAAAAAAATTATACGGCGCACAACTCTACTGAAAGATTTGAATATTAGATATGTATTTTTTACAGATAGATAAACAGATAATTTTATTTCCTTTTATAACTTAAAGTCAGTTTGAAAGTTCGTTGAGTCAAACCGATATCATGAAATATGTATCGACGACACTAACACTCTAAAAAACAACCAATTTCGACAGGGTAAAAAGTTGTCGGTTTGGCGTTTTTACGCAAATCGTCGCATTCGAAATAATGTATTCACTTAATTACTTTTAAGGATTTCAGATCTACACTAAGTTTTCAACAGTTTTCATCTATTTATGACATCAAGTATTATTATTGCCCCTTTGATTCTTTCAATGTGATGGTTTCGGGTGGATAATACCCAGGTTTAACTTCTTTGGTAATAAATTAAATAATAATAATAATAAGCTAAAAAATCGAAATTTAAAACAAGAAAATAGAAGTTGCATTAAAGGTAAAATAATGTTTTAGAAAGACCTTATTCAATGTTATGAATAGTCAGGTGGCTCCGAAGCGCAGTGGATAAGCTGTCAGATTCTAACCTTGGAAGTACTGGGTTCAATCCCATTGTGTGTGGACATTTAAAAAAAAAGTTTACTTTATTGAGAAAGACACCATTTTCGTTACCAGATACTGTACCATTCAATGTGTTATCGACGTGAATTTATATGTAAACGTCGATTGTTATCATTTTATAATATTTTATCATTTTCATCAGTGTATTCGTTTACCGCGTCTTTGTCATTTTATTGGGTTTGTTTCTTCTTTTTTTTCCTTCTTCCTCTTTTGTTTCTCTTTGGATTGTTTTGTGTTTTCCAAAAACTTCCTGTCCCATCATTGTTTATGTCTATTTACCTTATCTACTCCATTCACTCTCATTCGTTCTTAGTGTCTTATTCGTCGTGTTTTGTTGATAAAGGGGAAATCAGAAACGTCCACAGTATGTCTTCGTCTATTAAATTGAGGCTTATAATTCAACACTTATCGTAATTTTTCCTTCGAGCTTCAAGCAGCAAAATTTTCATTAATCAACCAACAGCGCCAACGGAGGTGCATAAACATGGTGCGTTTTTGTACACCTCCAGTGGAGGTGCATAAAAACGGTGCCAAACGCAACCAAACATAATCACCAGAGTACTGTACTGTAAGGTAAGTTCTCGATCCCAGTATCGTCTTTCAACTCTGCTCACGTCTGCTACTTCAGGTTTATTTTCGCAGTTGATTTTATTACCACAACCTGTTTTCACACATGGACAACTATATGTTGCTGTGTCACGGGTCAGAGGCTTCATGTTGGGCCACACAGAAAAATCAACAGAGGATGGACCAAGTTACACAGACAACGTTGTTTACCAATCTGCCCTCATTAAATGATGGTGGATATAATATCGAATGAAAATAGTTCCTTCCCCGGAGAAATTGCGGGCTTTTTACTAGTGTATATAAAATGAGGTTTCCCAGCAGAGAAAATGGTCATTCTGAAAAAAAAACACCTAAAAATGGACACATAACTTCTGAACCAAAAAATATTTTTCTATCTGTAAATACAAAATCACTGGAAATTTAATTTTTCTTCTATTTGTGAAATTTTAGTGGTAATGATTAACGAAGAATTAAATTATGCAATTGCTTTGAAGATGGTGACTCCAATCAGTGAATGTTCAAAGCTGAGGTCAAAGCTGATATTGGATTGTTGTTTACAACAGAAGAAAATCTGAAATCCATCATGAAATAGCCAGAACATATAGTGAGACTGCAACGTTAAAGACTCAGGTTTAACAGTGGTGTTCTCGGTTCAAAGACAGTCGTACAATTCTTGGCCAACAACGTCAGAAAAGATCAGAATGCTATTTGAGTCAAGATCATCAAATGTGACAGGAGAGTAAAGATTTAAGAAATTGTTTTAAAAAGAGAAATTTCATGAAGCATTGTTCATGAAATGTTCAATGATATAAATGGTGTTGCGGGTTGTTATATAGAGGCGTTCAAGGATATCGCTTTGTCATTAGACAGCACACTAATGCAGCACGTAACATAATATAGAAGGACTCACAGATAGAAGTCTCCTGGTTCATATCATTAAATTCTGTTGAGTCAAGATAGAGAGATGGAGAGAAAGATAGGGTGACAGAAAGTGAGTTGGTTTACTTCTACAACGTCCGTATGAGTGCACACCAAGGAATGTACAGTAGCTAAGAAGGGTAAGATATTATATTAAGAAAAATGAACAACTCAACGATTAAAAGACATTAAACCTTAATTACGGAACGATACATACAATACCTGGACGACATACTTACAAACATTTAAACATAAGGATACACTATCAAACTACATTAAACAACGGGTCATTTCCATTTCCACATACACACGACCTGTCGCTTACAAAACTAAACAGGGAATGAACTGAAATTCACTCAAATCCACGTCCTTGAGGACAACTCTAAACTATGTTAGGGGCGGACATAAATATTGTTTGTCTCTCTTAGACCATTAACAGGAAGAGGGGGGGGGGGGAGAGGGTAAAGGAATGTTTATGCCAGAAAAAAACGTGAACTGAAGAACACAAGTATAAAAGAGTGGGAGTTTTCGGGATCAACAAGTCAGGGTAACCGAGACATACCCCATTATATGGCCTGATGATGACTCTCAAACAAATTAGTTTTCTGGAGCATTTGATTTCGGAAGTCCCTCGGCTAAACCTCCCAATATTGTTTGAGATCACTGAAAAGATTTCGCTCTATGTTTTGTCATGTATGATTACCTCCTTGAAGTGTACAAAATATAGTGTACGAAACGAATGATAGGGTGAGTGTTTAGAAAACATGTTTGCGTTTGTTGTATATTACCTGAACGATCCATCCGTAACGCCTTCCGTGTCATTCATTTCTCCTCCAAGTAGGCCTTGACTGGGGATAGAAACCAATAAAAACTGGATGGAACGAGTGTGCGACAAACAATTTGTTTGATGTGAAAATAATTGGTTGCTTTCATTTTTAAATCTTGCAGTGCAGCGCCGAAAACTGAGATAGGACTATGTAGGTGGCTTGTTCAAGAGCACACAGCGCAGTTAGTGGGTTTTCGAACTCAATACATTTCACGCTCAAAGGAAAGATCATATCGATGAGTCACATTGCCCCTACAGTGTAATGTATGAATAGACTGATAAATCAATTGTTCTCTTGAAAAAACATTTGTGTCTATGGTGAGTGATAATACATTCCTCTCACCGTGAACATAACATGAAGTCTCTTAGCGCTTCACATTATACAAAATACTATCTGAACCTTTTTCTTAATCACCTAATGAATAAACGATGGACTGACTTTATTATGCTTAACACTTAATCTCGGTTGGGATATTAATGTTGGTCATTGAGACTTTATTTCCATATTCCACTGTATGGCAATCTTGTAATCTACTGCGCCCCCCCCCTACCCCACAACAAAAAGATTGATGCAGCAAGCCACTTAATAGCTTGTTAGCTTTTGATTTATATTTGTATAGACCGAATTGTGTCAATTCATTTATTAAATTGCACAGATGATTGGCCACAATCATGTAGCAAAATCAACAAAATGCAAAGATGTTCGTTTCGTTCCAATTTAACAGAAAATTTTAAGTAGATCTGGCAATTTCTTTAGAGTCTAAGCGTTCAAAATTATATCCTTGGAGTTGATAAAATATAGTGTATAAAACGGCTGATAATGTAAGTACTAATTTAGAAAACATTTTGCGTCCATTGTATTTGATTTTATTTTACCCGAACGATGCACCAAAACGGTTTTCCATGTCATTCATTCCTCTCCATATAGGCTGGGACTGTGATTTTCATGGCAACAACGCGTCCATTTGATCTAATTAGTTATGTTGATGGGGACGGAAACCAATTTCAGTTTCGGACCCATAGACCACAATGTGTAAAATTGGGTGAAAATATATCTAAAAAAGAACGTTGTTGAACGGATGTCCCCAAGGCTGCGAGAGTTCCCAAATCCTGTACATTTTATACACCAAAATGTTAATATAATATCTAAGAAAGTTGCACAAAGATTATACATTTCACGTATGGAAGAAAACGATATTAAGAATTTATAACAAATTGATTAAAAGTGTAATTGTGTTGGGCTGCATTATATGGTTTGGGGGATGCGGACTTAGAGGTACATTTTAAAAATTCAAAGTCTATCGAAGAGGCAGCAAAAATAACAAAACATTCTCTTGATGGCATAGAAAGAATTCATGGGAAAGATATGGAAAGACAAACATTCGCAATTATCAACAATTAAAATATACATTTTACACTATACATGCATTCTTTTATTATCTTGGAAGTTTTGTCAGACTAAATGTAAAACTAACAAGTATAAGTCAATGTTCCTTCCATTAGCAATAACATGTTGACTCTTTCATCTGGTAAAGCCAATCAAGGATTAACATATTGATTGATTGACTGATTTATTTATTTCATGCTAGATTAATTGACCAATTGATAATGATGATAATATTTAATGTCAGATTTCCACAATTGTCACAAATTGAAAACGAATTCCTCTGTCTATGTTGTTTATATGTGTGGGTGCACGCGTGAGAAAAATAGAGGAAGAGAGACAGGCAGAGAAAGAGTAGGTAGAAGTGAAATATCTGTTCAATGTTATAGTGATCACATAACGTTAAAACACGTGTAATGACATCTGCCACATTTATGGACAATAAAGATCTATTATTATTATTATGATTAGTATAACTGGATGGGAACGAATCGACGACAAACAAAATGTTTTGTGTGTAAATAATTGACTGCGTTAATTTTTATTTTTAATTTGTAAGAGAGGTAATCAAAGCTTCATTCACAAACTTGAAGGAACACAGGTTTTAAGTATGTTTTATGAAAACCATTTTGTGGCTAAATCAAGAAATAAGGACGAGTCACTCATGTGTTGTAAGTGTTTGAAAAACATATTTGGGTCTAAAGTAAGAGATTTTATATTACTTGAACGATCCATTCGTATTTCCCGTGTCATCCATTGTTCCCCCAAATAAGCCGGGGCCGTTGTTGTTGTTGTTGCCTTGACTGTTCTTTAACTTTTTCTCGGCATTTCCACGTTCATTGGATCTAGAGGGTCCTGTCGAGCTGGGAGGACTGGGGATGAAAAGTAATCAAAACTGGAAGGAAAAGATAGCACTGCGAATTGTTTTATGTGTAACTAACTGATTGCTTTCATAATTATTTTTATTGTAAGAGAGATAATCAAACCTTCGTTGACCAGTTAGAGCAAACATTGATTTCAATAAAGTT
Source organism: Berghia stephanieae (assembly GCF_034508935.2). Classification (NCBI taxonomy): domain Eukaryota; kingdom Metazoa; phylum Mollusca; class Gastropoda; order Nudibranchia; family Aeolidiidae; genus Berghia; species Berghia stephanieae. The sequence continues at coordinate 8,676,575 of NC_088363.1, read as the reverse complement.
TCCTAAAACATTTTCTTGGCTAAATCAACAAATAACAACTGGTTCTCTCAGATCTTAACAGAAACTTTTTGTTGATCGTATTATACCATTTAATAACCTACAGTTGAATAGATTTCTGTCCTTGAATTAAAGAATAAAATAATAAGATATAAAAGGTAAATTTCTCTTTATTTAACAAAGAGGAGAAATTAAAATTGTCTATAGGATCTCTTCCTGGGGATGACTGGACTAATCCAGGTATCAGCCGCAGTGCAGTGCCGCAAACTGAACTAGGGCTAGGTGAACTGTTCAAGAGCACACAGCGCAATAAGTTTTCGAACTCGATAACTTGCATGTAAGAAGAAAAGACCGTACCACTGAACCACGCTACCCCTACGGTGTTAGGTATGAATAGATTGATAATTTAATTGTTCTTATGAAAACGTGTTTGTGTCTATAATGAGTGATAATGCATTCATCCCACTTTGAACATAACACGAGGTCTCTTAGCGCTGATCCCTATATAAAATTCTATTTAAACCTTTTTTTTTAACACCCAATAAATAAACGACTGACTGACTATATTATGCTCAGCACTAAATAACGGTTAAGATATAAATGTTGGTCATTGAGAGTTTTCTCCATGTATAAATGTATGGCAATCTTTCAATTTACTATTCTCCCCCCCCCCCCCCCCCCCCGCCCAAACAAAAACAATGACGCAGCAAGTCACTTAATGGATTGTCAGTTTTTGACCTATATTTTTATTGTCCGCCCTGTCTGACTTCACCAATGAAATCTCACAGATTATTGACCACAATCATGTAGCAAATTCAACAAAATAAATATGAAAAGAATTTTGTTATCGATCCAATGTTTACAGAAAATTAAAAATAATTTTGGCAATTACTTTAGAGTCTAAGGAATCAAAAGTATGTCCTTGGAGTTGATAAAATGTAAAGTATAAAACGACTGATAATGTAAGTACTTATTTAGAAAACATTTTTGTTTCTATGATAAGTGATTTTATTTTACTCGAAATTTGAATCAAAAGCTTTTCCCATGTTATTAAACCCTCCTTCAAGTAGGCTGGGACTGAGCATGTTCTTGCTGCCCTACCTGTCATTCTTCTTTTTCTTGCCACTCCAACGTTTTTTTGATTTAGTGGGCCTTGTTTTTTTACTGGGGATGAAATGTAATAAAAACGGGATGGAAAAAAGGACTACAAACACATTATTTGATGTGTAACTAATTGGTTGCTTTTAATTTTTTTCTAATTGTAAGAGTGATATTCAAACCTTCATTCACCAGTTAGAGCTAACATAGTTTTTAAGTTGGTTTCATAAAACCATTTCTTGGCTAAATAAACAAATAAGAACTGATTCACTCAGTTTTTAATAGAAAATTTTCGTTGATCATATACCATTTAAATAATCTATAGTTGAAAAGTATTCCTTTCTTGAGTTAGGTAATAATCTAATAAAATAAAAAAGATAAATATCCCTTAATCCATTAAATAGGGAAAACGTATTTTGTCTTTAGGATCTATTCAAGAGGAAGACTGGAATAACCCAGGTATCAGCCGCCATGCAACGCCACAAACTGATCAATGGCTTTGTGACTCTTTCAAGCAGTGGGTTTTCGAACTCGATACTTTTCATGTACGAAGAAAAGACCATACCTCTGAACTACGCTACCCTACAGTGTAATGTATGAATAGTTTGATTAATCAATTGTTCTTTTGAAAGCATTCCTCACACTTTGAACGTAACACGAGGTCTCTTATCGCTTCTCGCTATATAAGATACTAGCTGAACCTTTTTCTTAATCACTTAATGATTTTGTGTTGAACTGAGGATCTGAGGACGACTGGCCTTCACGATGAGTGGCAACCACAAGCGTCTACCTTCTTCACGTCGCGGTGTGGCTCCCGTGATGCACTCCTCTGGAAAAATGGGTGGTTCTGGGTGCAAAGACATCAACATCACTGGTGCCAGGGGCTCAGGGAGTCTCAATTACACGGATCAACTATCTGTCTCTTCCTGGAACTGTGGCGGTCTCTCCTACACTGTGAAAGAAAATCTCAAGGATTTCTGTGACATTCTTGTCCTCACAGAAACCCATGACAACGGCAAATTAAAGAGTAACAAACACTTCATCAAAGGGGAACCAGCTCCTCCACAGAATCCGTACGCCGGTGTTTCCATTGTACTCTCCGATCGTGTCTCAAGATGTGTCACCCACAGCGGCAGCTGTGGAACAAGAATAATTTCATTCGTGTGAGGTCATCCCAATGTAACCTCCTTGTTACCGGGTTTTACATCCCACACCAACATCGAAAGGAAACACCCTTCTATTCTGACACCCTCAAACAACTAAAATCAGTGATTACTAAAGCAAAACCTCATGACTGTGTTATAGTTCTAGGAGATTTTAACAGTAAATTGGATAGGAACACTGATAAATTGACTGGCAAATTGGGTATCCATAACCACTCAAATAAAACCGGCAAAGATGTAATTGAACGTATGCGACAATCTCAGCTTACAGCAATATCAACATATTTCCAACCCTCTGAGACGCAAAAGCAACGCAACTTACCTTGCTAAGGACCCCCAGTTTAAACAATCACAAATCGAGTATGTCATGATTTCAAGCAGATGGTCATCTTCAATGAAAAACTGCAAGGTGTGCTGGGGCATATCCATACAACGCTGGGGAAAGCACTACGACCATGGGGCTATAGTATGCACATTTAAGGCAAAAACCAAAAGTGACAAATCAAAATCACCAAAACCACATGATTTTCAGGCCTTAAAAATCTCCATTCATATACGCCAGGACTATCGAAGGACCTTAGTGGTGAACCTATAGTCTGCTCGGGAAAAAATTCCTCTCTGAATGAGATACATTCCTTAGCCACAAATGTGCACAGACAAATATTGACATATCATCCCAACGAGAATCTACAGTGTGCCGTGAAGAATACATGACAGATCAAGAACCTTAATCCTGCATCAACGGGCTGAGGGACGGCTTACCAAGTACTCCCCAACCGCGTCAGCAGAAGTGTTCCGCATATTTAAACTAATCTGGTACACTGATGAGTTTCCTCGAGATATCATCAAAGGTGTGTTTATTATGCTTTATAAAAAGAAGGACAAGATGACTTCAAAAACTACCGTGCAAAATGCCTCCTCTGTCACGCCTACAAACTATCTGCTGTAATTGCAAAGAGTTTGAGCATAGAGCTCTAATCTAGCTTACCAGACAGCCAGGCCGGTTTCCAAAAAGCAAAAGTACCAGAGATATTATATGAATCCTGACGTGGGAAATTGACAAGCTCGTCAACGAGTCCTACACGGCTGTCGTTTCCTTCATCGACTATACGGCAGAATTTGATACTGTAAGCAACAAATTTCTAGACAACGCACTCAGCTCGGCTGGAGCATCGGTAAATCTTCGTAGCATCAACGAAACCATCTTCGAGGCAGCATCTGGATGCATGAGAATTAGAATGCCCGACGGAAATAAAGAAACCTCTGCAGCCTTCAATATCGCTCGTGGTGTGCTCCAAGGGGATATATTTTCAACCAATCGCTTTCGATGGTGGAAAAACTGTAAGATCGTGCAAAGGATCTCTCGCGGACTTAACTGGCCAAAAATAGAAACGCCCGAGATCAAACGATGGACTCGGGTTACAAAAACCTAAAATAATTTATTACGCAAAGCATTTATCCTTTGCCCTGTGCATCCTCAACTTTGACGATGACTGGTAAAGATAACACCCACGAACAGCTGAACCTTCATCTCACTAAAATAAATATTCTGCCCGCCTCACAAGATGAAAAAGAAGAAAACACTTTTGCGGTTTTTGTTACAACGGCAATCGCCTCCTCAATAATACTAAAGTTGATTGGCCAAATCATTTTGGGTGGATCTTTCAGAAAAGAGTATCCGCCAAAATGTTTCCTTAATAAAAGATACCGATTTTGTGATGTCTCTACAGACGGTAAGTGGCGTCAGTTGTACTTTTAGGTCCCTAAAATGATTCAAAACTTCCTTAAGAGTGTGAGGCTGGATGAGATAGATATCCATTTTCATGAGCTGCGTCTCAAGGAAGACTTGTTAGTGAAGCCACCGGAATAAACCACACTCTCTCCTCAAGTTTCATATTCAATCACATGATTTCTGATGAAATTAAAAGGTTTGCCGCTTGCAGCTGCTGGAGTGCGACAGCCTACTTCATACATATTTTTCTTTGTCATACTAAAAAAGCTGGAATATTTGTAACCATCCGCCAGAGACGGTCACCCACTTTCTCAATTAATGTACAAAATTCAAATTAATATACAAAAACGGTACAATAGATTTGTTTACATGATTTTTGACAAAATGTTTATAAGTCGTCAGAACTCAAAAATGTTAAACACACTTTCATCAGACCAAGTGTTTTAAACAGTGACAATCATCATTCAATACTAACGTAATCGACAGAACATTTTGAAAATCAACCAAGAAAAGAAAACAGCCCATATTTTTGAAATATATGTCCCATCTTATGCTCATAATATCAATAATTGATACCATACCAAATTTTTAAAAATTCTTTCCTTTTTGCATGGAAATAAATGCTCTTGGATATAGGTCCGAGGTTATAGTTCTTTCTGTATGTAGTCTCGTGAAAGGTTTTCTTTTTACCCTTTTGGCGAGCGAAGCGCCGTCCCTCTATTACAGCCATCTAATGTATGGCAGTCCGCCATCTTGTTTTTCAATATCATTGTAATATACCAAATCGCAGGTTGTGAGTGTTTTTAAAACATGTTTGCGTCTATAATAGGTGATTTTATATTACCCGAAGGAACCGCCGTCCATTCCAAACATGTCCACAAAACGGCGTCCGCGTTTATTGGACCTTGGGGGTTCTGTTGGTGCAAGACTGGGGATGGAAACCAATTTTAAAATAATGGAAACGAGTGTACTCAAGCATATATTTTGGTGTGTAACTAAATTGTTGCTTTTATGTTTCTAAAATTGCAATATCTAGAGGTAATCAAACCTTTGATCACCAGTTGGGCCTAATATTGATTTCAAGTTAGTTTCATGTACTATTTTGTGGCTAAATCACCAAATAAGAACTGGCTCACTCAGTTGGTAACACAAAATCTTCGTTGATCATATATCATTTAAAACCAGACAGCCTTTTAGGTGCAAAGCAAAGACCGTACCGCTGAACCACGTTGCTTCCTACGGTGTAATGTATGAATAGACTGATAATTTAATTGATCTTTTGAAAATATGATTGTGTCTAAGGTGAGTGATGTTGCATTCCTCTCACTTTGAACGTAACATGAGGCCTCTTCGCACTTCTCTTTATCTTAACATGCTATAGTCAGATTTTTAATAAGTGGCGCGTGTTTTTCTTCTTTTTCTCAGCTGCCCCTCTATGTACAGCTGCAAAAGTTTGTATTAATCTCTGAATCAATTTGTCTTAATTTAAAAAAAAAATATTTATACATTAATTGTAAAACAATAGGAAAGGATTTCGCTTATAACATTGATATTAAAATCGATAACTAGTAAGGATCGTAACTCAAAGATGATTTACAGTATCAAAATGATGACTCTTCCGCTTATCTATTTTGAAGGAATTCGTTAAAATGGTAAGTTCGGTTGATTGAAACTTAAACGATATACATTCAGTAATCTGATTATAAAGGAACGAATGACAATCTTTAACTGTCGGACATCTAATTTTTATAACTATCAATGCACATTACTGATGAATACAAATGAAAGTGAACATAACGCACTTTCAACATTATTTTATTGCAAAATTTATAGAAATAGCTTGTGTTTTTGTCAAAGAGGATTAGATAAATTTAATGTAAACCACCGGTCAAAAGTAGAAATTCATCAATTTATGATACATTTTTTCAACATAATTATGTACATGTGTTCAGCAATAACAACAACTACAACAACACCACCAACAACAACAAAGACATACTGGATACATCAATCATCACATTCTAATGACGAGGATGAGGAAAAGAAGAAATGAATGATATGGTGGCATCACCCTATCCAATGAAATCTAATTTTCCTCAAGTTTGCTAAAAGGTTGGAGCATACCTTTTCCCGGTCTTCCGGCGTTATATCATTTATTGCTCGTCTTAATCTTAAATAGTCAAAAAGTATAATGGATCAACTCAAATGTAATGTTGTCGTCTCCGTTTTCGTCCTCGTCGTCGTCCTCTCGTGTTCAATGTATGTGTTGTTGATGTAAGCGAGGGTTCACAACGTAAAACGCGTACCCTTCGTACCAACCATTGGGAGCCTCGGTGGTGTAATGGAAGCATGTCTGATCGGTAATCAGACGGTCTGAGGTTCGATCCCCTGTCGATTTAGACCAATTATTTGGGATGATTTTTTTCTTGTATTTTTCTTTCTTGCTTTGTCTGCACTATTTAATTCCAAAGCATATAGCGGCATATTTGATTAATTCCTTTGTTCTATCCAAATTGCACTATTGTATTTCCCTTTGGGCGAAATTAGCTATAAACACAATGTGTAAACTTTCTGCTGCTCAAATTAACGCAGCTAGATTAATTATATGAAATAAACACTATTAGGCAACTCTCCTTCTCGTAAGTTACATTGGCTATTAGATATATACTGTTGTCTACACGTCCTTGAGCACTAACAATCTCTCCTATACTAAAGACTTTCTGAACATCTCTGTCCTCAATTGAAATTTGAGGCCAAGCAATGACCAATTAATCCTTGTCAAAACCTAAGACCTTACGTAATATAAGACAGCAATACTTTCAATTTTTCGCGCCCCATTTTTGGGAACTCCCTCCCATCACATATGAGATGCTCTGATTCGTTGTTAACTTTCAAATCTTTTTAAAGTTTTATGTTTTTACGTCATAATTCGCTACAATATTATAATATTTTGTTGTTGTTTAATTTATTTCGTATCACTTTTCCATCTACAAATGTCTTACTTTATTCTTTTATTTCATACAACTTTTAAGCACTTGGAGCCTATGACAAGCGCTATAGACGCCATTTATAACTACTACTACTACTACTACTACTATTACTACTACTACTACTACTACTACTACTACTACTACTACTACTACTACTACTACTACTACTACTACTACTACTACTACTACTACTACTACTACTACTACTACTACTACTACTACTACTACTACTACTACTACTACTACTACTAATACTACTACTACAACTACTACTACTACTATTATTATTGTTACTATTACTACTACTACTACTACTACTACTACTACTACTACTACTAATACTACTACTACTACTACTACTACTACTACTTCTACTACTACTACTACTACTATTACTTTACTACTACTACTACTACTATCTACTACTACTACTACTACTACTACTACTACTACTACTACTACTACTACTACTATACTACTACTACTACTACACTACTACTACTACTACTACTAGTAGTACTACTACTACTACTACTACTACTACTACTACTACTACTACTACTACTACTACTACTACTATTATTATTATTATTATTATTATTACTAGGACTATCAAAAATGCATTATCAGCTTACATTGAAGGATCACAGGAATAAACGTTTCCATACTCATAATTCCTATCGTTCTCTTTTATCTTCAACTTGATGGTAATCTTGTTATCGTTTCCATTTTTGTCGTCATCAGTTTTTCGATAATTCACATATTCACCGTTCCGGTTCATCAACCAACTGCAATTGTCCTTGTCATACAATGGGGTAGTTGGCTTGATCCGTTTCCCAGCACAGGAAGAAACGGATAGAAGTACCAAACTGAGCACAACATGATTCATATTTGCTAAGCCTGGTAAAAAGAAACAAAGAACAGAAGAAAAAAAATTAAGATTTTTATAGCGCGATATCCACAAAACGAATGCAAAGAGCTTTGCAAGGGATCACAAGTCAACAAACAACAATTAACATAGAGAACAAGACATGATCAGGTAATAATACATGTTTCCCGTCAGAGATAATGCTGTTAACGGCCAGTTTTAAGCTGAGTACCTTGAGAGGGTGTGAGTAGAGACTCTTTTTCCGAGGAAGGACTCAATTATGAGTGACTCATATTGGGACTCCAACCTAGGAACTTCAGACCAGAATGTTACTAGGGGAATCCACGATATGGCATTTCCCAGCTGACAAGCAATTAAGGCCTCTACGAAATTTTACACCTCTACGATAATTCGCTCAAGCTACGCCAACATCTGACAACCAGTAGTGCGAAAATCTGGCAGACACGCCTTAACCCTGGCTTCAAAACATAGACGCTAACCCTCTATATAGACGTGACGCCCACGACCAGACATTCTCTCCAACAAAATTATCGTCAAGAACAGACCTGTTTATCTTGATTCAGTGGTGCTATTATTCATTAATAAGGGGTCAGTTAACTTTCTTAAATTACTTTCTTATCTATAGTCTGTATCAACCGCTTTTCTGCATTTTTTTACATCTCTATTCCTATGAGGTTCATGTGCATGATATTATTTTGACTTTGTTACATGTAATGTGAACTCTTTTTATTGTTTTCTATGGAATCTGTATAATCTTTGCTCTTTTGGTATATAGGTATTTTACAAGGGTTGTGTATAATTTGATTTTAATGTTCATTTTTATTTTATCGTTTCTAATCCATATATGTAATAATTTATTCATTGCAGCTGTCGATAAACTTTTTCTTCTGTCTACGTCTTCCTTGTCTCCTAATAATGATCCTACTTTCTTCGTGGCTCTCTATTCATCTTTTTTTCTTGACAGTTTTGTCAGTATTAACGTACAGTTGGTGATTTTGTAAGGCTCTTTGGATTTCATTTACACTGCTTTGTTTGAGGCCAATAAAGTCAATGTCGTCTGCATATGCAATTTCCATGGGGAATTCGTTTTCAAAACGTAATTGGGCCGAAGGTACATATTTACGAACATATTTTTAAGCATTTTCTAGGTAAATGATAAATAAAACAGGGCTCAGGCTCTCTCCTTGAGGTGTACCAATGTTACCAATGAATGATTTATTCTCTGAAGCACCGATTATTTTGGTTGTTATCCAGATTTTACTTATAAGGAATCTGATTAATATAACTCCATCTTCTATAACTATTCATTTCATAATATTTAACAAGGATTGGCGATTGATATTATCGAATGCGGCAGACATCTATTCCAGTTATGGTTATTTCTATTTTTTCTGACAGGGTTTTGGCAGCAAACCATTTGTGGGTCCAAACTACATCTGCAGCACTCTCTCATTCCTGAATCCGCTTTGACTATGTGACAAATAATTTTCAACAATCGGTCTAATTCTTTTCAGTGTGAACAGGGAGAGCGATTTTACAATTGTGTTAAGCAGAGTATTGGTCTCAAATTATTTGGAAGGCCTTTGGTTTTCCTGACTTTTGTATTGATATCATCTCCCCTTTATTAATATCCAGGTTCTGGTGATGTTCGAACGTCTGATTGGAAATGTCCGCTTTGTGTTCATCTAATAATGTTGGTTCATATTTTAGAAGTTCAGCATATACTCCATCTTCTCCCGGTGCTCTGTTGTTATTTGGTCTTTTAAAAGCATTTCTCACTTCTCTTGGTGTAATAGGTTTAAATAGTGATCGAGGTTCTCCCTCAAATTAGTTGACATGTGTCGTTTTGTTGTCTTGAAATTTTGTTTTATAATATTCAAAAAGAATATTCGAAATGTCATTGGGGTTAATGATTAATTTACCCGAGTCGTCCTCTGCCTTTGGGTATTCAAAGGGTCTTTGATTTATTAGTCTCACAGCTTTGTACATTGCTTAACGTTGTTGCATTTCCGAATACTATCACCTTTTTTGTCCAACCCTTCAATTTTCAATTACTCTATGACTTATGGAATGTATTATTTTGTTCCGTTAATATTTTAGTTTCTGTCTTTCTCTCTCCTTTTTTGAGTTTTGGATTTTTATTTGAAAACCTTTTTGTTGCTTAGATAATTGAGCTATAAGGGTGTGATAAGAACGGTCTTGTCGTTTGGTTGTAGTTGTCCGGGTGCTTTGAATTGCAGTATTTATTATTACACTTCGTACACGTGACCATGCGTCGTTTGGCGTGTTGTTGTTGTGCTTTAAATTGTCTAGTTCAGTATTAAGTTGTCGCTAGTATTGTTTGCGACATCGTGAGTTATTGACAATATTTGTAATATTTTTTTTGGTTCATGAATTGATGTGCTGTGTTTTCTTGATTTTCTATGCCATTCATTTACTAGCCTATGATCTGCTGTTATCAAGGTGCCAGCGTATGATCTTGCATTTGTTATGAATTTGGTGTGTCTTTGTCTGCACAGTATAAAGTCAATTTGGTTGTAAATGTTGATAACTGCTCCTGTTTCTTTATTTTTCCTCTATCCTACCCACGCCGTTTGGTATCTAGAAGCGTGATTAAATGCGCTGTTAATGATAAATAGATGTTTATCGTGGCAAAAATCCAACAGTTTTTCTCTGTTATAATATCGTTTACCCTTGAAATAAGACACAAGGCAATTCTCTCCTTCATCCCTTATGCCGACTTTGAAATCTCCAGCTATTATTAGCAGTGTCTTATTTCATAGATTATTAATAGTTTCATTGAGATTTCTGTTAAAATAATAATAATAATAATAATAATAATAATAATAATAATAATAATAATAATAATAATAATAATAATAATAATAATAATAATAATAATAATGATAACAATAATAATAATCTCATAATTCCAGGTTCACTCCCCACTGGTATCCAACTCGTATAGATAGTGTGCGCTTGGCATCCTTGCCATCCGGAAGTGTATAACTATGTGTAACTTTAAATGTTTATAGTCTGGTTAATACAGCTTAGTGAGAATTACTCATAGACGCGGATGGCAAAAAACAGTAACAAAGACCCGATTGACGTCAACTTCATACTATCTATAGCCCCGAGTACAATTCCCATTGGTGTCCATCTCCTACTCGGGTTCACTCCCCATTGGTATCCACATTCAATAGACCCGGGTTCACTCCCCAGTGGTGTCCACCTCCCATAGTCTCGGGTTCAATACCAAATGGTGTCCACCTCCAATGGTGCCATGTTACCTTAACAGTGGTTTTTCATCGGCTGGCTTCAATCCCAAATGGTATCGATCTCCTATAGCCTCAGGTTCGATTTCCATTGATGTCCACCTCCCGTACCCCTGGGTTCACTACCCATTGGTATCCATCTCCGATGGCACCGAGTTCGAATCCCATTGGTGTCCACCTCCTATAGCCCCGGGTTCATTCCCCACTGGTGATCACCTCCCATAGTCTCGAGTTCAAGCCTCACTGGTGTCCACCATCCATGGACCCGGGTTCAATCCCTTTTTATGTCCACCTCTCATTGCTCCGGTTATAATCAGCACTGGTTGTCTACCTACCAGAGTCCTGGGTTCATTCCTCACTGGTGATTACCTTCCATGGATCCAGGTTCAATCTCCAATGGTATCATCTCTTATAGCCCTGAGCTCACTCCCCACTGGCGTCTACCACCCAAAGTCCCGGGTTCACTCTCGACTGGTGTCCATATCCCTTTGTACCGTGTTCACTAACCACTGGAGTCCAACTCCAATCGTCCCAGGTTCACTACCCACTGATGTTCATATCCCGTGGTTCCTCTTATACTCCATATTGGTATCTTCCTCTCATATCCCCAGGTTCAATTACCAGTGACGTCCACCTTCTGTAAGTGTTCACTTTCCACTGGTGCACACCTCCCACAGTCCCGGTTCAATCCCCACTGGTGTCTACCTGCAACAGTCCTTTGTTCTCTCGCCAGTGATTTCTTTTTGGCCCGGGTTCACTCCCCACTGATGTCCACCTTCCATAGTCCCGGGTTCACTTCCCATTGGTGTCCATCTCTCATTACCTGGTACACTCCCCATTGTTGTCCGCCTTCCATTTTCAATGGTTAACTCCGCATTGGAGTCCATCTCCTCCCATCATCCCGGGTTCACTCCCCACTGGTGTCTGTATCCTAAAGTTCCAAGTTCATTCCTGGCTGGTGTCATTATCCTAAAGCCCAATGTTCACTTTCCACTGGTGTCCATATCCGGTGGTCCCAGTTCACACTCTAGCGATGTCCATAGCCATAACCAGGGTTCATTCGGCACTCTGAAAAGACAGAGCTTAAAACTGGATGTTCACGGTGAACTTATGTTTCCTAGACGAGCGAAAATTTGCACCGTTGTGAGGCAGGAGCACATCTATGTCCACCCGTATCTGTCGACCAATCAGAAGTTCGCTTGGGCTGTAGCCGCTGCACAGGGGAGTTCTCCGGTACTGGATCAAGAACTCGTGTAAAGCCTCACTGGTACTGAGGCTGGACTTCTTGAGCGACTTTTTAAATGACTGTACCAGTCTCTCAGCTGAACCGTTGGTCTCTGTATGATACGGGGCTCCCTGAGGGTGTTGAATACCCCGGCTCTCAGAGAAACTGGCAAACTCACCTGACGAGAAGCACTGCGCATTATCAGTGACGATAGTATGTGGGTAGCAAAAATGCGCAAAAAGCTTGTCCAGATTTTGAATTGTCGCCTTCGTTGTGATGGATGTCATCTGGTGGACATACGGATATTTGGAGTATGCATCCACCATCACGAGCCAGTTGTGTCCTTTGAAATTCACGGCATGGTCGATATGGACACGGTCCCATGGTTTGTCGGGCAGAATCCATGGGTGTACTGGCTGTTTTGGAGGTATACTTTGGTTCTCGGCACACGACACGCATCCTCTAGTGGTGTTGACAATCGCTGCGTCGATTCCAGGCCAGTATACAGCTGTTTTGGCTAGCTGTTTCATTCCCTGCATTCCAAAAATGGCCCAGATGTAGTATTTGAAGAATGCGTTCTTGAACCTTCTTCGGAACCACCACACGATCACCATAGAACAAGCAACCATTCGTTGAGATAAGGAAGTCTTTGATTCTGCTGAACGACCCAACTTACCAAAATCTTGTTTGTTGGGTGTCATCTTTTTTAGACATCCCTCTTCAAAGCATTTGAAGACAGCGGATAGCACTGGATCGTCCTGGGATTCTTTAGTCAGCTCATGAGGGTGAGCGGGAGATACCATCTGAATGGCGCAAACTGTTGACGAATCATCTCCTGCCTCTCGTTTGCCGAATACTTGGTCAGGTCCTGATGGCAAACGACTCAAGGCATTTCCGTGGTCCGACGTCTTCCGGTACTCGATTTTGTAATTGTACTAGCTCAAGGTGAGTGCCCATCTTGCCAGTCTGTTTGCTGCCAGTGCTGGAATCGGCTTTCATGGTCCAAACAGACTGATCAGCGGCTTGTGGTCTGTCACTAAAATGAATCATCGGCCATATAAGAATTGGTGAAATTGGGCAAAAGGACACTTCTTGAGTTTACATCGAAGGCCCGAGTCTTCTAGACGTTTAAATAGGCCTCTAAGGTTGCGTAGATGCTGTTCAGCGTTGTCTCCACTGACGAGAATGTCGTCCAAGTTAGCAGCAACGCCCGACAGATCTTGGATCAATCTGTCAATAATCTCTTGGAAGTAACCAGGAGCCGACTTGATTCCAAACGTTAGACGCTTCTGAAGTAACACGTCTTTGTTTGTGCTGAGGGCAAATCTCTTCTGCCACTCTGGTCCAAGACAGATCTAGTTGTAGGCATCTTCGAGGTCAATTTTTGTAAATCCATAACCACGTCCAAGCTTTTTCATGATCCTCAGGTGTAGGCATGGGATGACGATACGGTTCCAACTGAGGATTCACGATCACAGAGTAATCTCCACAGACCTTGATGCTAGGTCTGTTTTGTCCAGGGGCAGTCTTCTTCTTTATTGGTACGACAGGAGAACCATAGGCGTTAAATGTGGTTAATTGCCAAACGCCTTTGGAGATGCCAGCTTGTAGCGCTTGGTCCAAATCTTCCAGGGTTGCAATGGGTACTGCCCGAAGACGGTGAAAAACTGGAGTAGCGTCTGGTTTGAATTTGACTTCCAGTTCAAAGTCTTTAAACGTTCCCAACTCTTGTTTGAAAAGGTCTGGAAACTCAAAGCAAAGCTGTTTGCATGCCGACTAAAGTGACCAATAAGGTTTAGTTTCGCCCGTCACTTTGCAAACGATCTCTCTGCCGTTGGAATGTATGAGGGCATCCACCGACAGTCCAAGATCTTTAACGGCCAAGGAGATCAGGTCCAAAATGGTCATGATAAATTTCTGTCTAATCACGCCCTCGGGTTCTGGAGATGTTGAGGTCGACAGGCTGGCAATACAAATCACTGGGAGATCTGCGTTGGAAGCATAACGGTATTTGCACGTAGGTGGTGACAGTTCAATCCGTCACAACTTCTTCCAGGTCTTTTCAGAAATGATGTTGTCCCTGGAACCAGTATCCACTTCGAAAAACGACTGGCACACCGTTCAAGTAGCAGGTCTTCCACAAAGGTCGGGCTGCATTCCATTTCACATTTGTCACCGTCTTTACTCGTAGATGTTGATTTCTCTTCCGACAGGCAGACTTTATGTGGCCCTTAATGCCGTAGTGGTGATAAAGGGCAGGCATCACTTGAGTGGTTCCAGAGGCACCGGTAGTATCGGGTTTGATTTCTGGTTCCTGTTCTCCGTTGATTTCGATTGGCCGTTGATCTTTGGAGACGGTTTGATCTTCGTCGTGGGCATTTTACGAGCCTGATTACGATTGGGCTGGAACTTAAACATATCGGCATTGGATGTCCCGATAGTCTCTCTGGCAACTTTTCCAGCCTCCTCCACTTCCGCGGCGATCTGAATGGCTCGATTTAACATCAGCTCGTCGTCCTTTACTTTGAACAATGCTTTGATGGTAGCCTCGTTGTTGATCGAGCCATCGAATCGAGTCCTCATTGCCTCGTCCAACGGGTCCTTGATCAAGGCAAAATCACATATAGCTGCCTCTTGTCGAATCCTTGCAGCTAACTTGTGGACAGTCTCTCCTAGCTTCCTTTCTGTTCGTGTCCAGAATTTGTAACGCTCCCTGAATTTCTTACTTCAAAGGGTAATTTATTCCACTTTGACGATCCAATTATTTAAACAAAACTCTTTTAGCTGTATTTAATTTATTCCATGGAGCGTGTAATAATAGCACATCTGAGGACGATCGTGTTCCGAACACGGGTTTTCAGTTCATGAACATATTTTGGAGCAGATCCATGGAGGCACTTAAAACCAGTCTTGCTATTTTGTAGCATTGCATGTAACCATTCATTTTTTAATAATCACTTATCAGGGTCTGCTTTACATAAATATAAAACGATATTGATACAGTGGGTCACAAAAAGAGAAAATTGGTTTATAAAAAGAGAGTGTTTCACATGAACATTAAACTTTTTTGGATTATGGCTTAGTGGTTTAATGAAGAATGTATTGTCTTGATTAAAAATCTTTTAATAGTTACCTATATTCAACATTTTAGCATATCAAACTTATAAATAAGTAGGCACTTGTAAGTATATACACCTAATTTATTTGTTTTCTTACCTGTTGATCAATTTTAAATATTCACAAAACACACACTGAAGATTGTACTTAATTCAGTATTCCAGCAAGAATGAAATGTTGGATGCAGGCTCGACGAAAACAAAACATAACTATTTTCTTATTTGCCTGATTTGTATTTAAGATTATCACTGTTATTCACTGAGAAAACACATTTTAAAAATTTTCAACTGTATAACATTAAGTCATTAAGTTCACTTATGAATAGATTAAAAACATTGCCAACTTTACAAATCTTTTTAAACAGAAACTGGAAGTCTTGGGATTCAGAGTTTGTTGACAAAATTGATGGTTATAATAATTGATTGATGCATGAAGTATGTCTTTCCTCCTAAAATGTAATAAAAGCATTTTGTCTTTGTTAGACAGATTAATGATCGAGACGCCCGGATATATTAAACGTGACGTCTCTTCTTTGTCTTGCTGGTGTGTTTTATTACCTAACCTATATTAATTGGGCGTGGTCCACACTTCATGCACGCCAGACTCTAGTTGAAACATGCTTTAAATATAGATTTCACTATGGTGGTCCTGAATTCTTCAATAACAACCCCCCCCCCCCCCCCTTCATCGTCCCCCTAATTTATTCTTGATTTATATGGTTTTGATCTCATTACTTCATCTCATTGCGGTCCTCTTCCCTACCCCTCTCTCTCTCTCTCTCTCTCTCTCTCTCTCTCTCTCTCTCTCTCTCTCTTCCTATCTATCTTCTCTCTTCCCTTGCACACGCACACGCACACACACACACACATACACGCATACACACATTTTTACCTATAATTTTTGCCAATTTCATGGCTGTTACTGGCACGGTCACAACTGTCACCTAAATCATGGGAAGCTCGTTAAAAAGACCAGAAGAAAGTCAATGAGAGAGTTGAGAGAGGAAACAGCAAAAATTTCAGACTGTATTACAGCCTTTGGATACGAAGTTAAAGAAATTTGGAAATGTGAGTGGGAAGCTCTAAAAAAGCATGTCAATTAGTGGTTGATTTCATACACAACGTTGTCGGTACCACTATCAATCCGTGGAAAACCATGAAAGACAATACCATATTGAAGAAAAATGAAGATGGAAGTTTGTTTGGAATAATTGAATGTATTATAGATTTTCCTAAAAACGTATAAGACCGTTTTTTTCCGAGATGCAGCCAATTAGTTTAACTCTCTCCTTACCAGCCATTTTCAGGATTTTCCCCAAACTTCACACCCAACTAAACCAAATTTAGATTCTTTTATCACTCCAACACAAAAGCAGTAAAGTTCTTGTTATACATAATTTCTTAAGCAAAACATGCTTTACATCACACTGTTCATTTTCTATACATTTTATGATGTACAAGAGAAATTTGAATAATATAAAGGTTTGTTGTATCGTAACGAATGTGACGATTTTCCTTTAGTTGGTAAGGAGAGGGTTAAATACTGACGTCTCCCGACAAGACATTGTCGAGCATATGTGTGAATATGGTCGAAGAAAACAGGTATCTGAACCAACTACGAAAGATGCTGATCGGTAGTTACTTAGGAAATAAAACTTTACTGGCAACGCATGGCAACGCCATTACTGGTATCAATAGCATGTACTCGTTGTGACCATAATATAATACAAGCAAAACAATAAAGATGAAACTGCCATTACACATGAGATATTTTGACTATCTATAAGCTTAATTCCGTGTTACAATTTTATTCTGATTTTATCGATTATTTTGTTCATCGAAGGAATTTTTAATATTTAGAGATCGGCATGGATTCTCCTTAGCTAGCACTGTCTGGAAAAAGCTGTGAGGGGGTTGTGAGGCCGGAGAAAAGGAAAGAGTTATTATTATTATTGATAATACTAGCAGTTGTCAACGTGAACTAATATACAGATCTGACATCCGAATCCTCTTATGGACTAGTCTAACACTGTTGTAATGGACAATATATTGCGTCATTATTATATATTTCCATTATAAAATGAGCCCATAATAATTTGGGTTATCAGACCCGCAAATACGTGCACGTCAGTAGTAGTAGTAGTAGTAGTAGCAGAAATAGTAATAGTAACAGTTAGATCAAGTAAATATATAAGAAAATTTATAAAGGGCATTTCTACAGATAGCCATAAACAATGCCCTTCGCAATGTTTCATATTTATCCATACAGCCAGTTAGTCGACCCTTTTGTACTGAAACTATTACACTATTCGTCATTGTAAACAAATACTCATTCAATCGAGTGGAGGAATGCGTGTAAAGCGCCTTTGTTTGGGAAACAATGCAGGGACCAGAATTTTTCACGATTAGTCACCCATCCTATCACTGATTACCCTTAGCATTGCTTGACTTTTTGATAAGACGAGAAACCGCTGAGCCGAACAACCCATTAGTAATAGCAGTAGTTATGGCATCAGTTGTTATCGTACAGTAGTGGTAGCAGCAGTTATAGTAGAAGTAGTAAGTAGTATTCTGTCAAAATGGTCATCTTAGGGAAAAGATAGGAGAGGGGTTCGAATTTACTCTCATCCTCGCATTCAACTGATGCTTTGATCATTGATACGAAGTAGAAAAATGTTGGTCCCTCTCAACACAAAGCAACCCACAATCATAGTTTTCCAGGACATAGATACGGTTTTCTTTAAGGAAACCGTGGTCCTGGTTTTCCTACAAAATAAAAGAAGGGGCATTTTGGCTATCAAAACTATGGTTGTGGTCTACCTAGGTAATTCTATCAGAGTTAACAGTTTGAATGTATTCCTACCAACTTCAGTTTGTTGCCTAAGCAACGTGTCAACAAAAGGTTGGTTGGATGCACATGCCATTACTAAAGGTCAATTGCAGCATAGTTTGGGTCATTTGCATCTAATAAAAAATAATTCTGGGTCACGTCTTGACGCCGTCAGGAGACTTTATTTTTCTATAGATAATAATTACAGGGGTTGAGTGAGGAATGCTTTAACGGTGCACGATAAAATGATATAAACTAGAAGATGAAAACTTTTATGATGATAGAAATGAATAAATTCAACTTCTTACATCCTTTTCATGGGTTGCATTCATTCCGACCTAATACAGACCTGACTATTTGAAAACTTTAAAAATTCGAAATTTTTAGAAGATAAAAATTGTCGCTTTTGTTAACTTATAAATCAGAAAAATATCGTCACATGGATGTTACAACCTCCTAAAAATTGAGTTGTCTGGAATCAGCTTTCACATTCAATAAGTTTTAATGACTTAAGAGGTGCTCATGAAGTTTTGAAAGTGGAGCCAAAATGTTGTAATCTTACGACTTGTTCTTTATAGTACGGAGGTCTGCCCAATACCGATCTAGGAAGGGGGGGGGGTCATATTACGTTTTTTCTCACTTTAAGGAACTGCACCGGTTGTCTTCAGTAAAGCATTAAATCAACAAAAGATGAGATAAAAAATCCTATTATCGGCATTTAAATTTTGAATCACACCAACAAGTTAAAGGCGGTGGGTTTCGGCCAAGGATAAGGATAGAAAGTCATAGATAAGGGTTAATTCTGGCCTGGAGCATGTTCAATTCTTCATTGTGGAGATGTGCCAGGCTTCAGGAATTGCAATAGAAATGTCAAGTGGATCGCATCAAACCGACTATTGACAGGCACACGGCAGGACTGCTGCAAACATGCATCGATGGAGTCCGAGGGAGTCAGCCGACTGCTCCCACGCCCGAGACAGCAGACCACATAGCCATACACTGCCCTGTGACGAGATTGCGGGAGGTTTCGTGGTTGTCCTCCTACTACTACTACAACTACTACTACTACTACTACTACTACTACTACTACTACTACTACTACTACTACTACTACTACTACTACTACTACATGTGCGGTGATGTGGTCTTGTGGTATGACACGCGTCATTAGACCGGAAGTTCCAGAGTTCGAGACAAGCTCTGAGTGGCACAATATAATTGAATCCTTGACAAAAGGCTCTTTACTCACATTCTCTCATCGAACGCATGTGTAAAAGGAGTATATGGACGTAAACAGCGTTATCTATATCGAAAAAATGTAATACCGTCTAAAATTGTTAGTAGCAAGCGTTATGTCTCGTCCTACATGTTACGTGCTGCTGTTAATTAGGGACCTGCTACTTTGAGCACGTTAAGAGGATATTGCGCTTGATAAAATATCAAGCTGTTTTTGTTTTTATTACTATGTACTGTATTTGTTTCACAAGTTATAAAGGAGCCACAAAAAGTGAACTTATAGAGGACACTCCATTCAGACCCCCTATCAAAGATTTGAATTCCCTTCGTTCGAGAAATTCTGAGAGTTATGAGAAATTTGCTTGTCGGTTAGAAAACATTCTTGTCACAGGAGGAAACAATTACTGTGATACAGAGTCAAAACCTAACGAAATCCCACACCACACCACATAAATGTTGGGTCCATCTTCACTACTGACACTGCAAAAGTATTGAATGGGATGGTGTGGAAATACCTCGCTACTCTTTAGTGTTTGTTTTTTACACGATCTTTTTCGACCAGATTTTAATTTCGATACAGTGAAACGATTTACAGTCAAATCTCCTTATATCGCTATGATTGGGACCTATGAAAAATGGGTTGAATTATGAATGGATGTATACTGTAGTATGTATTTGTTTGTGTTTTTAAGGGTTTTACGGCGCTTGTAACACATTTGGGTCATATCAGCGCCAGTAAAAAGGAGGAAATGGGATCGTTTAAAAATCATATATTTACATTTGTAAGCACACAAGAAAAATTAAAACAAAGAATAATGGTTCGATTATGGAAGAGATGTAGATTCAAAGAGCACCAAAAAGCATCCAGAAAAAGCACAAAATCCCACGAAGAGGAACACACTCAAATTCTTACACTATACATTCAAAACAATACATAACAACGGGACTCTGACTAGGGAAAACCAAGTAATCTCACTACAAGACAAAGAGAGAAGGCTTGTGGGAAACAGATATAGGGGTATAGAAGTACAAGTCATAGTAAGTAACCTCCGTGCCCACTATGGGAGGTCAGGAAACACACCAATTAGTACGTTTCAAATACATCAGCGGCGTGGGGCCATTGGGTCGAATGGTGTTAAGCACCGCACCAATCTTTAACAGCATATTTTAATTAAAATATAAATTATAAATACGTAGACCTTATTTCGCCAACTCACCAACAACATACTGCCTTTTTAGTGTCCACTAGATTCAGGATTCAGATTCACGCACAGCGCCCACTCGTGTGCCCATGAAATCACCATGCGAATTATTGACTGAATCAACGCCGTTGTAGTGGTGGAAAGCATTTCAAAGCCTGGTTTAATACTATATCCATCATTATCACCACAGCTAATTAAGCGAGAAACTGGGTCTAATTATACTTTCTTCAAATATAACGGAAAACCCCGCGATTGGGCAAGGATCTGAGAGCTCCACCGTTGGACTGGTGGATGCGCCAATGTTACACCATTTACTTCATAATTAGGGTAACTTCGGTCATCCAAGTCACTACGTTAACTGTCAAAACACTGATAATTGTCAAGTTTATTGTAAGCAGCAAAGAGAAGGAAGAGAACACTGAAAAATACGACATATTAAAATGCCCCATCCCCTTCTTTTTCATTATGGACGAATTTTCTTGCTTGTAATGCCGTTGATGGTAGCGTGTGTATGAGTGTATGTATGTGTGTGTTTGTGCGTGTGTATTTGTGTCAGTCAGAGAAAGAAAGCGAAGATTGTCAAGTTATCCTTTGGTGTGATTTTTTTCTTTGTGATGCTTTAAGATCTGAATCTATCTTTTATTTGTGTTATCATTAATCGAATTCCACTGATTTCCCTTATTTGTGATATACTTTGGCGTTGTGTTTTTATTAAATAATGAATTGCAATGAATCAAGTGGACTCTTTACTTCACCGACCGTTGGTAGATTGACACTAGATGTCAAATTATAAATAAAAAGACTAGGGCCTCACCAACCAACTGATTTGAATTGATACGGGATGTGGAAAGATAGAACACGCTCTTTTTCAGTGACATGATATGACAGACATGTATAGCACACAATTGGTTTAGAAAAAAAAAACTTCGTTTGTTTTTATTGTCTACATTTTACAGATACAACAAACACTGACAAATAATGGACATCTATAGGCTATAGTGACCTGAACAACTTCCATCGGAACGCTAAAGACATGAAATTACTGAGACTCATCTTACAAATGCCATTTGTTATAGAACTTTTGGAACGGTAAATATAGCAATGAAGCCCACGCAAAGTGTCCATTACAACAAGGCTAAATAAACCCCTTAATTGAGTTCGGCTAGCAGACCTGCAACAATGTGCACTTCGGTTATAACCCATTGGTGACAGTTCACAGGAACCAATCTGCCTAAGAGACAGACAGGCAAAGCCAATTGGGCCCAAAAAAATGTCAAAGCGATGCTAAGCTGCTAGTAGCTGTGGAATGTAAAAAAGTAATAAACAAAAATGATTATAACAGCTTCAAGAAAGTACAAAACACCAAACATTGAAATTTGCAGGCTAAAAACCCTTCTTCCGCGAACAACAAAAATCAATAAAAACATAAATAATATAATATGTATATATATATATATATATATATATATATATATATATATATATATATATATATATATATATATGTTATATATTTATATATTTATATATATATATATATATATATATATATATATATATATATATATATATATATATATATATATATATATATGTATTGATATATAATCAGACCTGTCTGCTTGAAATTGGAAAAAATCGTAGTTTTCAGGGGTAATACCATGGTAGACATAATAACTAGATACTTTTAAATATTACCAAAGTACGTTTAAATACCTAAACTTAATGCTTTGACTTTGTTTTCAAGGAGTTTATTGAAATAAAGATCTTTATATAGATAATTGTCAATTAGGCACATGAAATTCATAGTTGTACTAACTTTTCGAGGCAGTACTCAGGTCTGTAGAATATATATAAAATATATATTAGAAATAATATTTCTCTTCCGTCCATCTGGTTTTTAAGTAATATATTCAACGTTTTTATTGTTGCCTAAAAAGAACTTTGAGCACAAAATATTATTTTGGTTTTTTTAAGCTTTCATACTCATTGTTGTTTATTTCAAATATATGATACTTTAAAACTAGCAACCACCACCTTAAACTTAAACGACCAGACAATAAGATTCAAAACACCGGGAGTTGATTTGTGCTCCAACCAATTTACATGTACTTGCCTGCAAATATGCATACTGACAAAATTTCATTCAGGAATTATATACAAATCTCACAGAGAGAACAGTTACAGTAAATGAAGCCGAAATCACATTGAAACTCGGCTGCTCTTGTCGTCATCAAAGTGAATGTAGCGCCATCTAGTGGATCGTGACAAAGCGCTTTTTGGCTTTCTTAACAGGCAAGCCTCAGTACAGACTATGGACGTTTCGGGTAAGAACCATTCGTCAGCAAAAACATAACATATTCGAAACATCCAGTGTGTGTTTTGTTCTCATACGAAGCCTTTCCATGTTCACCTTATCTTTAGTATTTCTACGACCCCAGACTTCAGGCAGCGACCAACCCGATCGACTCGCCTCTTCTATTATCGTCTTTACACTGGCTTAGTGTTTTGGATAAATACATAGATGACGTTATAATGACTGTTAATATTAAGTTTTTTTTAAGAAACAGAGGAAAGCGCGGTATGTTCATTTCACGTAAAGTCTCTTTGAGACCGTAAATGTTGGCCTAAATCCTTCGTGTGTCCATGTGACGGCTTTACTAAAATTAGCTTCCATTTCAAACAGATTTGCTTTCCGTCAACGCTCCTAACACTTCTTGCCTTATCTTGTGTAACTGGAGCCTGAATCATCATGCAGTCTTTTCAATCAGTTCAGTCCACATTTTGATCTCTAACATTTTGTCTGACAGTTTTCTTTCCCCACTCAAAATTGATAATTAATATTGTAAAGTG
The DNA here is from genome assembly GCF_034508935.2 of Berghia stephanieae. Lineage (NCBI taxonomy): Eukaryota > Metazoa > Mollusca > Gastropoda > Nudibranchia > Aeolidiidae > Berghia > Berghia stephanieae. The sequence continues at coordinate 8,652,969 of NC_088363.1, read as the reverse complement.
CCCAGAGCTTGTGTTTTACACGAGAATGAGCGCTGTATTATTATTATTATTATTATTTATTATTATTATATTATTATTATTTATTTTATTATTATTATTATATTATTCATTGGTTTGTTTAGACGTTTTTCACATCAATAATTTGTCTTCGAGCAGTTGGACACGAACCCTGCTGCAATATTTCAGAAATTATATTTTCCTATAAAAAGAAAAGGTTTATTATGTATAATTCATCGTTAATTACAACAAAAATAAAAATAACGTAATACATAGATGACGTTATAATGACTGTTAATATTAAGTTTTTTTAAGAAACAGAGGAAAGCGCGGTATGTTCATTTCACGTAAAGTCTCTTTGAGACCGTAAATGTTGGCCTAAATCCTTCGTGTGTCCATGTGACGGCTTTACTAAAATTAGCTTCCATTTCAAACAGATTTGCTTTCCGTCAACGCTCCTAACACTTCTTGCCTTATCTTGTGTAACTGGAGCCTGAATCATCATGCAGTCTTTTCAATCAGTTCAGTCCCCATTTTGATCTCTAACATTTTGTCTGACAGTTTTCTTTCCCCACTCAAAATTGATAATTAATATTGTAAAGTGCCCAGAGCTTGTGTTTTACACGAGAATGAGCGCTGTATTATTATTATTATTATTATTATTATTATTATTATTATTATTATTATTATTATTATTATTATTATTATTATTATTCATTGGTTTGTTTAGACGTTTTTCACATCAATAATTTGTCTTCGAGCAGTTGGACACGAACCCTGCTGCAATATTTCAGAAATTATATTTTCCTATAAAAAGAAAAGGTTTATTATGTATAATTCATCGTTAATTACAACAAAAATAAAAATAACGTAAACATTGCAACAACAAAAACAACAAACAATCCAATTTTTTTTAAACAAGAAAAACAATCTGAAGGTTGATTCCATGTCCTGAGAATCATTCATTTCGTGGACCATTTTTCGTGATTTTTTTTCTTCATTATTACGCATGATTGTATAAGTATTTTACTTCAAGTTGATTATAGTCTATAATGAATTAGAAAATGCTAAAATTCACAGCAAATTAATTAATCTACAGTTGAAATTTTAAATTATTTTTAGAGAGTGTGTGTGTTTTGTTTCACATGGTAGACCAAGTTTAAGTGCACATGGGCAAAGTTATTTGAAATACTTTTTAACAAGTCGTTTGAGTTTCTGTACTCTCTAATAATTTTGAAATGATTTTTTTTTGCAAGATTTCCAGAATTCTATCTAGAGTCTAGATATAACAATTTCAAAATGTTTTATTTGAAGGACAAAAAAACAACAAAATTATCTTGAGCTTTTATATCTCGCAATATTCAGTAAACGTGCTCAAGGGGCCCCTAGCTGACAGCAACACTTAACATGTGGGGACGAGACATGACGCCTATAAGGCGATATTACAATTTATTTTTCGGACAGAGACAATGCTGTTAACAGCCATGTATTTGTTTTACACCAGAGTATGGTGTGAGAATTTGAGTAAAGATTCTTTTCCAATGCTCAACTATGCACCTCTCGGGACTCATGCCTTTGACCTTCCAATCAGAAGGCGAGTGTCAAACCACTAGACCACATAGCCAGATTTCGAGCATTCTCTCATAATTCTATAATATTGTATTCCAGATTTTTAGCATTCTTCTTTAATTAAAAAAAACAACGTTTTTTTCCTAATTTCGAGCAGTATCTTATACTTTTTTAATATGATTGTGCAGACAGACGTCATGTCGGCACTTCGTTACTAGGCTCAGTTTCTAAGATCATTCTTTGCCGGATACATGGCGGACAAATTTATCGAAGAAAGATGGCTGCAAGTTAAAAACACAGGAAAACTATTCCAGGCCATTTTTACGATGATTTTTGTTGTTGTTTTTGTTTCTTTACTGTTTCTTTTATAATATGTACAAAGTTAGTGGTACATAATCTTATATTAAAGTATAATAGAAAGTGTGTGTGAGGGTGGTTGTATACATGGGGGAGGAAAAATTAATGGTGTTTTAACCATTCACGTTGGAATGTAAATATTGTTGTGGACTAAAATTCCATGAAAACCCTGTGTATATTCTTCACGACTCCAAGATCCTGAATGAATGGTGTGTTAAACAGTCCTATAGACAGTATGAAGTTGACGGCACTTATTTCTTTATTATTGCTTTTTGCCATCTGCGTTTATTAGTAATTTTCACTAAACGGCATTATCCAGACTATAAACGTTCAAAGTTGCACATAGTTTGTGTGTTGGTCCGTTATACTTCCGGATGGCAATGCTGTGAGCTTCTTAGTCAAGCGCATACTATCTATTCCATAACATAACATATGGTATAGGGCAAAATAGGATGAAATCCCTTGAATACCCTTAAAATTAATAGTAATGCCATAAATCTATTCATTAAAGATAAAAATAATAATACACGTGGTAAAGATAGTATTTCACTTTAAATGTACTCATCTATATGTGGTGTAGAAACATAAATCTTTAACCGTGACATCCAAAGCACACACACACGCACACATACACACAAACACACACTCACGCACACACACACACACACACACGTATATAGAAGATAACCATAATAATATAACAATGGAAAATATATACATACAAGATTGAAAGCCCTGTCAACACCAGTGCAAAAAAGTATTATTCGTCATAATATCGTATCATGTATTCCCTGTCTACTAACATCTTGAAATAATCCATAGATTTTGCATTCTTTGTTTCAAACTTCAAATTGTTCCATTTCTGGACAATTCGAATACCGAACCAGTTTTGTCTTATGTTTATTTTGCATCTAGAGACAAAAATCTTAAACGTGTCCACTCTAGTAAAAGTAGTATTAGAATATGAAAAAAATCCCCAGAAAAGTCCAGACCATGTACCAATCTATAAACCTGAATTAAATCCCCACGAATTCATCTATATTTCAAACTTGGTAAGTCAAGAAATTATAACCTTTCCTTATAAGATAAATACTGCATAGGTTCACTATGTCTAGTTCTTCAACAGATATGTTCTAGTCGCTGTCAGAGTTCCTACATTGACAGAGAATGTCTAATAGATGCCAATTTAACCCGATTTCATGTCCTTTAAATATTTTGATTTGACACAAATAACAATTTTAGTTTCTCAATGAAAGGAAAAACCCGCCATCTATCGAATGGACCCATTAACACAAAGTAATTATGAAAATTGGTTGGCCTTGTTGTTGTACTGTGTTTCACAGTAAAGAAAAAGTAGTCCTTCATAGCCATTAAAATTTGGCCCATTGAGCCGGAGTTTATCCCGAGATCTAAAGCGTTAAAAGGACAATAACAATTTTTTGCTACACTGTGGATTGGACTTTAGTGTATTGCAAAGTGATTTACGCCAGATCTAACAGACCCAATTACGCACTCACTTCACACATAGATATCAATCTATCTATTTATTTATCAATCTATCAATCTATCTATCTATTTATCCATCGATTCAACTATCTATCTACCTCTGTCTGTATATGTTTGCATGCTCACGTGCCCTTGTGCGTTTGTGTGTTTCTAGAATATCAAATAAGCATAATGTATTAAGAAGCATAAGATTGCGACTTCTCAAAGTTTCTAAAACATACACGTACTTATAAAAGCTTATATTATAAGGTTTTTCTATAGAATTTCAAGACTACTATCTAATGGGTAGCAGTTGATTCTTATTGTCCGTTAAAGCCAGTGAAACTGGGATAAAAGCAACACATTTTGACCTGCGAGTTTTAACCAGTTAACTGGTGTACACGTATTTAAAACTCTGGCCAGAAAACTCGTCCTTCAAATAAAGATCTGTGAAGTCCTAGGCTTTTTAGAGTTTCCGCCATGGTGAGGATAATTTAAATCGATCGATATTTTATGGACGAGTTTTCTGGCCAAATTGTTAATAGGAGTTTTTACAGAATACGCAGCTAACTGCTTAGTGCCTCCATATTTAATTAGTGTCTTTATAAACATTCAATTTGAATCCCTTTCCATACAGCCCTTCTGGTCAGGTTTGTCATATTCTTCATAATGGTTCAACTAGACTCGATTCGCCGATATTTGGCTGTGGCATTACTTTACATGTGTACATCAGTTCAAAGTTCTTCTCGTGGTGTCAACATAATCAAATTATCTGGTGAATTTATAGTATTTGCCAATTATTAATGAGATTTCCTTCCCTGGTTTTCGTTTAACAGAACCTGATATCCGGAAGTGGCGGTAAAAAAATATTTGGAAAAAGAAATTTCAATTGATTCTTTCTACGTAGATTGCATTCAGTAGGTAAATGGTTTAAGAACAAAGAATTAAAAAACATTTTATATTAATATGAATCGTGTGAATAGTTTATGTACAAACATATTATCTTGCATGAACAATTCAGCAAGCGATACCAGCGTTATCGATATTGTTATTATTGGTAAAAAAACATTCTTGAAGCATGTAACGATAGCACTGTAGCGCACTTATATACCAGCCGTTAAGTAATAGAAGTCTAGTATTCAGTGAAGCTATATTAAATGCTTTTTGATCAAATAAAATTTGCTTTCAAAAATAGTTACAGAATTATTCACTATTGTTTATAGAATTCTAATATGAAATCTAGGATTTTAAGTTTAATTTTAATAACTGAAAATTATAAATATTCCGTACTAGTGAAGAATACTATTTTTAATATATTTATTATAATCAAAGGGAGGTTATTACATATTACTCTTGTAAATCATAAAAAATTCAGAATGTCGTGGAAGTGATTTCTGCCGAATATGTTAAATGTGTTTCACCTGCTTAATGGTGTTTGTATACCTAAACATTTATTTTATTTTATTACAGTAGCCTATGTTATCATAATAAGCGATCCATTGAGGATAATAATGTTAACGATTGTTAACTTGATTAATTACTAATCGCTGAGGTCATATCACCTTGTGCACAATGTTTTCAGTCGGTTTGTACTGGTTTACGTACTACACTCTCAATCGACCAGATATCACTATTTATCTGACCCGACGTGTATGTCACTGGATTTATGACATTAAATTATGAAAATATTTCCAACCACTATCGGGCTAATGGCTTTACAGAAATAAACTCCACTTTAAAACTCTACTGTTGTTCATTTTGTTGTATTTAATGTATGTTAGTGGTTTGTGGTCCGTATCAAGAACAAATGTTTTCATTAAGAGATATCTGCTGAATGATTTCAGACTGAAAATAATTCTCAAGCATTCGCGTTCTATCACTGAATATCGTGTTCCACTGTCTAGAAGCGTTTCTCCTTGTGCATTGGCATGGTATCAGTGTACCGTCATGTTCTTTTAGTAAAACACCCATATTCCGTTGCAAGATGCATCTGTTCTAACATAGAACTTTTTCCTTAAATCTGGCAACTTTAATATTGTTTCAGAACATAGGGCTGATTTAGATTTGTTGATGCTTTCTTCACATTCATTTGTCCAGTTTATTTTGTTTGGCATTGATTTTTTTTGTGAAATTTGTTAAAGGCGTTGCAATATCTGAAAAGTTTGGCACATATTTCCTATAAAAGTTTAGGTAACATAACACTTTTCTAACGTCGTTTATAGTTTTGGGTGTTTGAATCTGCTTGTTCTGTATCGTTTTTTTTTTAAATCCCAAAGCCAACTGTAAGACCTAAAAAATCAATCTGGTTGTAAGCAATGCTTGTTTTTGAGGGTTTAACTGTGATATTTTGTTGTTTTAGAGTATATAATACCCTTCCGAGTGTTGCAATATTTTCACTCTACGTTTCGAAGTCGTTAAAGTATGGCAATCTGATTGGTTTGTCTTGGAAAAGCATGCGCATCATCCGCTGGAAAGTACTTGCTGCCGTAACTAGACCAAACGTTAAATAGTTAAATTATAACAGTCCAAGTGGTGACTGGAATGTAGTATATTGCATGCATTCCTCTTTAAGGGGAATTTGATAATACTCTTTGGCGAGATCTAACTTTCTGATATACTTTGCTTTAGATAGTTCGGCAAAAAGATTTGGTATGGGTTCGGCGTCGAAGATTGTGACTTCATTTAGCTTTTGAAAATCTATGCGATATAATCTTATGTTAGCATCTTTATTTTTGACAACAACGATTGGTGAACAAAACGGGTTCGTAGACCCTTGCACTATGTTAGTGTCTATCATTATTTGTAGTTCTTTTACTACTTGTTTTGAATGAAAATGAATTGAGTAGTTTTTTCTTTTAATTGGTATCATTGAAGTTAGCCCAAAAACGTGTCCGACAATTGAAGTATGGTCTGGTATATCTGCTAATACAGATTTGTGTTTTGCGATAAGTGGCTTTATGTCTTTGTTTCTGTGACGCATCTAACCTGGAGATTATTTTTACGTCATTTATTAATTTATTTTTCCTGTATAACGGGATAGAACAATGATGACGCTCGCCTTCATCTTCTTTCAAAACAATGATTAAACCGACGCTCTCGTTTTCGCTTTGAACATTTTTGAAAACTGACGCGGGATTACGCTCAACACTGTGTTTGAGAATGTTGATGTGTAACGTTTTTGTTTTATCGGCCCTTTTAATCTCATAGTTTACTCTTGATCTAACTGCGGTTGCCTTGTATAACCCTTTCCAGTTTAACAGAAGTTCTTTTAATGTCATTGGGCAAAAGCACTAGTACCTGATCACCTAGGCGGAATTTTATAGTTTGATTTTTCTATCTGTGTAATATTTGTATTTTTCTGCTTTTTCACAAAAGGACTTTTGTGCTAGAGTTTGCATGTGGACTCAATCCTACCTTTTAGGTTGTTTACGTAGTTGTACGCGAACATCATTTGCTTTCCTTCACGTGTTTCTCCTTTACAAAGATCTGCAACTACAACGATTGGACATCTCGGTGCACGACCGTACATGAGTTCGTAAGGTGAGAATCCAGTTGAATCTTGTTGCAGTTCTCTGTGCGCAATAATTATTTTATCAAAGACCATTAAAACTTAAAAAATATCATCAAAGCATCCTCAAAATTGACTAATTAGTCCCAATAACATTTTTAAAAAATACATAAACATTTCATTCTTAATGAGTTTTACAAATAAGAGAAAAAGTTGAGTACCAGTTAATCTTCTCATTTCAAGTTACAATCGAAACCAAAAAGGGAATGTGACTTTGTAGGTGTGATAACCTAATTATTGGCTTGATCTTTTATTTGAAGTATTCTTATATTATCTAAATCTTATTTATCCATTTGTATCTCTTTTTTTAGTCTTATTTGAAGCCTAATTTGTGGTTATCATTTTAAGAATTATGATACAGAAAACTTAGAAGAGTGGCGAATTGTGTTCTACGCGTGTGCTGTCACTTCATTATTTGACTAGTCTTTGCTATCCTGGCCGATTTGAGCTTCAACCGTGGGCAATTGTCAAAGCTGAGCTGGAGAACAATGTCAACATGGACAAAGATTGTATCAAAAATAACGGTAAAGGGATCGAAAAATACAACGACCCTTGTGAAAAAGAATGTATAAAATCCAATTACTAGAAAAGAAAATTCGAGAACAAAGGATGTTTCTTGTTTTATTTTTTAAAAACATTGATACAGTTAGATGTTAAGATATCAAAATGATTAGATTTACTTTTCAATTTGCTTTAATTAACATAGAATGAAATATTTGTATGCAATAAACAATCACATTGACACATTCTGGGGGAAAAATTGCTGTCTCTTATATATACATATATTGGAAAAAATAAGATGTGAAACTGGCACCATATCGTGTCCAACTTCATCACCGGCATGCTAAATCCAAAATAGATTCAATAGTTGACATATGCCTTTGGTTGATTGAACGGTCAGTCGTAAGGAAACATTCATTCAACTCGTCTGGTTTTCTTATGAGGCCCGTTTTTATTAGGATGGTTATGTCTGGCAATTAACTTTCACGTGGCCGTTTTTTGTTTGTTTTTGTTTTTGTTTTTTTTTTGTTTTGTTTTTTTTTCTTGTTGAAAAGTTTATACAAGTGATCCGAATAGATATGGAATAAACCTGTGATTTTGATTTGTGATATAACTATTCTTAACGATGCAATCAACTTTTAAAATATTGAAGTCCAGAATATATTCATAGTGATCTCAAAGTAATCATAACATAGAAAATATCAATATTAAGAGTTGATAGGCGGTATCCCTTTCAAATACTCCATAAAATAATTTAAACTCATGATGTTTATATTTTTAGACTGAAACAATACACGGACCAATGATTAATAAAAATATGGGGTGAGTAAAGACATTTTAAAAGAATAAAAGCTCATCAAACGAAAAGCATTGCTAATTGCACTTGATAAAAAAACGACATTCATCCCAATAAGTTCCGTATCAAGACCTTAAAGTATTTTTTTTGTTTCAAAACTAAATCTAATTCAGTGACTATCCTAGAAAACAAAAGATCTTCTTGTATTTGATGGAAATCCTTAAATGAATGTATTTGTCTTTCATGGTGCAGATCAAATGGAAACAAAAATTATTCTGGCAATTTTAGTTTCTTTTGTGACATTTTTCTTGTTTACAAAATAATAGGTTTTCATATGTGATGGCTTTTTAGAACAGATATCCACAAAAGGCAGTATCATAATATTACTTAATTTAGCTAGTTTATGTTGATAGATCGTAGTTACTAGATATTAAACAAAAGGTAAAAGTACAAGCATACACATACACTGCACACAATGTGTGAGTTTGAGTCAAAATGGTATTATGCTAGGTGAAACAGATGCCAATAAATGAGTTTACAGTAGAAATTAATATAAATTTGAAGAAGTGATATTTATTCTCTTCAAAGAAAATAGACTTATCAACTTACTCCACGTCCTAATATATTTGACTACAATATTAATTTTAAACATCCAATATTATCAATCGTTTTAAACAAGAATAGAATAAACAATCCCAGAGACGATGACCAGAAGAATGTTGATGGTCATGACCGATCCTGAGCACAAGCCAAGTTGCCTATCTTCTTTAATACAAATCTCGGGTCTGGTATGAACAATATGTGGATTGAAGAATATAAACAAGATTACTCGTAAGAATGAGAATAATTAATACAAATCTCCGGTAAATAATGAGATATGTCATCCATCCCATCAATTTGATATGATGTCAGAAATAACTAAATTGAGCAAATATTTGATTTATGTAGGAATACTATATGTAGAACATTATATTATTTAACGACAATATGATCAGAAAGTGGAAATTATTAAATTTTAAGATACGAAAGTCACTTTCCTCACGGAATACTTTCATTTTAAATCAAATTATAAAAGTTTATCTCAAAAATCAATAATCAATATTAGATTTATAATAATATTGATGATGATGGTGATGGTGATAATAATGGTGATGATAATAATAATAATAATAATAATAATAATAATAATAATAATAATAATAATAATAATAATAATAATAATAATAATAATAATAATAATAATAATAATAATAATAATAATAATAATAATAATAATAATAATAATATAATAATAATAATAATAATAATAATAATGATAATGCGAAAAACAACAAGAAGAATAATAAATAATAAAAGCAATAAAACTAATAATATCAATGAGTACTTTATTCGGAAATAATATCATTTTGAGCGGAGCAAAAAGGAGCATTATTGACTACACATGATTAAAGCGCTTTAAAAAGGGTCCCTAGCCAGTAGCAACACTTAACGTGTTGGATGAGACATGGCGCTGTTTGGCGATATTACAATATTTTTCCAAATAGATACAATGCTTTTTTCGTCCGGGTACTCATGTTACACTGGA
>NC_088363.1:8588111-8635611 GCF_034508935.2 Berghia stephanieae | reverse complement strand
ACGTATTTAGGACACAACATCAACCTGACAAACAAAAGTGATGAACATCAACGAAAAACGATAATCGAAAAATTTAGAAACAATATGAACCTTTTAGATGTTTCCCCTCTGCCGTCTTCAGCCAAACTGTGTCTTTTGAGTTCAATGTGCTTTTCAATTCTAATGTTTTATTTTTGTAATCTCATGTTTACCGAAAAGGACCTTAATGAAATTGAAAATATAATTGTGAACAAAGTTAGAAATTGGTTACATTTAAATAATTCGAGTACAAGGTCATTCATGTTTTGTCCAAGATCAAAAGGTGGTCTCGGGTTACCAAACCCTAAAATAATTTATTATGCAAAACACCTATCCTTTGCCCTGTCCATCCTCAATTGTGACGATGACAGTGTGAAGATAACAGCCACAAACAGCCTGAACCTTCATCTAACGAAAAGAAAAATTCTACGTGCCTCATTAGACGAAAACGAAGAAAACACTTTTGCCGGTTTTTGTCACAACGGCAAACGCCTTCAAAATAACACAAAAGTTAATTGGCCAAAGTCATTTTGGGTGGATCTTTTTGAAAAGTGTATCCGCCAAAATGTTTCCTTAATAAAAGATGAAGATTATGTGATGTCTGTACAGGCTGATAGTGACGTCAGTTGTTCTTTTAAGTCCCCAAAATGTTTTCAAAACTTCCTTAAAAGTGTGAGACTGAATGAGATAGCTACCCATTTCCATGAACTGGCGTCCCAAGGAAGAATTGTTAGAGAAGCCACTGGGGTAAACCACGCTCTCTCCTCCAGTTTCATATTCAATCATAAATTCCCTGACGAAATTAGAACGTTTGCTATAAAATGCCGCTTGCAGCTTCTCGAGTGCGACAGTCTACTTCATACATATTACCCATTGTCGTACTCCAAAGGCTGCAAGATCTGTAATCATCCGTCAGATACGGTATCTCACGTTGTAAACGGATGTACAAAATTCAAATTAATATATCAAAAACGACACAATAGAATTGTTGACATTATTTTTGACAAAATACCTAAAAACGACACTACTCAAATTTTCAAAGACACATTCACCAGACCAAGTTTTTTCGACAGTGACAAATCCTCATTTAATACTAACAGCAATCGACCGGACATTTTAAAAATCAACAAAGAAATGAAAACAGCCCAAATTGTTGAAATTTCAGTCCCATTTGATGCTCATATTAACAAGTCATTCCAAACTAAATTTGAAAAGTACTTTCCTTTATGCATGGAAATAAATGCTCTTGGATATAAATCCGAGGTTATCGTTCTTTCTGTAGGTAGCCTCGGCTATGTCCATGGTAGATTTGTGAATGGCTTAAAGATTCTGGGCATTAAAAGCAAAGAAGCAAAAGTCCTTTCAAAATATATAAGCAACAGTGCCATCATTGGCTCTTACAAAGTTTGGAGACAAAGATGTAAAATTCATCATAATTAGTAGCACTACATATTTAATAATATAGATATTTGTCTATTTATATATCCCTCTATCTATATGCATCCATCTATTTGTCAAATATTTCAAATATATCAATTTGTATATGATTGTAATAATCGATTTAATTTTTCATTACTGTTTATTATTATTATTATTATTATTATTATTATTATTATTATTATTATTATTATTATTATTATTATTATTATTATTATTATTATTATTATTATTATTATTATTATTCATCATTATCATCATCATCATCATCATCATCATCATTATTATTATTATTATTATTATTATTATTATTATTATTATTATTATTATTATTGTTGTCATTATTATCATCATCGTAATTATTAGTACTGTTGTTATCATCACCACAATTATCAACATTATTATTAATATTATAGTGATAGGGATTATTATTATTATTATTATTATTATTATTATTATTATTATTATTATTATTATTATTATTATTATTATTATTATTATTATTATTATTATTATTATTATTATTATTATTATTATTATTATTGTTTTTATTATTATTGTTGTTGTTATTATTATTAATATCATTGCTACCGTTGTTACTCTCATCGTCGTCGTCTCCATCATCGCCATAGCCACCACTGTTATTGTCATCATCGTCTTCATCATCATCATCATCATCGTCATCATCATCGTCTTCATCATCATCATCATCATCATCATCATCATCATCATCTTCATCGTCATCATCGTCGTCATTATCATTATCATCGTCATCAACACTAATATCATTATTACCTCTGGGACATTCTGTGGCAGTCTGAAACTTCACTGTTCAAATTAATACTCCAGCTCTATACATTGTACATTATTTTAGGAAATGGTATTATGTCAATGAATATGTTACCCTTGTTACATTATCATGTATATTTCCTGAAATAAACAATTTTGATATGTATGTATGTATGTATGTATGTATGTATGTATGTATGTATGTATGTATGTATGTATGTATGTATCTTTCATTTTACGGCCCTCCTCCCCCACCACAAATAGAAACAATGACGCAGCAAGTCACTTAATAGATAGTCAATTTTTGACCTATAATTTTAGAAACTGTGCTTTTTTTACATCACCAATGAAATCCAACAGATTATTAACCACAATCACGTAGCAAAATCATCATAATAACAAAACATCGTTCTCAATCTCAATTTTACTGAAAATGTTAAGTAGATCTGACAATTAATTGATAGTCTAAGCGATCAAAATTATGTCATTGGATTGGATAACGTATAAAGTATAAAACGACTAATAATGTAAGTAGGTACTGATTTCGAAATCATTTTGCTTCAATTGTGAATCATTTTGTTTTACCTGGTCAATCCATCATATTCACAGTCATCCAGCAAACTTTTCTCTCGTCCAGATCGGTGGGGACTATCAATTTTCGTGTTGCCACCCCAGTCATTTTTCTTTTTCTTGGCACTTCCACGTTTATTTGATCTTCCTGATCCTGTCGTGCTGGGGAGGTAAAGCAATAAAAACTGGATTGAAAAGAATGAACTACAAACATATTGTTTGATGTTTAACTAATTGGTTGCTTTTAAATTGTTTTAATTTTAAGAGAGGTAATCAAACGTTTATTCACCAGTTAGGTCTAATATTGATTTCAGTTAAGTTTCATAAAACGATTTCTTGGCTGAATAAACAAATAAGAACTGGGTCACTCAGTTGATAACAGAAATGGATGGATGGATTGATGGATGGACGGATGGATGGATGTTTATATGTATTGATGGATGGATGGATGGGTGGAGGTCGGTAGGTAGGTAGGTAGGTAGGGATGGATGGATGGATGGATAGATCGATGGATGGATGAATGAATGTTTGTATGCATGTTTGTATAGATACTATATTAATCGTAACTCGACGTCTCTTAGCGCTTCTCTCTATATAAAATACAAGCTGGACCTTGTTTCCAATCACCTAATAGCTAGATGACTGACTGACTTTAGTATGCTCAGCACTTAATAACATTTGCGATATAAATGTTGGTCATTGAGAGGTTTTCTCTATATTTCACTTTACGTCAATCTCTCAATTTACTCTACTCCTCCCCCACCATAATCAAATCAATGACGCAGCAAGTCACTTAATGGGTAGTCAGTTTTTGACCTAAATTTTTCTAGTAACCGTCCTTTCTTTCTTCACCAATGGAATCCCATAGATTAAACCACAATCTCGTAGCAAAATCAATAAAATGTAAAAATATCGTTCTCGATATCAATTTTACTGAAAATCTCAAGTAAATCTGACAAATTCTTTGTAGTATAAGCGATCAAAATTATATTCTTGGAGTTGATAAAATATAAGGTATAAAACGACTGAATGTTCAAGCTGACATAGGCCCATTTGGTGATGTTTGATTGTTAGAGATCAAAAGGTCGAAAATTATTTAGAAAACCTTTACACTGTGTAAGACACGTCATCAATATTACTTATATGGATTCAGATGTGATGAAAACATTAACCAGTTAACTGCCGTACTATGGAAAGACATGCATTGAAAATTTTAGCTAGAAAGTTCTTTCTTCAAATATCGATCGATTTAAATGACCTTCATCATGGCAAAAACACTCAAACCTGGGAATTCGATGGGTCACAAGTTTGAAAGTTTTTGCTAATATGACGGTCATTTAAGTTGACCGTTATTTGAGGACGTGTTTTCTGGCCAAATTTTTAAATACGTGTCTTTCCAGAGTACGGAAGTTAACTGGTTAAACTGGCGGATAACAGAGACAGATATTATTTGATAAAAAAAGAATTTCGGTTCCAAACTACCTGTTCATTAGAGGCGTCGTAGAGAAGCCTTACAAATGATAACTTTCAGTGGAGAGTGTATTGTTAAATGCTGATTTTCCTCCGAGTAAAGAATAAACAGATGTGACGAAACAAATAATGACATAAATATTAATTTTTAACAACAAGAACATAAATACGCACACATAACATATACACGTACAGACACTGACACAGAAACAAATACACACACAAACATACTCTCACACACACACACACACACACACATATATATATATATATATATATATATATATATATATATATATATATATATATATACACTCATTATATGAAAAACCAGAACAGTTCAGCAAAATAAAATGCCATTCTGATTTTATCTCGTAACGCTAACTACTGATTCAATTAAATTGTTTAAGTTTTGGGCTAAAATAACTATTTTTAAAAGTAATGTCTTGAGCGTTTTTGCTCTAAGGATCTGAACGCTGGAAGTCACAGAGAGTATCATCCAGAATCTGTTTGCGACGAATCTTCTAATTTTCTGGCCAAACACAAACTCAAATGAAAACCTGAGAGCGAGAGCTGAAGTGGTGTCTGTGGAGAGTCTCATTAAGAGGAGAAGATGGTAATAGTTGGTGCATGTCTGTCGCAAAACTGATGAAACACTGATAAGGAAGGCTCTGCGATGGACACCCCAAGGAAAGTGGAAACGACGCTAAACCATGGAGACTTGGAGAGGTACCGTAAAGAGCGACCTAAAGCAGAGAGGTCTGTCCCTTGAGATGGCCCCAAGAAAAACTGCTGACAGGACCAGGTGGAGATCCCTTGCATCACCAGCTGGCCCGGAGAGGTTTTTTTAGTGAATACTCAAAGATTCATGTTCAATCTAGTGGCAGAAAATATAAGTCGATTGTTGTTTACAACGGAAGAAAATCTGAAATCCGTCATGAAGTAGCCAGAACATATATAGTGAGACAGCAACGTTTAATCTCAGGTTTAACAGCGGTGTTCTAGGTTCAAAGACAGTCGTAAAATTCTTGATCAACAACGTCAGAAATCACCAGAACGCTAATTGAGTCAAGATCACCAAATGTTACAGGAGAGTAAAGATTTGGGAAATTGCTTTAAAACGAGAAATTCCATGAAGCATTGTTCATGAAATTTTCAATGATATAAATGGTGTTGCGGTTTGTTATATAGAGGGGTTCAAGGATACCGCTTTGTCATTAGACAGCAAACTAATGTAGCACGTAACATAATATAGAAGGACTCACAGATAGAAGTCTCCGGGTTCACATCATTAAATTATGTTGAGTCAAAATAGAGAGATGGAGAAAAAGATAGGGTGGCAGAAAGTGAGTTGGTGTACTTCTACAACGTCCGTATGAGTGCACACCAAGGAATATACAGTATCTAAGAAGGGTAAGATATTATATAATGAAAAATGAACAACTAAACGATTAAAAGACATTAAACCTTAATTACGGAACGATACATACAATACCTGGACGACATACTTACAAACATTTAATCATATGGATACGCTATCAAACTACATTAAACAACTGGTCATTTCTATTTCCACACACGACCTCTCGCTTACAAAACTAAAGAGGAAATAAACTAGAATTCACTCAAACCTAGGTCCTTGAGGACAACTCTAAACTACGTTAGTGGCGGACATAAATCTTGTTTATCTCTCTTAGACCACTAACAGGAAAGGGGGAGAGGATAAAGGAATGTTTATGCCAGAAAAAAACGTTAACTGCCTCAAAGAGTGGGAGTTTTCCGAAACCAAAACGTTCTGGATCGGGATCCACAAGTCAGGGTAACCGAGACATACCCCATTATATGGCCTGATGATGACTCTCAAACAAATTAGTTTTCTGGAGCATTTGATTTCGGAAGTCCCTCGGTTAACCATCCCAATATTATTTGAGATCACTGAAAAGATTTCGCTCTATGTTTTGTCATGTATGATTACCTCCTTGAAGTTGACAAAATATAGTGTAAGAAACGAATGATAGAGTGAGTGTTTAGAAAACATGATTGCGTTTGTTGTATATTACCTGAACGATTCATCCGTAACGCCTCCCGTGTCATACATTTCTCCTCCAAGTAGGCCTTGACTGGGGATGGAAACCAATCAAAACTGAATGGAACGAGTGTGCGATAAAAAAAAATTGATTGATGTGAAAATAATTGGTTGCTTTCAATTTTAAAAAGTGTTCAGTGCAGCTCCTAAAACTGAGTTAGGGCTAGGTGACTTGTTCAAGAGCACACAGCGCAGTTAGTGGGTTTTCGAACTCGATACATTTCACGTTCAAAGGAAAGATCATATCGATGAGTCACGCTGCCCGTATAGTGTAATGTATGAATAGACTGATAAAACAATTGTTCTCTTGAAAAATAACCTTTATGTCTATGATGAGTGATAATACATTCCTCTCACCGTGAACATGAGGTCTCTTAGCGCTGCACATTATACAAAATACTATCTGAACCTTTTTCTTAATCACCTAATGCTGGGTGGGGTTCCTGACCTCCCATAGGGGGCAGGGAGGTACATACTGTGTCCTCTATTCCCCTATATCTATTTTCCAACATGCTTTCTGTCTTTGTCTTGGAATGAGATTACTTGGTTTTGTCCTGGCCCTGGCCGGAGTCCTGGCTGGGAGGGAAACAGTCAAATGCATAGTTATTGTTTTAGTATATGATATTTTTTCCTTGTAAATCATCTCTCGGTTATGTATTATCATATTTGTATTTTGAATGTATAATATAAGCATTTGAATGTATTCCTCCTTGTTGGATTTTGTGCTTGTGTCCGGATGAGACTTACAGGTGATCTTAAACTAAGTGTATTGGCGGTATGCTCTTGGAATCTATATCTGATCCCTGTTTGTTCCCAGTTCCCCTTTGCCTTACTTTCTCTTGGGTGCTTTAAATCTAATTCTAGAACTTTTTACCATCCATTCGCAATTATCAACAATCAAAAATATATTTCATACTATACATTCATTCTTTTATTATTTTGGAAGATTTGTCAGACTAAATATAGAACTAACAAGTACAAATTTATGTTCCTTCCATTAGCAATAAAAATGTTGACTATTTCATCTGGTACAGTCAAACCAAGGACTAACATATTGATTGATTGACTAATTGATTTATTTCATGCTAGATTAATTGACCAATTGATAGTGATGATAATATTTAATGTCAGATTTTCACAACTGTAAAACGTTGAAAACAAAATTCTTCTGTTTATGTCGAGTATATGTGTCCGCGCACGCGTGACAGAAAAAGAGAAAGAGAGATAGGGAGAGACAGAGTAGGTAGAAGTGAAATATCTGTTCGATGTTATAGTGATCACATAACGTTAAAACACGTGTTACCAAATGGCATCTGCCACATTTATGGACAATAAAGATCTATTGTTATTATTAATAATATTATTATTATATTATTATTATTATTATTATTATTATTATTATTATTATTATTATTATTATTATTATTATTATTATTATTATTATTATTATTATTATTATTATTATTATTAAATATTATCATCATTATTATTTTTAATATTAGTATTATTGGACGGGAACGAACGGACGACAAACAAAATGTTTTGTGTGTAACAAATTGAATGCGTTCATGTTTATTTTTAATTTGTAAGAGAGGTAATCAAAGCTTCATTCACAAACTTGAAGGAACACAGGTTTTAAGTATGTTTTATGAAAACCATATTGTGGCTAAATCAAGAAATAAGAACGAGTCACTCATGTGTTGTGAGTGTTTGAAAAACATATTTGGGTCTAAAGTAAGAGATTTATATTACTTGAACGATCCATTCGTAATTCCCGTGTCATTCATTGTTCCCCCAAATAAGCCGGGGCCGTTGTTGTTATTGTTGCCTTGACTGTTCTTTAACTTTTTCTCGGCATTTCCACGTTCATTGGATCGAGAGGGTCCTGTCGAGCTGGGAAGACTGGGGATGAAAAGTAATCAAAACTGGTAGGAAAAGATAGCACTACGAATTGTTTGATGTGTAACTAACTGATTGCTTTCATAATTATTTTTATTGTAAGAGAGATAATCAAACTTTCATTCACCAGCTAGAGCAAACATTGATTTCAATAAAGTTTCATAAAACATTTTCTTGGCTAAATCAACAAATAACAACTGGTTCTCTCAGATGTTAACAGAAACTTTTTGTTGATCGTATTATACCATTTAATAACCTACAGTTGAATAGATTTCTTTCCTTGAATTAAAGAATAAAATAATAAGATATACAAGATAAATTTCTCTTTATTTAACAAACAGGACAAATGAAAATTGTCATAGGATCTCTTCCTGGGGATGACCGGACTAATCCAGGCATCAGCCGCAGCGCAGTGCCGCAAAATGAACCAAGGCTAGGTGAAATGTTCAAGAGCACACAGCGCAATGAGTTTTCGAACTCGATAACTTGCATGTAAGAAGAAAAAACCGTACCACCGAACAACGCTACCCCTACGGTGTAAGGTATGAATAGATTGATAATTTAATTGTTCTTATGAAAACGTGTTTGTGTCTATAATGAGTGATAATGCATTCATCCCATTTTGAACATAACACGAGGTCTCTTAGCGCTGATCCCTATATAAAATTCTATTTAAACCTTTTTCTTAAACACCCAATAAATAAACGACTGACTGACTATATTATGCTCAGCTCTAAATAACGGTTAAGATATAAATGTTGGTCATTGAGAGTTTTCTCCATGTATAAATGTATGGCAATCTTTCAATTTACTATTCCCCCCCCCCCCCCCCCCCCCCCCCCCCCCCCCCCCCCCCCTTGCGCAAACAAAAACAATGACGCAACAAGTCACTTAATGGATTGTCAGTTTTTGACCTATATTTTTATTGTCCGCCCTGTCTGACTTCACCAATGAATTCTCACAGATTATTGACCACAATCATGTAGCAAATTCAACAAAATAAATATGAAAATAAATTTGTTATCGATCCAATGTTTACAGAAAATTAAAAATAATTTTGGCAATTACTTAGAGTCTAAGGAATCAAAAGTATGTCCTTGGAGTTGATAAAATGTAAAGTATAAAACGACTGATAATGTAAGTACTTATTTAGAAAACATTTTTGTTTCTATGATAAGTGATTTTATTTTACTCGAAAATTGAATCAAAAACTTTTCCCATGTTATTAAACCCTCCTTCAAGTAGGCTGGGACTGAGCATGTTCTTGCTGCCTTTCCTGTCATTCTTCTTTTTCTTGCCACTCCAACGTTTTTTTGATTTAGTGGGCCTTGTTTTTTTACTGGGGATGAAATGTAATAAAAACGGAATGGAAAATAGTACTACAAACACATTACTTGATGTGTAACTAATTGGTTGCTTTTAATTTTTTTCTAATTGTAAGAGTGATATTCAAAACTTCATTCACCAGTTAGAGCTATCATAGATTTCAAGTTGGTTTCATAAAACCATCTTGGCTAAATAAACAAATAAGAACTGATTCACTCAGTTTTTAATAGAAAATTTTCGTTGATCATATACCATTTCAATAATCTATAGTTGAAAAGTATTCCTTTCTTGAGTTAGGTAATAATCTAATAAAATAAAAAAGATAAATATCCCTTAATCCATTAAATAGGGAAAATGTATTTTGTCTTTAGGATCTATTCAAGAGGAGGACTGGAATAACCCAGGTATCAGCCGCCGTGCAACGCCACAAACTGATCAATGGCTTTGTGACTCTTTCAAGCAGTGGGTTTTCGAACTCGATACTTTTCATGTACGAAGAAAAGACCATACCTCTGAACTACGCTACCCCTACAGTGTAATGTATGAATAGTTTGATTAATCAATTGTTCTTTTGAAAGCATTCCTCACACTTTGAACGTAACACGAGGTCTCTTATCGCTTCTCGCTATAAAAGATACTAGCTGAACCTTTTTCTTAATCACTTAATGATTTTGTGTTGAACTGAGGATCTGAGGACGACTGGCCTTCACGATGAGTGGCAACCACAAGCGTCTACCTTCTTCACGTCGCGGTGTGGCTCCCATGATGCACTCCTCTGGAAAAATGGGTGGTTCTGGGTGCGAAGACATCAACATCACTGGTGCCAGGGGCTCAGGGAGTCTCAACTACACGGATCAACTATCTGTCTCTTCCTAGAACTGTGGCGGTCTCTCCTACACTGTGAAAGAAAATCTCAAGGATTTCTGTGACATTCTTGTCCTTACAGAAACCCATGACAACGGCAAATTAAAGAGTAACAAACACTTCATCAAAGGGGAACCAGCTCCTCCACAGAATCCGTACGCCGGTGTTTCCATTGTACTCTCCGATCGTGTCTCGAGATGTGTCACCCACAGCGGCAGCTGTGGAACAAGAATAACTTTCATTCGTGTGAGGTCATCCCAATGTAACCTCCTTGTTACCGGGTTTTACATCCCACACCAAGATCGAAAGGAAAGACCCTTCTATTCTGACACCCTCAAACAACTAAAATCGGTGATTACTAAAGCAAAACCTCATGACTGTGTTATAGTTCTAGGAGACTTTAACAGTAAATTGGGTAGGAACACTGATAAATTGTGGTATCCATAACCACTCAAATAAAACCGGCAAAGATGTAATTGAACGTATGCGACAATCTCAGCTTACAGCAATATCAACATATTTCCAAGCCCCTGAGACGCAAAATCAATGCAACTTACCTTGCTAAGGACCCTCAGTTTAAACAATCACAAATCGAATATGTCATGATTTCAAGCAGATGGTCATCTTCAATGAAAGACTGCAAGGTGTGCTGGGGCATATCCATACAACGCTGGGGAAGGCACTACGACCATGGGGCAATAGTGTGCACATTTAAGGCAAAAACCAAAGGGACAAATCAAAACCATCAAAATCATATGACTTTCAGGCTTTAAAAATCTCCGTTCATATACGCCAGGACTATCGAAGGACCTTAGTGGTGAACCTATAGTCTGCTCGGGGGAAAAAATCCTCTCTGAATGAAATACATTCCTTAGCAAAAAATGTGCACAGACAAATATTGACATATCATCCCAACGAGAATCTACAGTGTGCCGTGAAGAATACATGACAGATCAAGAACCTCAATCCTGCATCAACGGGCTGAGGGACGGCTTACCAAGTACTCCCCAACCGCGTCAGCAGAAGTGTTCCGCATAGTTAAACTAATCTGGGACACTGAGGAGTTTCCTCGAGATATCATCAAAGGTGTGTTTATTATGCTTTATAAAAAGAAGGACAAGATGACTTCAAAAACTACCGTGCAAAATGCCTCCTCTGTCACGCCTACAAACTAATATCTGCTGTAATTGCAAAGCGTTTGAGCATAGAGCTTTATAGCTTACCAGACAGCCAGGCCGGTTTCCAAAAAGCAAAGGTACCAGAGATATTATATGAATCCTGACGTGGGCAATTGACATGCTCGTCAACGTGTCCAACACAGTTGTCGTTACCTTCATCGACTATAAGGCAGAATTTGATACTGTAAGCAACAAATTTCTAGACAACGCACTCAGCTCGGCTGGAGCATCGGTAAATCTTCGTCGCATCAACGAAACCATCTTCGAGGCAGCATCGGGATGCATGAGAATTAGAATGCCCGACGGATATTAAGAAACCTCTGCAGCCTTTAATATCGCTCGTGGTGTGCTCCAAGGGGATATATTTTCAACCAATCGCTTTCATTGCCGGCCACATGCACATCTTCAAAGTTCATGATAATCCAAATGCCGGAGTTATTGTTGGCTTGCACCCAACCAGTCTCAATAAGCTCCCTCGAGTATGCCGACGACGTTAGCCTCCTAGATGAAAACGTCCAAGACGAATCAGAACGTATAATATCCAATGCAACAGGTTCGCGAGAAGATGCAGCTATGGAAATCTCAATTCCAAAATCCAAAGTTCTGCACATCCACAAGGAAATCAGAGTCTCGAAAACAACAGATGGATACATTGCAGCCGTGGGATTTAAACACAAATTTCTATTCATCAAGGCCGTGGTGCGATGGTGGAAAAACTGTAAGATCGTGCAAAGGATCTCTCGCGGACTTAACTGGCCAAAAGTAGAAACGCCCGAGATCAAACGATGGACTCGGGTTACAAAAACCTAAAATCATTTATTACGCAAAGCATTTATCCTTTGCCCTGTCCATCCTCAACTCTGACGATGACTGGTAAAGATAACACCCACGAACAGCTGAACCTTCATCTCACTAAAATATATATCTGCGGGCCTCACAAGATGAAAAAGAAGAAAACACTTTTGCGGTTTTTGTTACAACGGCAATCGCCTCCTCAATAATACTAAGGTTGATTGGCCAAAGACATTTTGGGTGGATCTTTCTGAAAAGAGTATCCTCCAAAATGTTTCCTTAATAAAAGATACAGATTTTGTGATGTCTCTACAGAAGGTAAGTGGCGTCAGTTGTACTTTTAGGTCCCTAAAATGATTCAAAACTTCCTTAAGAGTGTGAGGCTGGATGAGATAGATATCCATTTTTATGAGCTGTGTCTCAAGGAAGACTTGTTAGAGAAGCCACCGGAATAAACCACACTCTCTCCTCAAGTGTCATATCAATCACATGATTTCTGATGAAATTAAAAGGTTTGCCGCTTGCAGCTGCTGGAGTGCGACAGCCTACTTCATACATATTTCCCTTTGTCATACTCAAAAAACTGGAATATTTGTAACCATCCGCCAGAGACGGTCACCCACTTTCTAAATTAATGTACAAAATTAAAATTAATATACAAAAACGGTACAATAGATTTGTTTACATGATTTTTGACAAAATGTTTAAAAGCGACAGAACTCAAAAATGTTAAAAACACTTTCATCAGACCAAGTGTTTCCAACAGTGACAACCATCATTCAATACTAACAGTACTGACAGAACATTTTGAAAATCAACCAAGAAAAGAAAACAGCCCATATTTTTGAAATCTATGTCCCATCTTATACTCATAATATCAATAATTGATACCATACCAAATTTGAAAAATACTTTCCTTTTTGCATGGAAATAAATGCTCTTGGATATAGGTCCGAGGTTATAGTTCTTTCTGTATATAGTCTCGTGAAAGGTTTTCTTTTTACCCTTTTGGCGAGCGGAGCGCCGTCCCTCTATTACAGCCATCTAATGTATGGCAGTCCGCCATCTTGTTTTTCAATATCATTGTAATATACCAAGTCGTAGGTTGTGAGTGTTTTTAAAACATGTTTGCGTCTATAGTAGTTGATATTATATTACCCAAAGGAACCGCCGTCCATTCCAAACATGTCCACAAAACGGCGTCCGCGTTTATTGGACCTTGGGGGTTCTGTTGGTGCAAGACTGGGGATGGAAACCAATTTTAAAATAATGGAAACGAGTGTACTCAAGCATATATTTTGGTGTGTAACTAAATTGTTGCTTTTATGTTTCTAAAATTGCAGTATCTAGAGGTAATCAAACTTTGATCACCAGTGGGGCAAATATTGATTTCAAGTTAGTTTCATGTACTATTTTGTGGCTAAATCAACAAATAATAACTGGCTCACTCAGTTGGTAACACAAAATCTTCGTTGATCATATACGATTTAAAATCACACAGCCTTTTAGGTGCAAAGCAAAGACCGTACCGCTGAACCACGCTGCTTCCTACGGTGTAATGTATGAATGGACTGATAATTTAATTGATCTTTTGAAAACATGTTTGTGTCTAAGGTGAGTGATGTTGCATTCCGCTCACTTTGAACGTAACATGAGGTCTTTTCGCACTTCTCCTTAACATATTATAGTCAGATTTTTAATAAGTGGCGCGTGTTTTTCTTCTTTTTCTCAGCTGCCCCTCAATGCACAGCTGCAAAAGTTTGTATGAATCTCTGAATCAATTTGTCTTAATTAAAAAAATATTTATACATTATTTGTTAAACAATAGGAAATGGTTTCGCTTATAACATTTATATTAAAATCGATAACCAGTAAGGATCGTAACTCAAAGATGATTTACAGTATCAAAATGATTACTCTTCCGGTGAACATAACGCACTTTCAACATTTTTTGATTGCAAAATTTATAGAAATAGCTTGTGTTTTTGTCAAAGAGGATTAGATAAATTTAATGTAAACCGGTCAAAAGTAGAAATTTATCAATTTATGATACATTTTTTCAACATAATTATATACATGTGTTCAGCAATAACAACAATTACAACAACACCACCAACAACAACAAAGACATACTGGATACATCAATCATCACATTCTAATGACGAGGATGAGGAAAAGGACGAAGTGAATGATTTGGTGGCATCACTCTATCAAATGAAATCTAATTTTCCTCCAGTTTGCTAAGGTTGGGGGATGCCTTTTCCCGGTCTTCTCGCGTTATATAATTTATTGCTCGTCGGTGAGAGTAAATTTGGTGTTCCACCTCTAATCTTTCCCTTTACTTGGGTCCAAATGAGCTCTATTGGATTGCGCTCACAGTGAAATGGGGGAAGTCGCGCAGCCTCGTTTCAAAACTCATTGATTAGACAGTCTGCTTTGAAAACTGTTTCTGGTTTGTTTCTTTTTGAGTATAGTTGAGCCTTTGATAAATAGTCGAACATGTAGTGCTGCCTGATTGGAGCCATGAAATCATATAAGTTTTTATAGTTGCCGAAGTTGAAGCATTGAGGTGATCATGGGCCACAGAATTGAAGTGTTGTCCAATGCAATACGACTGAGTGCTTTGAGGAAATGCAGCAAACGGTTCCTTATCCAGTCTTCAAACCCCTCTGCATTGGCCACAGATTGTGGTATGGCATTCTCCTAAATACCCAGTATCTTCACCACCTGCAAAAATATCAATGATCCTATTTCCAGAACTCACGTTCTCCCTGGGACATACATCTGGATATTGAGTATAATATAATCAGTATTTCAAATCATTTAAAACAAGAGCTTTCATATCTGTAATTGCGACATGATGTAGATAATAAGTAATAAATCATAAATTCAAAATATAAGGCAAACTACATAAGTTATAAGTTTATTGCAGTTAAAGCGAATTGCTCTTATTCGGAAACAAGTATGACGTGAACTCATAATCACTAGCCGGAACTACGTGTCAACACGAGATTTTTTTTAAAAAACTATGAATTTATGTCATATTTGGTGGGGCGTAACTTTTTTACATATTTACAGTGTAAAATCTCGAAATTTATGACAATGGTTTTAAAGTAGTTTTTTATAGGTCTTAAATAGGAAAACATTTTAAATATGGAATCAACATGGTCCAAAATCTATATTCAGTTAAGACAAATTGATTCAAAGGTTGGAACAATTTTTTTCTTTTGATAGAGAGACAGCCGAGAATAACCAGACAAACACGTGCCATTAATTTTTAAAAGTCTGACTATAGTTGAAAGTTTAAGTTAATCACCTAATGACTAAATGACTGACTGACTTTATTATTCTGGTTTTAAGTAGGGTATAGGAAAAATTACTAAGGCAAAAAGGTGTTTCACCATTTATAATGAAATGTGAAAGCTCTTCTCATATATGGCTCATAATAATATTGATAAAATAATCTATGGATGGATAAATACGACTTTTTATCTTGTTTTACTTTGCACAAGAGATTCAGAGCACACTGATCTTACGATCGTAGAATTCTGAATCAGATTATTCAATTTTGTTGTCAAAATTTTATTTCCATGGTTATTTACCTTGTTGATTACTTGTCGCCATGTGTGTTATTCAGTTTTTAATAATTGCCAGTGTTGCCAAGGTAACAGCCGTATTGATGGAAATTGTTACAATACATTCCTTAAGTTTGTTATAAAAACGATAACAGCATAACTCTCCTCCAAGCGAAAAGTCTTTGAACAATTGAACTTAAAATATCAACACCTCTCTCTCTCTCTCTCTCTCTCTCTCTCTCTCTCTCTCTCTCTCTCTCTCTTTCTTTCTTTCTTTCTTTCTTTCTCTCTCTCTCTCTCTCTCTCTCTCTCTCTCTCTCTCTAGCTATCTATCTGTCTATCTATCTATCTCTCTATCTATCTCTATATGCCGTGTGGATGCTTCGTAAATATTGCCATTTATCTGTCCACTTCCCCATAACCCCTCTACCCAGCAATTAGTCTATTCCACTATAACTTCTTATTTATTTTACCTAAAATTTGAAATTGGAATTGTCAACGTTTTAACAAGCTTCGTATCACCATCACCCACACCACCAAAAGCACCACTACCACTTCTACAATAATAACAACTACTACTAATAATAATATTGCGATTACTACTACTACTACTACTACTACTACTACTACTACTACTACTACTACTACTACTACTACTACTACTACCACTACTACTACTACTACTACTACTACTACTACTACTACTACTACTACTACTACTACTACTACTACTACTACTACTTCTACTACTACTACTACTACTACTACTACTACTAATACTACTACTACTACTACTACTACTACTACTACTACTACTACAAGGAATTGCCCTTAAATGGTTTACATCATATTTACAGCTTCCATGGCAGACTGTCGCGGCCAAAAGTGTTCTATCAGAGCAATTTTACAAAACGCTGGAGTGCTACAAGGCTTTGTTCTTGGCCCTGTCCTTTTTATTGTAGATATACAGCCCATTTCTAGTTGGTTGTCCTGATTTATTCCGAGTTATCAATTTTATGCAGATCATAAACAAATGTATGATTCAGTACCCGCTAGTGATTTACAATTCTTAATACAAATACTCCCGAGCTGTTTTAACGAGATTAAATCATTGATGTACCAAAACAAGTTAAACATAAACGATTATAAAACTGAGATCTGAATGTGTGGAAGGCCGAGTATTCTTAACCCTCTCCTTACCACCTACAGAAAAACCGAAACATTGGTTACGAGGCAATATACATTTATTTTCTTATTCAGATATATTTTGTACATCACAAACTTTGAAGAATGATCATTTTTTAATTAATAAGAACATAAAGTTGCTTTGTAGAGAGCTTATTTGAGTTTTTAAAAATCAATTTTTCTGCTCGGTAAGCCTGTCATTTTGGGAATATACTGAAAATGGTCGGTAGGGAGAGGATTAAACAGGAAAATAAATCAGGTATTGATCTAGG
The DNA here is from genome assembly GCF_034508935.2 of Berghia stephanieae. Taxonomy (NCBI): domain Eukaryota; kingdom Metazoa; phylum Mollusca; class Gastropoda; order Nudibranchia; family Aeolidiidae; genus Berghia; species Berghia stephanieae. Next base: position 8,618,150 of record NC_088363.1, on the reverse strand, counting down.
AAATTGTACAATAGAATTTTCCAATCAAGTAAAAACCTTGGCGTCATCATTGATAAAGGTATTTCCATGACAAGCAATGTAAATAACACCATGCAATCTATGTACATTGATGGCACCTTTCATACACTTGTTCAAATCTTTATCTTACACTGGTGCTGCTCCTTAATTTCTTAATCTTAAATAGTCAAAAAGTATAATGGATCAACTCAAATGTAATGTTGTCGTCTCCGTTTTCGTCCTCGTCGTCGTCCTCTCGTGTTCAATGTATGTGTTGTTGATGTAAGCGAGGGTTCACAACGTAAAATGCGTACCTTTGTGAAGAATATAGGTAACAAAATTGTCCCAACTATTGGGAGCCTCGGTGGTGTAATGGAAGCATGTCAAATCGGTAATCAGACGGTCTGAGGTTCGATCCCCTGTCGATTTAGACCAATTTTTTGGGTGATTTTTTTCTTTCTTGCTTTGTCTGCACGATTTAATTCCAAAGTATATAGCACGATATTTGATTAATTCCTTTGTTCTATCCAAATTGCACTATTGTAACTCCCTTTGGGCGAAATTAGCTAAACAGGCAATGTGTAAACTTTCTGTTGCTCAAAATATCTCAGCCAGACTCAGTGTATGAAATAAACACTATAAGACAACTCTCCTTCTCCGTGAGTTACATTGGCTATAAGATATATACTGTTGTCTACAAGTCCTTGAGCACTAACAATCTCTCCTATTTTAACGACCTTCCATCTATGTCCTCAATTGAAATTGAGGTCAAGCAATGACCAATCAATCCTTGTCAAAACCAAAGACCTTGCGTAATATAAGTCAGCAATCCTTTCAATTTTCGGCGCCACATGTTTTTGGGAACTCTCTCCCATCACATATGAGATGCTCTGATTCGTTGTCAATTTTCAAATATCGTTTAAATTTTTATTTTTTTACGTCATATTTCGCTACAATATTATCATATTTTGTTGTTGTTAAATTCATTTCGTATGAATTTTCCATCTACAATTGTCTTAAATTAATCTTTTATTTCATACAACTGTTAAGCGCTTAGAGCCCGTGACAAGCGCTATAGACGCCATTTATAACTACTACTACTACAACAACAACAACTACTACTACTACTTCTACTACTATTACTACTTCTACTACTACTACATACTACTAATACTACTACTACTACTACTACTACTACTACTACTACTACTACTACTACTACTACTACTACTACTACTACTCCTACTACTGCTGCTACTACTGCAACTACTACTACTACTTCTAATATTACAACAACAACAACAACTACTACTACTACTACTACTACTACTACTACTACTACTACTACTACTACTACTACTACTACTACTAGGACTATCAAAAATGCCTTATCAACTTACATTGAAGGATCACAGGAATAAACGTTTCCATACTCATAATTCCTATCGTTCTCTTTTATCTTCAACTTGATGGTAATCTTGTTCTTGTTTCCATTTTTGAGGTCATCAGTGTTTCGATAATTCACATATTCACCGTTCTGGTTCAACAACCAACTGCAATAGTCCTTGTCATACAATTGGGTAGTTGGCTTGATCCATTTACCAGCACAGGAACAAACGGATAGAAGTACCAAACTGAACACAAAATGATCCATATTCGCTAAGTCTGGTAAAAAGATACAAAACAAAAACAAAAAACCTTGAGCTTTTATATAGCGCGATATCCACAAACCGTACGCAAAGCGCTTTGTAAGGGATAACGAGTCAACAACAACAACAATTAACATATAGAACAAGACAAGATGAGGGAATAATACACGTTTCCCGTCATAGACAACCCTGTTAACGGCCAGGGTTATGCCAAGTACCTAGAAAGGGTGTGAGTAATGACCCTTTTTCCAAGGAAGGACTCAATTATGCGCGACTCATAGTGGGACTCGAACCTAGGACCTTCAGACGCGAATGTCACAAGGGGAATTAACGATATGGCATTTCCCAGCTGACAAGCAATTAACACGTCGACGATATTTTGCACCTCTATGATAACTCGCTGAAACTACGCCAACATCTGACGAGTAATGCAAAAAATCTGGCAGACACGCCACAACCCTAGCATCAAAACAAGAACGCTAGCGTTCTATATAAACCTTGCACCCACAACCAGACATTCCGTCCAAGAAAAGTATCGTCAAGAACAGACGTGTTTATTTTGATTCAGGGGTGTTATTGTTCTTTAATAAGGGGTGAGTGGATTACATTCAGTTAACTTTCTTAAATTCTTTCTAATCTATAGCCTTAATCTACAGTTTTTCTTAATACTTTTACATCTCTATTCCTATGAGGTTTATATGCATGATATCATTTTGACTTTGCTACATCTAATGTGAACATATTTTAATAGTATGGTTTAGTTAGCTGTTACCTCGCACAGACGGGTACTCCTGCTCCAGGAGTACATATCAGTTTTTTATATCATGCTATCTGGACGTTAGCCTTATATATATTCATACATTTATATGAATTACTGACTGACTTAAGGACTTTTTCTTACTAATCATCCGATTGGGACGCCTTGGCTGCCTCTCTAATCATCTGTGTCACTTCCGTTCACAGTTCACAGTCTTTTGCTGTTGTTTCCAATTTCACTCGGTCTTCCTTTGATTTTAATTCTTGTTATTTTGAAGGCGTTTTATGTCTCTTTTGAGGACAATGTGAATAGACGTGGGTGGTCTAACTTGATACTTTTTGTGTCAAGATGGGGTGAAATAAGTATTTATGGTTTTATTTGCTGGTATATATTCATCCTTTCTGAGTATGGTCCCAAAACGCCGCCATCTTGCCTCCAGGATTTGAATGGATAAGAGTCTTTTATTGCATTTTTCATATAGTGTTTTATTGCTTATTTTTGTGGGGTATCGTATATTCAGGACTCTTTTCAATTGTTTTCTATAGAATCTGTCTAATTTGTGCTCTTCGGTTCCAGTCAGTGCCCATGTTCCGCAGTTGTATATAAGTACGTATTTTACAAGGGTTGTGTCTAATTTGATTGTAATGTTTATTTTTAATTATCTTTTCTAATTCATATATGCAATAATTTATTTATTGCAGTTATCGATAAACGATTTCTTCTTTCTTCGCTTTCCTTGTCTCCTATTAATGATCCTACTTTTTCGTGGCCCTCTATTCATCTTTCTTCCTTGACAGTAATGTTACATCTGTTTTGTAAGTATTAACGTACAGTTGTTGATTTTATAAGGCTCTTTAGATGCCATTTACACTGATTTGTTTGAGGCCAATAATGACAATGTAGTCTGCATATGCAATTTCCAATAGGGTTTGTAACAAAACGAAATTGGGCCGAAGGAGGTACAGATTTACGCACAACTTTTAAAGCATTTTCTAGGTAAATGATAAATAAAACAGGGCTTAAGCTGTCTCCTTTAGGTGTACCAATGTTACCAATGAATGATTTATTCTCTGAAGCCCCGATTATTTTGGTCGTTATCCATATTTCACTTATAAGGAATCGGATTAATCTAAATTCATCTTCCATAACTATTCCTTTCATAATATTTAACAAGGATTGGCGATTGATATTATCGAACGCGGCAGACATCTATTATAGTTATAACTGTTTCTATTTTTACAGTGTTTTGGCAGCAACCCATTTGTGGGTCCAAACTACATCTGCAGTACTTCCCTCCTTCTTAAACCCGCTTTGACTATGTACAAATAATTTCCAACAATCGGTCTAAATCTATTTAGTGATCAGAAGAGCGATTTTCTAATTGTGGTAAGCAGAGTAATGGTCTCAAATTCTTTGGTTTTCCTGTCTTTTGTATTGATATCAGCTCCGCTTTATTAATATCCAGGCTCTGGTGTTTTCAAAGGTCTGATTGAAAATGTCTGCTATGTGTTCATCTAATAAGGGTGGTTCATATTGTAGAAGTTCAGCGCTTACTGCATATTCTTCCGGTTCTCTGTTGTTATTTAGACTTTTAAAAGCATTTCTCACTTCTTTTGATGTAATGGGTTTAAATAGTGGTCGAGGATTTTCCTCAAATGATCTGACATGTGTCGTTGTGTTGTCTTGAAATTTTGTTTTATCGTATTCAAAAAGAATATCCGAAATGTCATTGGGGTTAATAATTAATTTGCACGAGTCGTCCTCTATCTTTGGGTTTTCAAATGTTCTTTGATTTATTAGTCTCACACATTTGTACATTGCTTGATCGTTGTTGCATTTACTAATATTATCAACTTTTTTTGTCCAACTCTTTATTTCTAATTTCGATTACTCTTTGTCTTATGGGGTGTAATATTTTGTTTCTTTCATATTAATTTAGTTTCTCTCTTTCTCCTTTCTTTTTCGAATCTTGTATTCTTATTCGCAAATCCTTTTGCTTGTTAGATAATTGAGCTATGATGGTGTCATACGTACGGCCTTGTCGTTTGGTTGTAGTTATCTCGGCGGTTTGAATTGCAGTATTTATGTTTACACTTCGTACACGTGACCATGCTTCGTTTGGTGTGTTGTTGTTTGTAAAGTTGTCTAGTTCAGTATTAAGTTGTCGCTGGTATTATTAACGACATCGTGAGTTGTTGACAATATTTGTAATATTTTTTTGGGTTCATGAATTCTCACTTCAATAATAGTTCAATTCCTATTCGTGTCCACCTCCCATAGTCCTGGGTTTACTCCCCATTGGTATCCACTATCAATAAACCGGGGTTCACTCCCCAGTGGTGCCATGTTCACTCTACAGTGGTTGTTCATCGGCCAGGTTCAATCCCCAATTGTAACAACCTCCTATAGCCCCAGGTTAAATTCCCATTGATGTCCATATCCCATAGCCCTGGGTTCACTTCCCGTTGGTATCATCTCCTATCGCCCCGAGTTCGATTCCCATTGGTGCCCACCTCCTATAGCCCCGGGTTCACTCCCCACTGGTGATCCCCTCCCACCATCCTGGGTTGTATCCTCACTGGTGTCCACCATCCATGGACCCGGGCTCAATCCCCTTTTATGTGCACCGCTCATTGTTCCGGGTATAATCCTCACTGGTGTCCACCTCCCAAAGTCCTGGGTTCATTCCTAACTCGTGACTACCTTCCATAGATCCAGGTTCAATCTCCAATGGTATCATCTCTTATAACCCTGAGCTCACTCCCCACTGGCGTCTACCACCCAAATTCCCGTGTTCACTCCCCACTGGTGTTCATATTACGCGGTTCCTCTTATACTCCCTATTGGTATCCACCTCTCATATCCCCAGGTTCAATTCTCATTGATGTCCATCTTCTGTCGCCCGGGTTCACTCCCCACTTGTGCACACCTCCCATAGTCCCGGGTTCAATCCCCACTGGTGTCTAATTCCAATAGTCATTTGTTCTCTCGCCAGTGAATTCTCATTGGCCCGGGTTCACTCCCCACTGATGTCCACCTTCCATAGCCCCGGGTTCACTTTCCATTAGTTTCCACCTCTCATTACTCGGTTCACTCCCCATTGTTGTCCGCCTTCCATAGTCCCGGGTTAACTCCTAATTGGAGTCCATATCCTGGATCATTCTTCAGTGGTGTCCACCTCCCATCATCCCGGGCTGACTCCCCACTTGTGACTGTCTCCTAAAGTTCCAAGTTCATTCCTGACGGGTGTCCATATCCCAAAGCCCAATGTTCATTTTCCACTGGCGCCCACTTTCCATGATTCCCAGTTCACTCCCCACTGGTGTCCATATCCGGTGGTCCCAGTTCACTCTCCAGCGGTGTCCATAGCCATAACCAAGGTTTATTCGGCACTGGTGCAATCACCCATCATTGTCTCGGATTCACTTCCCAGTGGTCTCCACCTCTCATAGCCCTATGTTCACCCTCCACTGGAGCACATGTCTAGTGGTTCCACATTTACTCACTTGTGTCCACCTTCCATAGTCCCGGGATCACTCCCCACTGGTGACCATACCTGGTTGTACTGTGTTCAATCCCCAGTGGTGACTATCTCTCAAAGACCCCGCTTCACTCCTCACTGGTGTCCATATCCAGTTGTCCCCATGTTCACTCCCCACTGATGTCAGCCTCTCATAGCCTTGTGCTCACTCCCCTATGGTGTCCACCTCCCAAAGTCCCGGATTCACTCTTCACTAGTGTCCACCTCACTTAGCCCCAGCTCACTCCCTACTTGAGTCTATAACCAGTGGTTTTACGTTTAATCACTAGTGGTGTCCACCTGTCATAGCCCTGGGTTCACTCCCGCTGGTGTCTACCTCCTATAGTCCCGAGTTAATACCCCGCTGGTGTCAATACCTATACACTCTTGAATGCACATGGAGACATCTAGAAAAATATTACATTCCTCTTGTGTCCATTCAGAATTGACTCCGCCATTTGATTCTACATCTTACAGACTCCAGATTAATCCCCATCGGCGCCGCCATCCATAGCCCTAGGTTTAATTCTGACTGGTGTTTACATCTCAAAGTCAAAGTCTTGGGTTTACTCTCAGCTTATTAGCTCTTCACATCCCAGAGTCTCTCGGTTTCTTCCTCTCTAATATTAGCCTTCCATTATCCTCTATATAATCTCCATGGGTTTCAATTTTAAATGTTCCTGGTTCAAAACAGGTGCCCAGCAGAGTCCCAGGGTCAATCCGCACAGCTACTTTGAACACGGGGGTCTTACCTCTTTTCTTTACCATCTGATCAGAAAATGAGGAATCTATTGCAGTACAGGAGTAGAGAACAAAATGGCGATTATAGAGCTCTTTTAGATAAAATCATTACTTTGAAAAAATTGCTGCGCACTTATTTCACTTGTTACAATGAAACAAATGTCTTCCAATTTTGGGCGCTTACCTTAACCTTTGGTAAGAATTGTTGATGTGAGTAACACACCTACGTTATAAAGCTGAGCAGATACTGACGCTGTCGAATCAAAGAGACTGGCCGCACGTGTAAAACACGTATCCCTACTTTCGATCGCTCACATTCCATAGCAACTTATAGAAGAAAATGACCATAAAGATATGGTTGTTAGGTGGCAAAGGATGCGCATACTCATAAATATTCGGTCACGCATCAAATGTTGTCTAGATAGTGATATTTTATGTAAAAAATGATAAAATTTATCAAAAATTACTTTCTATCTATTTTTAGACCACGGTAATGTTCATTATTCAAAATAAATGCGCTTGTTTGAACAAAACAAGAATTATTTAGACCCTAATTTTCAGAAGAATTTAGCCATATGTGATGAATCTAACTCATATAAAATGTCATTTGTGCATATTTGTTTTCACTAAAGGTGTATTATCTACAAAGTAAACAACAATAAACGGGATACCTATTATGTGCTCTATATTCCCGGCTTCTAACGGTCCAATCACCAGCCTCGAACTCGAAACCAAACGGCATGAACGGTTACAATTTCAGTGTTCGAATTTGTAATTTGCATCGTGACACTGACACGTGAGTGAATTTATTTATTTTTGTATGCTCTAATTATCGAGCACTCTCGTACCTACAAGTACCTACTAACACTCATATATATATATATATATATATATATATATATATATATATATATATATATATATATATATATATATATATATATATTCATGACAAAATTACCATAGCTACGAGGGCTCTTTCAGAAATAACCGAAAAATGCCCATTGCTCAGCAACCAGTGGAGATTTTTAAATTCTGTAAATGACATGATATTCCTTATTTCCTTACGGATATTCCCAGAAATTATGAAGTGCATCATTTTGCACAATGAATTTCTAGACGATTTTAAAGATGGCGGCCCACCTTGAAACTTGGTCAAAGGAGGAAATCAGAGCTGTCATACGTTTTTTGAACGCCAAAAGTCTGAATCCTACAGAAATTCATAAAGAACTTCAGAGTGTATATGGTGAGCACGTTATAAGCCGTACACAAGTCTATCACTGGTGTAATTTGTTTGAAGCCGGCCATTCCGACTTGACAGACAGGGAAGGGAGAGGGCGTTCGATAACTGCGACGCCAGAAGACAATGTGAAGCGAGTTGATGAGCTTATTCGTCAAGACAGGAGGTTGAAACTTCATGAAATCGCAAGCAGTCTTGAAATTTCGGAAACTTCTGCCCATAGAATTGTATTTGATGAACTTGGCTACAGAAAAGTCAGCGCAAGATGGGTTCCTAAGCAATTGACAGACAATCATAAAGAACAAAGATTGGACATCTGCAGGGAACTTTTGAGAAGAAGCAAGAGCTCACGCAGGGTTCACGGGCACACTGCCAACGCCGACTGAGACTTTCTAGGGTACGATGTGACTTTTCTTGACAGCAGAGTCACCGGTGATGAGACTTGGTTGCACCATTGCACCCCAGAAACAAAGCAAGATTCGATGACATGGAAACATCCATCCTCACCTGTCGCGAAGAAATTCAAAGTCATGCGGTCAGCAAAGAAAATAATGGGAACTGTTTTCTGGTACAGTCGTGGTGTTATCCTGTTCGAAACCTTACAACCTGGAGAAACAATCAATGCTGCAAGGTACTGCCAAACTCTTGACAAGCTTAGGGAGGCCATTCGCAGAAAGCGCCCAGGGCAGTTGACCAACGGGGTCATTTTGCAACACGACAACGCTACACCCCACACAGCACGAGTGTCGCAAGGTTGGCTAGAGAAATATGGATGGGAGATTTTGCCACACCCACCACACAGTCCAGACCTCGCACCATCTGATTATCACCTATTTGGGCCACTGAAACGTGAGCTGGCAGGAAAGCGCTTTGATGTCGATGAAGAGCTTGTTGACCATGTGCGGAAATGGCTACAAAACCTTGACGGAAATTTCTTCCGAGAGGGTATCTATTCCATGGTGCGGCGTTGGCAGAAGTGTGTCGACAGACTTGGCTGTTACGTAGAGAAATGAAGGACGAGTCAAGGTATTAACATGTACAAGAATTTTGTTGATAGCATAAAAAACGCGGATTTTACAGGCATTTTTCGGTTAATTATGAAAGAGCCCTCGTATTAGATTAAAACGGATACATATTCAATATTTAAAAAGTTATCAACATATCAAGATCGATGTACGTGCAAATGTTATAAGTATACAATAAAAAGAAAAAGAAAAAGAAATCAAGCAAAGAAAACTTTTGAACGCCTACAGGGATTCTGAATTTCAAACCTCAAAGGGGAATTTATTCCACATTGACGGTCCAATTATGAAAAAAAAATCTCTGTTAGCTCCATTTAGAACTTGTTCTAAGGGGTGCATAATAATAACATCTGAGGAACAGGGGTTTTGAGTTCATGAATATATTTTGGAGCAGATCCATGGCACTTAGAACCAGTGTTGCTGTTTTGTAGCATTGTATATGTCCATTTAAACTTTTAAAATAATAATAGCTTCTCAGTGTCTGCTTTACATAGACTTAATACGATATTGATACAGTGGGTTTCAAAAAGAGAAAATAGGTTAATAAAAGGAGAGTCTTTCACATGAACATAACCGTTGAAAATTATGGCTTAGTGTTGTAATGAAAAATGAAAATGTATTGTCTTAATTAAAACAGCTTTTAAAAGATAACTACATTCAACATTTTAGGTTATAAGACTTAAAACTAAGTACTCGCAAGTCTATACACATAATTCATTTGCATTCTTACCTGTGGATGAATTGAAAATATTCACACAACACACACTGAAGATACTACATAATTTAGTATTCCAGCAGGAATGAAATCTTGGATGTGGGTACAATGGAAACAAAACATAACTATTTTCTTATTTGCGGGACTTGTAATTAAGATTATCACAGTTTTTCACTGGAAAAATTATTTTTTTAGTTTTCAGCCGGAAATCATTTTCATTTATAATGGGTCAAAAACATCTCCAACTTTACAAATCTTCTTAAACAGAAACTGGAAGTCTTCGGATTCAGAGTTTGTTGACAAATTGATGGTTATAATAATTGATGGTCTATGAAGAAAGTCTTTCCCCCTAAATGTAATAAAAGCATTCTGTCTTTGTTAGAAAGATTAATGATCGAGATGCCCGGATATATTAAACGTGACTTCTCTTCTTTGTCTTGCTGGGGTGGTTAAATATCTAAACCTCAATTAATTGGGCGTGGTCCACACTTCCCAGACTTTAGTTGAAACAAGCTGTAAATATAGATTTCACTATCGTCGTCATGTTTTCTTCAACAACATCCCCCTCCCCCTTTCCACCGTCCCCCTACCTTATTCTTGATTTATAATACGGTTGCGGCTCTCTTCCCTATCCTCTCTTTCTCTCTCTCTCTCTCTCTCTCTCTCTCTCTCTCTCTCTCTCTCTCTCTATATATATATATATATATATATATATATATATATATATATATATATATATATACATATATATATATATGTATATATAATATATATATATATATATATATCTTCCATTGCCCACACACACACACACACATTTTACCTATAATGTTTCAAATATCACGACAATCTATATATATATATATATATATATATATATATATATATATATAATTTTTACTTGAGACAGTCTGAAACGTCGTCTGTTTTGTGTTCTTCCCTTCTATACGAGTCACATTAACTCCCTTTATCTTTCTCTCTATCCTATTGGCTCATTTAGTCAAAGATTTCACAGACTGTCCATGGAAGGGGTCATTATCCTATAGATTATTAAATTATCCAACAATATTCTGTAAGGAATGGGATTATTGTAGGCTTGGTCACCATTTGAGATTCATGTAAAACTGATACTAGGCTGCCAGAAGCTGTGGCCTGTAAATAGTAATTAAAAAATGAATATAACAGCTTCAAAAAAAAACAAATACCAAACACGGAACGTTTCGGGCTCAAAACCCTTCTTCAGCCAACAAAAAAAATCAATAAAGTCATAAATACATTACTAAATTCCAGACAGACGAGAGAGATAATTTCCAAGATTTTTCTACAAGAGACCTATCAATTATCTCTGAGAGATAGTCACCAATGGGGATTGAACACAGTACTACCAAGTATGGTCACCAGTGGGGAGTGAACCCGGGACCATGGAAGGTGAACACCACAAGTGTGTAAATGTGAAACAACTAGATATGTGCTCCAGTGGAGAGTGAACATAGGGCCATGAGAGTTGGACACCACTGAGACACCACAGGGGAGTGAACCCGGGACAATGATGGGAGATTGCACCAGTGCCGAATGAACCGTTGTTATGGCTATGGACACCGATGGAGAGTGAAGTGGGACCACCGGATATTGACACCAGTGGGGAGTGAACTATATCATGGAAGGTGGACACTGCGCTTTGGGATAATGACACCAGTCACGAATGAACTTGGAACTTTTGGAGACAGACACCAGTGAGGAGTGAACCAGGGATGATGGGAGGTGGGCACCACTGGAGAGTGATCCCGAGACCACAGGATATGGACTCCAATGGGGAATTTACTGGGATTATGGGAGTCGGAAAACAATGGGGAGCGAACTGGTTAATGACAGATGGACACCAATCATATGTGAACCCGGGTCTATGGAAGATGGACATCAGTGGGGAGTTAAACCGGGCCAATGAGAAATCACTGGCGAGAGAAAAAAAGGACTATTGGAGGTAGACACCAATGGGGATTGAACCCGGGAAAATTGGAGGTGTGCGCCAGCGGAGAGTGAACCCGGGCTACAGATGGTGACATCAATGGGAATTGAACCCGTAAATCTTTGTGATGACAAAGTTCTGATGTAAAAGTTAACAAAAGCGCTACCATTTTTTTAACTTTTCAAGTAGGCAGGTATGTATTAGGTCGGAATGAGTACAACCCATTAAAGAGATGTAAGAAGTTGAATTTATTCATTTCTATCAGCATGAACGTTTTCATCTTCTGGTTTATATCATTTCATCGTGCACCGCCAAAGCATTCCTCTCTCTACTCCTGTAAAATATTATCTATAGAAAGATAAGGTCTTCTGACTGCGTCAAAACGTGACCCAGACTTTTATGCAAATGACCCAAACTATGTTACAATTGACCATTAGTAATGTCATGCGCATCCAACCAACCTTTTGTTGACACGTTGCTTAGGCAGCAAACTGAAGTTGGCCCGTGATTAAATTCAAGCTGTTTACTCTGAGGGAATTACCTAGGGAGACCACGACCATAGTTTTCATAGCCAAAATGCTCCTTCTTTTATTTTGGATTATGGCTTGTTTTGGGTTAAGATTGACCACCATTTTTTTAACTACGTGCCAATGATCAAAGCATCAGGTGAATGCGATGAATATGGTATTTTCTTTCATGGACATCCACGGGTTGATAGTGGTACCGACAAAGTAGTGTTCGAAATCAACCACTAATTGACATGCTATTTTTTTACAGCTTTTCACTCACATTTCCAAATTTCTACGTATCCAAAGGCTGTAATATAGTCTCAATGTTTTGCTGTTTCCTCTCTCAACTCTCTCATTGGCTTTCTTCTGGTCTCATTAACGAGCTTCCCATGATTTGGGTGACAGTTATGACCGTGCCATTAACAGTAACAGCCATGAAATTGGTAAATCGTTTGGGTTTCTTTACACCATCAATCTACAGGGATCTTTCTCTGTCCGACTACTTTCTCTTTTCCATTAAATATATGGCGTATGGAAATACTCTCTTTTGCCGATACATACACTAGCCACTCTAGAGCCATCCGACCATAATGATAAGAAACCTTCGCTTTAAAATCCGGTGCTCGGCGTCTGATGAAGGCCCCTGTAGGCATGTCCTGCATTAAACAATATAGGTACAATGCATTGGCATCTAAGCCAAATACTCCTCCACAAATTTTTGCTTCATTTCCAACCGTTTCTTTTTGGATGACAGTTTTCTGTATTTCATGATATCGATTGGCCCACCTACAATATTTTTCTTGATGAGATCTAGTAAATCACCTTGTTTTTGTCAAACAGAGTAAAGTAGATATGCAAAGGTTAATTTTTGAACAAAAAACGCAGTGTTAAACCAGGTAAACTTATTCTGTTTTAAACATATCAATACATCGAGCTCGGTAAAAGTCAGTCATCTTGTCAATTACTCCAATAAACGGTTCGATGTCTCGATTATTATGCAAAATGAAATATTCACGAATGTGCTCATATTGTATGTTCCCGACACCATCATACATTCATTGTATTCTTCTATCGTAATATTGGCTCCTTTTAAACTGCTATAAACTGTTCCGTGTGAAGGAAGTGCCAGCTATCTAATTTGGCAAGATTCTCAATCCATTCAAAAGGAAACCATCATTCCACCTGCTTGCATTTGTAAGCTTTTAAAGAATTTATCATAGCTCACCCCAGCGGCCAGATAATTACATTTGTCGTGAAATGAAAACGATTAATTTTTATACCATCATTTGATTTGTGTAACAAACAGGAGTCGGTACTAGCCCCAATGTTGTTTAACGTTAACATTAGCGACATGCCGAACACTTCCTCCCTGAGGCTGGGATACGCGGACGACTGGACACTCGTTACTCAAAGTAAAGTGTGGAGCCGTCTCGAGAGCGTACTCAGCGAGGACGTCACCAGACTCAAATCCTATTCTCAACAAGTGGTACTTGAAGATGAACACTTCGAAAACCGTGGCCACTGCATTCCACCTATGCAGTGCATGGCACACACGCAAACTGAACATACTCGTCGGGGACAAGCCACTCCCATATTAGCCATATCCAAAATACTTAGGGGTGACGCTGGACCACAGCCTTACCTATCGGATGCATCTCGAAGGAGTTGCCCGGAAGCTGGCGGAATCGACTTGGGGCGCTAAAAAGCATTCCTGAGAACGTCCGCCCTGGCACTATGCTATTCCACCGAGGAGTATTGCGCTCCAGTGTGGGGTTGAAGCAAAAACGTTGAGAAGGTGGATGTAAAACTTCGCAAGTCGATGCACATAGTGTCAGGAACCCTGACAACAACGCCTAGAGAATGGGACCCGTTAATGGCAGCAATCCAGCCCCCCGATGTCCGGAGGGAGACGATTATGGTAAACTGGCTAAATAAGATCAGAGAGAGAGGGGGGAATGGGGATACCCCTCTGAAGCACATAATGGACGCGCCCCCGTTTCGAGCCAAAATAAGTCCCGGCAACCCTTGTACGCAGCTTCCCTGACTACGGACAGAGACGCATATAACAGATGAGAGTCGGTTTGGACGAATTCAATCCCTCGTGGGGGCGGGGACATATACTCCTCTAAGCTTGGTGAGAAGTTGCCAGGCTTTGATACCAGTAAGAGGAGACACTGGGTGGCAAAGGCACTTCATCAGTGGGGACTTTCCACCTGTCCTACATGTACCCGATGTGGGCAAGAACCCGAAACGGCAGAGCATCTCGTTGAACGGTGTGTTGTGACGATGCTATCGAGCGGATTCGCGACGTTGCAAAAATGCGGACCGGACTTTGCTGATTGGGTCGATCGTCATAACATAATAGTGTGAGAATCATAAGAAGCTGCTGCTGCCAACTCGCTAACAACATACAGCCTTTTTAGTCTCCACTCGATTCAAGATTCCGATTCACGCACTGCGTCGACTCGTATGTTGATCACATCACCTCGCGAACTATTGACTGAATCAACGCCGTTGTAGTGGTGCAAAGCAATTCAAAGCCTCATTTAAAACTATATCCATCAGTATCGCCACAGCTGATTAACCTTCTCCTAACCAACCATAGGAAAATCGTCACGTTTGATACGACACAAACAACAATTTTCTCATTCTGATTTCTCTTGCTCATCGCAAAATTTTAAGAAATGCTTTGATTACCGCTATAAATACTCAACATTGTGTTGTAGAGCTCATTTTGATAAATATACTCTGTATAGACAGCACTTGTTTGAGTAAAAACAGTCTATTTTTGTGTCGGGTGGGTGCGAACTTTTGGGGGAAATTCTAAAAATGGCTGGTAAGGAGAGGTTTAAGCGACAAACAGGGTCGAATTATACTATCTTCAAATGTAGCGGAAAGCCCGCGATTATGCCAGCATCTGAGAGCTCCACCGTTGGACTGGGGGATGCGCCAATGTTACAGCATTTACTTCATATTTAGGGTAACTTTCGTCATCCACATATTACGTTAACTGTCAAAAACATTGATTATTCTCAAGATCGTTCTTTTTGTAAGCAGCAAAGAGAAGCAACATAACACCGAAAAATTCGACATATTAAAATGCGCCATCCCCTTCTTTTTCACGATTATTGAATAAAGTAATTATTTTATGCAACTAAGCATTGTTGACGAATTTAG
The DNA here is from genome assembly GCF_034508935.2 of Berghia stephanieae. NCBI lineage: Eukaryota > Metazoa > Mollusca > Gastropoda > Nudibranchia > Aeolidiidae > Berghia > Berghia stephanieae. The sequence goes on along the minus strand of NC_088363.1, from coordinate 8,602,857 downwards.
CAAGATATTTCTTGCTTGTAATGCCGAATTGATGGTAGCGTGTGTGTGAGTTTATGTATGTGTGTGTTATTGTGTGTATGTGTTTATGCGTGTGTATTTTTATCAGTCAGAGAAAGAAAGCGAAGATTGTCAAGTTATCCTTTGGATTTTTGTGAGTTGCTTTATCTCTTAAGTGGAGGGATATTTTCTTTGCGATGCTTTAAAATCTGAATCTATCTTTTATTTATGTTATCATTAGTCGTATTCCACTGATTTCCATTATTTGTTATATACTTTGAAGTTGTGGGGGGAGGGTGTTGGATAATGAACTGCAATTAATCAAGTTGACTCTTTACTTTCCCGACCGTTGATAGATTGACACTAGTCGACAAATTAGAAATAAAAAGATTAGGGCCTCACCAACCAACTGATTTGAATTGACACAGGTGTGGAAAGCTCGAAAACGCTCTTTTCCAGTGACATGGTATGACAGATACGAATGACTTACAATTGATGTAGAAAAAAAAAACGTTTCTTTTGTTTTTATTGTCTACTTTTTACAGATGCCACGAACACTGACAAATCGTGGACATCTATAGGATATAGTGACCTTAACCACTTCCATCGGAGCGCTAAAGACATGAAAATACTGAGACTTATCTTGCAAATGCCGTTAGTTATAGAAATTTTTGAACTGTAAATATAGCTACTCAAATTGACTGTTCCGAGGATTTGTCTGTTCAAAGACATAATCAGTGTGTTGATAAAAAGGCATGTATTGACTCCATTAAATTATATGAGATACACGAGCGACCACTTCATGGTCATGATGAAAGAGAATCCTCGTTTAATAGAGGCGTATTAAAGACCCCCTGAGTCTTCTCTCTCTTCCTTAGATAGCCAGCTCGAAGATCATTTAAAATCAGTAAATGTTACAAAATACACGTGTTTTGCTATTATAAAACCCATTAAGTTCACCACCTTTCGGGCTCAATTTTCTGAAAAACTTTTTGAAACCATTATCTATAAATACCAATTTTTAGAATCTGATAAACTGAAACGTGATCTTCATGTGATTTATCAAAAAGAATAATTCTCCACAAAAAATTGTCAATCTGTAATCAAAGTGCCTGAAAATCATTGTTGAATCTGGCCTGCAGGCCAGCTCCACTGAAAGCCCAACACTTCTAAATTCATCATCACAACACCTATAGCTTCTGCGGAAACTGAACGTTGTTTTAGCACACTTAAAAGAGGGAAATATTTCTTGCAAAAATTCAATGAAACAGGAGCGGTTAAATTATTTGATGATTTTGCCAATTCACAAAGCTGAAATAGATGCCATTCCAGATTTCAATAAGCAAATCATAAAAAGATTTGCAGATAAAACTTCGCCGTGGGGATTATCTTTACAAATACTCACAGTTTAATGAGAGGGGTCTGTTCAAGTACTATAAGTAAGTCATTTCTGTCATAGCTTTGTTCCTCTTTTGATTGCATTATCTACCAAATTCAGTCCCTTAATTGGTGGACAAATCATAATTTTAAAGACCTTTTCACACGGACTGGTATGGTATATCAGTGTTGTGGCGTGTTGTTTACATGAATTGTGTGTTTTGTGAGTTCTGTCCACTCGTAGGAAACATCGACCCACCCCCCCCCCCCTCTTCAAAATAAAAGAGTTTTGAACATGTACTCTCTCCTAATCGTGTTCACTGCGTTAGAAGTCTGTCACCATCATATTATGCCGTCAATACGCCATGCCGCTGAAATACATGCAACAATACGCGAACTTTTAAAGTAGGCATCACGTGATCGTGAGATTAATGATATTACCTGTACAGTGGAATCATGATAAAGCCCACAAAGTCGGACGAAGAAGACTGATTGAATTTAAGCATGATTAGCATTATCCATTATCAATGGAACACACTTAGATAAAGAGCAGAAAATATGGGACCAACAAGAGGTGTTCAGTTTATGAAGATTCCACTGTAATATGTATTATGTGTGAGTGTGTGTGTTAGGGGGGGGGGGGGGGTTCACAAGGTTTCACATTTTACAACCCACTCCCCACTCCTCTTTGCCATGCAGACATAAAAAGAACGAAACAGGACAAATTCATTGAACCCGAGAAGTGAATATATATTCTTTATTTATTCCTTTTTAAAATGTATTCCTTTTTAGATACAAATCTGATAAACTACGTATGATGCAGTCCCAGACAAAGCATAGTGAAGCATACATGTCTAAAAGAGAAAAGCATCAAAATAAAACAGTCGAAAGAAAATATAAACAGCGTTCAGCATTTGAGATCCAACGTTGAGGCTCTGTTCCAGTCAGATCCATAGAGTGCTTATTTTTCGTGATGTTTTTGGAGTTTTTCTCACTGGTATCTTACTGTTTTGTCTGACACTGTACGGATCACTTCTTCTCAGACTTTGATAAGAAACTTACATGGTTTATTTAAGTATTGATTAACAGATCTCTCAATCAAATGACGATTACTGGCATTTAAAGAAATTAGATCAATTTTTTTACAGACCAAAGCATAAGAGAAAAGCTAGTAACTTCGAAAAATAAGTGTATTATTAAATGAACAGGAACCAGAAAGCTTAATGAAGGAAACTCATTATATTGTTTTTTTTAAATCACATATTCCATATGAGTGAAATTAAATTTCTTTGAAACAACAGGACAATTCATTAGTTATAACCGACGTGAACTTATTTGCAGGTCTGATAATCCAAATTTTGTTATGGGCTCATTGTTGTAATGGAAATACTCTGAAACCCACACAAAGTGTCCATTAAAAAAAAAGCTAAATCAACCCCTTAATTGAGTTCGGCTAGGAGACCTGCAACTATATATGTACTTCGGTTATAACCCATTGGTGAAAGTCGATGGAATCAATATGCCTGAGCGACATACAGGCAAAGCCACTTGGCCCCAAATAAATGTCAAAGCGATGCTAAGCTGCAAGAATTTGTTGACTGTAAAAAAGTGATAAACAAAAATGAATATAACAGCTTCAAAACAGAACAAATCTTCAACCATGGAACGTTTCGGGCTCAAAACCCTTCTTCAACCAAAAACAAAGAAAAACAATAAAAACATAAATAATATATATATATATATATATATATATATATATATATATATATATATATATATATATATATATATATATACCTGTCTACTTGAAGTTGGTAAAATTCGTAGTTTTCAGGGGTAAAACATAGTAGACATAATAACTAGATAAATTTTAAAATTACCAAATTACGCTTGGCTTACTGACTTAATGCCTTTCGCTTCCTAATCATCCGATTGGTACACCTCGGCTGCCTCTCTAATCATAATAATAAATGGCATTTATATAGCGCTTTACCTCGTTGTCACAGGCTCTAAGCGCTTTACATTGATATAAAACAAACATATTACAGTAAGACAAGTTTGATGGAAACTTAACAACAACAAAATATAAAAATAGTATTGCAACATTATGACGTAAAAAGATAAAACTTTAAGCGAGATTTGAACGTTGTCAACAAATTCGAGCATCTAACGCGTGATAGGAGAGAGTTCCAAAAATGGGGGGCCGAAAATTGAAAAGATTGTTCACCTATTTTACGCAGTGGCTTAGGTTTGACAAGGATTGATTGGACATTGCTTGACCTCAAATTTATATTGGGGACATATATGTTTAGAATGTATTTAATATAGGAGGGTCTGTTGGTGCTCAAGGATTTGTAGACAACAGTGTTTTTTTCCACAGGACGCCAATGTAATTCACGGAGAGGGAGAGCTGCTGACGGGTATTTTTGTTATTGCGTACAATGAGTACGCTGGCTGCGTTATTTTGAGCAACCTGAAGTTTGCTAATTTTGTCTTTAGCTAAATTCGCCCAAAGGGAGTTACAATAGTCCAATTTAGATAAAACAAGGGAATAAATTAAAAGTTCTGCTATATCCTTTGGTATTAAATTACGAATTTTTATTTCTATGTACACAGATTGTATGGTGTTATTCACGTGACTTGTCATGGGAAGATCTTTATCAATGATGACGCCAATGTTTTTTGATTTATTTGAATATTCTATTGAGCTATTTCCGAGAGTAATAGATGATTTATTTGCCTGTTTAAGGATACTCGGCCTTCCACACATTAAAATCTCAAAAGGACAGAGCCAAGAACAGAGCCTTGTGGCACATCAAAGTTTAGTAAAACTTGTTTTGACTGAACACCATTCACCACGCCAGTCTGCCATCGATCCTGTAAAAATGATGTAAGCCATTTAAGGGCAATTCCTTTTATGCCGAAAGTATTTTCTAGTCTTCTTAATAAAATGTCATGATCAATGGTGTCAAAGGCAGCTGAAAGATCTAAAAGAGATAATACATTGCTATTAGCATCAGCATTACATAACAAGTCATTAAGATTTTAAGAAGCGCCGTTTCAGTACTGTGTTGGTGTTTGTAGGCTGACTGAAAGGGTTGTTCCAAACTGTTGTTCTTAAGCTGAGATGTTAATTGTGTAAGAACTACCTTCTCCAAAAGTTTTGACAAAAAAGGTAAATTTGATAAAGTACTATATTTATTTAATATATTGTGGTCCAGTGATGGTTTCTTCAGAAGTGGTTTGACGAGGGCACTTTTATAGCACGATGGAACTTCGCCAGTCAGTATGGATGTATTTATGATTGGTGTAATGGATGGTAATAATGTATCGATGGAGCTGGCCAAAAGTTGTGCTGGTAGGGGATCAAGCTCGAAGCATTTAATGGGGGCTTTTTTATCAACTCTTTTATGAAACTATGTGAAACTGGTTGGAATTTGTCTAAAGGGGTACCACAGAATGTATTTGTATCTATAAATGGTTCATGCCGATCTAGTTCTGAACGACTGATATGGATTTTGTCTTTTAAAAAGTTGACAAATGTGTTTGGCATGTCTCTTTGATTGGTTGTGGATGGTAGTGAAGTGCATCTTTCACGTCCAAGTAGATCATTGAAGATGTTAAATAATTGTTTGCAAGGTTTAGATGTTGCTAATTTGAAAGAAAATACGTGGTCTTTGCCTTTTTTTATTGTTGTTTTCCAGGCATGAAATGTGTTCTTAAATAATTCACGATGAATCGTAAGGCCTGATGTTTTTTATCAGTCTTTCTGCTCTCCGACACTTCGTTTTAGCTTCTTTAACATCCGAGGTATACTTGCATACTTACGGTTAGTGACGGTCCTTGTTTGGAATGGCGCATGTTTGTCAAGCGTTTCGATGAGACTACTATTCCACTGGTCTGGAGATATCATTGAATTCTGAGTAAGTTTTGTTTCTAAATCGCCCCTGAAATTGTCCAAATTAATCCCTTTGATGTTTCTGGTTGATGTGGTGGTTGTTTCTTGGCATGGTTTTGAAACGTCAAGATTGAAAGAAATGAGGGAGTGGTCCGAAAAGGGGAGATAATCGACGATGGGGTTGTTTTTTGGGACTCTGAATTTTCTACAATTACCCAATCTAAAATATGACCAGCAGAGTGGGTTGGCGCTGTTACGGTCTGGCACATGTTGTTCTCTGATAACGACTCGTGCAATTTAGCGGTCTCTGTGACGTTGTCAAAGTGAAAATTAAAGTCGCCGAGTATAATTGAATGGCCAGGACGCGTGTGTTGCAATGTTAGCATCTCGTTGATTTCCTTCCTTACATCAGGTAATTTTGTTTTCTTTTTCTTGTTTGCTGGCGGTCGGTAGATGCAGTTGAAGTTGTATATTGTATTCTGGAGGAATAATCTAAGATCAATGAACTCCATTGTTTTGCAGCGCATTTCGAGGATTTCCACATGTTTAGATAATTTGGTTTTATAAAATACACCAATGCCACCCCCCCCCCCCTTGCTGATCTTTCCTTGGATACGATCTAAATTGGTACCCAGGGGGTGTCATTGCCTTTTCAACTGGGTTGTCTCCAGACTGTGAGAGCCATGTCTCTACTATAAATAGTATGTCGAAGTTCTTCTCCGTTAATAAATCGTTTAATTCTTCGGTTTTGTTACGGCAGGACTGTGCATTTAGAAGACCAATAACAATGTTATTGTTGTCGTGTGAAACTGTTTGTGGTCGGTACAGTTACACGTGTTCGTGGTGGACGGGGGTTTGTGTGGGGGCGGGGTGGACGACGAGTTGTCATCATTGAAATGTTGTGTTGTTTCCGTTTGCCTCCCCGAGGCCTGTTCTTATTAATATTATTGTAAAAAATCGGATCACTTGAGTTAAAAATCACAGCTGGAGTGTGACGTTGTTCACGCTTACCGCCTCGAGGCCTGTTGTAAAAATCAGATGTTGGATAAAAGTGTTCACAATTCTTAAAACAATGGTGGTGGTAAATCACGGCTAAAAATGAGGTCAACAATGGCCATTAAGTGACAGTGTAAAAATCTTTTTAAACTTACAGCTTCCATGATAAAATACAGAATCATACAGCAGTCCTTTCTTAAGAATTGATAAAACCTATACAAGAAGAAACAGTATGTTTTAACGAGTAAAACGAAGTAAAAAAATGTCCAGGTATCAATATGTAGAAATCACAAAACAATTAAAATACACCAGAGCACACAACGACACGTCTTGCCTGTTAGGCGTGTTTACAATAATTATTAGTATTAATCATCTGTGTCATTTCCTTCCATAGTTCACGGTCTTTTGCCGTGGATGCTAATTTTCATGAGTTCTTCCTTTGATTCTAATTCTTTTTATATTTTGGAGGCGTTATAGGTCGCTATTGAGGACAGTGTGAATTACGTGGGCGATGTATTTTGATATTTCTTGTGTCCATATGGGGTGAAAAAAGTATTCATGGCTTTATTAGCTGGTATATTTTCATCTCTTCTGAGTATATGCCCGAAAAGCCGCCATCTTCCCTCCAGGATTTGAATGGATAAGGGTCTTACGTTTAAATACCTTAAATTAATGCTTTGAATTTGTTTTCAAGAAGTTTGTTGAATTAAAGATCGTTATATGATTGTCAATTAGGGACAGAAAATTCATAGTTCTACGAATTTTTCGAAGTAGAGGGCAAGTCTGTTTATTATATATAAAATATACATTAGAAATATTATTTCTCTGCATTCCATCAGGTTTATAAGTAATATATTTAACGTTTTTATTGTTGGCTAAAAAAAAAAAGTTTTGAGCTCGAAATTTTATTAAGTATTTTTTAAGATCTCATACCCATTCTTGTTTATTCCAAATATATTATGATAATTTAAAACAAGCAACGACCACCTTAAGCTTAAACGACAAGAAAATAAGAGTCAAAACACATGGAGTTGATTTGTTCTCCAACCAATTTACAAGCACTGCCTGCAAATATATATGCTGTCAAACTTTCATTCAGGAAATGTTTACAAATCTCAAAGAGAGAACAGTTACAGTAAAGGAAGCCGAAGTCACATTGATACCCGGCTGCTCTCGTCGTCATCGAAGTGACCGTAGCGCCATCTAGGGGATTTTGACAAAGCGCTTTTCCGCTTTCTTATGGGACAACCCTCAGTACAGACAATGAACGTTTCGGGTACGAACATTTCGTCAGAAAAAAATAAACAATCCGCTGTCGACTCGCTTCTTCTATTATCGTCTTATCACTGGCTTAATGTTCTGGATAAATACATAGATGACATTATAACGACTGTTAATATTAAGTTTTAAAAACCCTGAGGAAACGCGTATGTTAATTTCACGTAAAGTCTCTTTGAGACCGTACATTTTGGCCTCCATCCTTCGTGTGTCCATGTGACGGCTTTACCTCAATTAGCTTCCATTTCAAACAGTCACTATGTTTTACTTGTAACAATTCCCGTCAACGCTCCTAACACTGCTTGCCTTATCCGATGTAACTGGGGCCTGGACCATCATGCAGTCTTTTCCATCCGTTCAGTCTCCATTTTGATCTCTAACAATTATGTCTGACAGTTTCTGTAGTCTATTTAGACGTTATTCACATTAATAATTTGTCTTCGAGCAGTTGGAAACGTACCCTGTTGCAATATTTCTGGATGTCACTGACACCCTACATCGGAAATTATCTTTTACTATAAAAAGAAACAGCTTATACTTTATAATTCATCGTTAATTGCAACAATAATAACAACGTAAATAAAAACAAACAAAATTAACAAACCAACAAAACATGGCAACAAAAACAACAAACAATCCAATAAAAAAACAAGAGAAAACAAACTGAAGTTTGATCTGATGTCCTTAGAAATAGTCATTTTGTGGACCATTTTTCCTGAATTTTTTTCATAATTACGCATGATTGCATTCGTATTTTACTTCAATTTTATTAGGGTCTATAATGAATTAGAAAATGCTAAAATTCACGGCGAATTAATTCATCTACAGTTGAAAGTCTAAATTAATTATAGAAAGTGTGTGTGTTTTGTTTCACATGGTAGACCAAGGTTAAGTGCACATGGGCAAACTTATTTGTCAATACGTTTTGACAATTCGTTTGAGTTTTTTGTACTCTCTAATAATTTTGAAATGATTTTTTCAAGATTTCGAGCATTCTATATAGAGTCTATAATAATTTCAAATTGTTTTATTCAAAGGACAACAAAAAAGAAAATAAAAAACAACAAAAATAATTTGAGTTTTTATATATCTCAATATTCAGTAAACGTGTTCAAGGGGTCCCTATATGACAGCAACACTTAACATGTGGGACGAGATACGAGTACAACGCCTATAAGGCGATATTACAATTTATTTTTCGGACAGAGAAAATGCTGTTAACGGCCATGTATTTGTTTTACACCTGAGTACGGTGAGAGAATTTGAGTAAAGATTATTTTCCAAGGCTCAACTATGTGCCGCTCGGGACTCATGTCTTTGACCTTCCAATCCGAAAGAGATTGTCAAACTACTAGACCACATAGCCAGATTTCGAGCATTCTCTCATAATTCTAAAATATTGTATTCCAGATTTGTAGCATTCTTCTTTAATTTAAAAAAAAACGTTTTTTCCTAATTTCTGGCAGTATCTTATAATCTTGAAATATGAGTTTGCAGACTAGCCACATGTCGGCACGTCATTATTTGGCTCAGTTTCTAAGATCATTCTTTGCCGAATACATGGACAAATTTATCAAAGGAAGATGGCTGCAAGTTAAAAACACAATAAAACTGTTCCAGGTCACTTTTACAATTTCTTCTTGTTGTTTTTATTTCTTTGCTGTTCCTTTTGTAATATGTACAAAGTTAGTGGTACATAATCTTATATTGAAGTATTATAGACAGTGTGTGTGTGTGTGTGTGTGTGTGTGTGTGTGAGGGTGGTTGTACACATGGGAGAGGAAAATTAATGGTGTGTTAACCAGCCACTTTAAGGGTTAAAATTCCATGAAAAAACTGAGTATATTCCTCACTACTCCAAGATCCTAAATGAATAGTGTGTTTTTTAGTCCTATAAATGGTATGAAGTTGACGTCACTCAGGTCTTTGTTATTGCTTTTTGCCATCTGCCAGTAATTTTCACTGAACGTTATTATGTAGACTATAAACATTCGTTACATATAGTCTGTGTGTTTTTCCGTTATACTTCAGGATGGCATCTTGTGAGCTACTATCTATTGCATGCGTTCACTATGACCAGTTCTTGAATGGAAATGTTCTAGTCGCTGTCAGAGTTCCTACAGTGACAAAGAATTTCTAATAGATGTCAATTTAACCCGATTTTATGTCCTTTAAATATTTTGATTTGACACAAATAATAATTTTAGTTTCTCAGTGAAAGGAAAAACCCGCCATCTATCGAATGGACCCATTAACACCAATTTAACGTCTGTTAAGAAAATTGGTTGGCCTTGTTGTGGTACTTTGTTTCACAGGAAAGAAAAAGTAGTCCTTCATAGCCATTAAAATTTGGCCCATGGAGCCGGAGTTTATCCCGAGATCTAAAGCGTTAAAAGGACAATAACAATTTCTTGCTACACTGTGGATTGGACCTTAGTCTATTGCAAAGTGATTTACGCCAGATCTAACAGACCCAACTACTCAACCACTTCACACATCTATCAATCTAGCTATCTATTTATTTATCTATCTATCTATCTATTTATCTATCGATACATCTATCTATCTTCCTCTCAATAGGTACATGTTTGCATGCTCAAGTGCCCTTGTGCGTTCGTGTGTTTCTAAAATATTCAATAAGCATATTGTAGTAAGAAACATAAGATTGCGACTTCTCAAAGTTTCTAAAACATACATGAACTTATAAAAGCTATTCTTATAAGGTTTTTCTATAGAATGTCAAGACTACTATCTAATGGGTAGCAGTCGATTCTTACTGTCCGTTAAAGCCTGCGAAACTGGGATAAAAGCAACACATTTTGATCTGCGAGTTTTAACCAGTTAACTGGTGTACACGCATTTAAAACTTTGGCCAGAAAACTCGTCCTTCAAATAAAAATCGGTGAAGTCCTAGGTTTTTTAGAGTTTCCGCCATGGTGAGGATAATTTAAATCGATCGATATTTTAAGGACGAATTTTCTGGCCAAATTTTTTAATAGGAGTTTTTCCAGAATACGCAGCTAACTGCTTAGTGCCTCCTTATTTAATTAGTGTCTTTATAGATATTCAATTTGAATCCCTTTCCATGCAGCCCTTCTGCTCAGGTTTGTCATATTCTACATAATGGTTCAACTAGACTCGAGTCGTCGATATTTGGCTGTGGCATTACTTTACATGTGTACATCAGTTCAAAGTGCTTCTCGTGGTGCCTGCCTAACCAAATTATCTGGATCTTTCCCCCAAATTAAAACTTTATTTAAAGAATAAAGATAATGTCAAAAATTTAATGAAAAGGGTTTGACAATCAAAACGTACCAATTCAGTAACACGTAAAGACAATACGATACACACAAACAAATGTTGTCTTCTTGTCGTTTTAGGTTTGCTCTTCCGTTTTCTTGTAAAAGCGTTGCTCCGACTTTTCGTGAAGATGTGTAGTGTCGATACTTTTTCACAGTGTACCGGACACGGACCAGTAAATATTGAGAACGACCGTGCATCTCAAATGTATTTTACGTCCAACACTTTTCTGTATCCTTTTGGATCTGGATAGGGATTCGACCAAACAAGGTCTTAACGGGCACCTTCTATTATCACACTCCCTTATAGTGATGTGATATTACAACATACGTCGCATTTTATATCGTCACCGAATCGACCAGCATTTAATATTTTTTTAACACAGTTTTCGGCCTTCTCTGTGTTATACTTTATTGGGACATATGCATAGTAACAGATCTACCTTCTCTGTACTATGATTTTAGTGATGTCTTTTAGATCGTACTGATAATACATGGATTTGCCTTCCTTATGCAATGATCTTGGTCACTCTTTTACGGACTTAATACAGAACAGTTACCTGCACTATGCCTTACTATTTCCGACCCAGAACGTTTTTCACACAATCAACCCTCTATTGCGTGAAGAATAGTAAGTGACGATTTGCAGCCTGCCATGGGTTTATATAACCAGCGTGAATAGTATTCATAGGACGACCAAGGGGCGTTGTCAACACAAGATAGCCTAACAACAGGTTTGAAAAATAACAACTCATGGTCGCCTTAAGTTAATTTCCTATTGAGTCTTATGCTCGTTCTACATTCTTCTGTACAGTTACTTATTTAACAGTCTTCATCAAACTCTGTGGTAGGATTTATGTAACCAAAAACAAAAAAACACATACGTATAAATAATACAAGCTGACAACTCTAAAATCGGTTTGAGATTTTTGGAAACGATGAGGATCATTTTAATTAGCAATGACTATGAAACTTTTTGTTTTCTATTTTGTAAGAAATACTACTCTTAAATCAAGGTCCTATCTCCACTGAGTAAAAATCTTTTTGAATTTTGAAAATCCATGAATATATAACAAAGTTATGCAGTTTCAAAGATGTCATTTATTTGGATGACTCACAAAGAGAAAAAAAATACTGAAAATATGGGACGCCTTTTCTGCGTTTTATTCTGTTTTGTGCCTGTATCTCGCTTAATACGTAGAATTAGATATTAAAACATGGCAATTTTATGGCAGAATTATCAGAAAATATGATGAAGACATCAGAAGAGTTCTAACTTGTATAGTTTTAGAGCTGTGTGGCTAGGGTCAACTATAAATTTGTTTTAAAATATACATAATATTGATCATTTGAAACTTTTCCAAAGTGTATTCTTGTGTCTACAACCCATACAAATGACACGAAAAATGCCTGCTGAATTATTATCAATCAGTCCCGTGAGACCATGGCTTATGTTAGTTCTAGTATTTATTTGAGAGAGAGAGAGAAAGATAGAGAGAGAGAGAGAGAGAGAGAGAGAATGTGTTAATCTACTATCCCTATGATATAACAATGAAACAATACCTTAATTTTAAAAAGCGCGCGAGGATTTGTGTCATCCGTCGTCGCGAACAAGGTTGCCAGATGGCCACGTGTGTGGCCAAATATATAATTTTGTTTCTTTTTTTACATTTTATTCATCTATGTTTCTCTCAGTGACATTTATCCTAGTCTATTCCATTTTCTGTTTGTTAAACTTTAGTTAATTTTAAGTGGGCCAGTCTTAATATTGGAAGCCATATGATTTTCTATTTAGCCACTTTTGAAGTCGAATTTGGTCAAGTTAGAGTCTGGCCATCTGGCAGCCTTGCCTCGCTCACGTCATTTTCGTGTCGCGCGATGGTGGAGCAAAATGGCCGTCTCCATATTTTCACTCATTGAAATGCAAATTTGGTTGATGTTTTGTGAGCATACGGGAAAAGTACTTATCATAATCGAATAAAATTTGAAATATAAATAGAAAAAATGTGCATATATAACATGAGCGACAAAATCTCTTCTCTTTGTAGTTTTAGAAATATTGTACTCCAAAGAGTAAAAATCTATTTTTAACGGTTTTCTGGTAATCGTACGAGTTTTGTCACTTGACATAATCTAAAATGACCTCTTTTCTAACTGTGTGCCAACTTTCAGTCATATTCAATTATAAACAGTGTCGTAATTAATTTTTTTAATATAGCATGTACGAAACGGCTTCGTCCCATATTTTGTCGCGAATTTGGGCACTTCGTGAGCGAAAAAGACGCCCAAAGATTTGTGCGGGATAGTCATTGCTAATTTTAATCGATCATTATTTGAAGGACGATTTTTTTGCTCAATTTCAAAATCGTGTTTTTGTTGGGGATTTTTAACAGGAAACGGCAATACGGTTGTTGTTAGTATAATGTTTGCAATGCATAAAGTTTTTGGACGCCTTTATACTTATATTGAATTGATGATAACTAAGGAAAGTGAGGTATTTAGTATTGTATTTATTAATCACAGTATGATAATATAATCAGGATCATCTATCATGACCTCTCTTTATCATATTGATTCTTTGCGTTTAGGTAAAATACTCACAAACATACGACGCACATAATTATACGTAGCCTTTAACGTTTATAGTCTGATTGATAGAATCTAGTGAGAACTAATCAGCCACCTGGCTGTATAAATAAAAAATAACAAAGCGCTGAGTGACGCCATCTTCATTCTTTTATATAAAAGACATTGCTACTAATTTTTATTTCCAATAGTGTTCTATGGCAAGAAACAATTGTAAATATCTGGCATATTTAACTGGAATAATAAATAATAAATGTGCTTCCATACCTAATGGTATATTTTATAATTGTGACAATCCGTCTCAAAACGGATTATGATTGGGTGAATGGAAATGTGTGTAGCATTGTCTTAGGATCATAGATTATCTAAATGTCTTATATGGCATGATAGAGAGCAGCGGGAGTCCAATAAAAAGGATAAGATAAGAACCTTTGCTGGAAATCATCGCTAATTAAATAAGTAAGACAGATAATGAGAATGGGATACGGTTCTGTATCACTGCTCGAATAGAAAATTATTTTATCAAAGACCATAAAAACTTTTAAAATATCATCAAAGCATCCTCAATATTGACTAATTAGTCCCTATAAAAAAATTAAAATACATAAACATTTCATTCTTAAGGTGTTTTACAATTAAGAGAAAAAGTTGAATACCAGTTAATCTTCTCATTTCAAGTTTCAATCGAAACCAAAAAGGGAATGTGACTTTGTAGGTGTGATAACCTAATGCAATTATTGGCTTGATCTTTTATTTGATGTATTCTTATAATATCTAAATCGTATGCATTTTTTGTATCTCTTTTTCATTAGTCTTATTTGAAGCCTAATTTGTGGTTATCATTTAAAAAATTATCATACAGAGAACCTAAAGGAGTGGCGAATTGTGTTCTACGCGTGTGCTGTCACTGCATTATTTGCCTAGTCTTTGCTATCTTGGCCGATTTGAGCTTCCAGCGTGGGCAATTGTCAAAGCTGAGCTGGAGAACAATGTCAACATGGACAAAGATTGTGTCAAAAATAACGGTAAAGGGATCGAAAAATACAACGACCCTTGTGAAAATGAATGTATAAAATCCAATTACTAGAAAAGAGAATTCGAGAACAAAGGATGTTTCTTGTTTTATTTTTTAAAAACATTGATACAGTTAGATGTTAAGATATCAAAATACTTAGATTTACTTTCAATTTGCTTTTATTAACATAGAATGAAATATTTGTATGCAATAAACAATCACATTGATAATCACAATGTATAAAATCCAATTACTAGAAAAGAAAATTCGAGAACAAAGGATGTTTCTTGTTTTATTTTT
>NC_088363.1:8575611-8583111 GCF_034508935.2 Berghia stephanieae | reverse complement strand
AGCTGAAGCTCGCCGAAAACCATAGTCTCAGGTTCACTCCCCACTGGTGTACAGTTCACTGAGTCCCAGGTTCACCCCCCACGCGTTGCCTACTTTCCACTTCTTTGCCGCATATTGTCGGGTTTCGTACAAAAGTAATCCCCCCCCCCCCCCCCCCAATTTGTTATTGCTTTTTATAAAACCCAGAGTCCCAGGTTCACTCCCCACTGGTGTACACTTCCCTGAATCTCAGGTTCACCCCCCCCCCCCCCCCCCCCCCTTCAGCCTCTACACACACACACACACATACACACACACACACACACACACACACACGCTGCTGCCTACGTCCCATAACTTTGTCGGATATTGCCAGTGTCGTCGGGCTTTTTATTACGAAACCCGCTCAAACCCAGTCCCAGGTTCACTCCCCACTGTTGTACACTTCTCTGAGTCCGAGATTCACTCCCACAGCTGCCCTCTTCCCATAACTTTGTCGGGTTTCGGAAAAAAAAAACACCGTATTATAGTGCAAAACCACTATTCAGTGTCAGATACTGAATAGTGCAAAACCACTATTCAGTATCAGATACTGAATAGTACAAAGCCACTATTCAGTATCAGATACTGAATAGTGCTAGCCTTTTATTTATGTAGGAAAAGTATACGGAGAACATATTATTTAACTATAATATGATCAGAAAGTGGGAATCTAAGTTCATTAAAGTTTAAGATACGAAAGTCACTTTCCTCACTGAATACTTTCATCTTAAATCGAATTATAAAAGTTTATCTCAAAAATCAAAAATCACTATTAGATTTATAATAATATTAATGATGATTCTGATGATGGTGGTGATGATGGTAATAATGGTGATAATAATAATAATAATAATAATAATAATAATAATAATAATAATAATAATAATAATAATAATAATAATAATAATAATAATAATAATAATAATAATAATAATAATAATAATAATAATAATAATAATAATAATAATAATAATTGTTATGGTGTATTGTTATTATTGAGTTATTGCCCTTTGCAATAACTAATAATTTACTTCCATGAATAATACACTTAATTGCATTTAGTTATTTCTAAATAATGTTACAATTGAATATATTAATAGAATACATTATATTCGTATCATTAGTTAACTACATTTGTGCATTGACGTTATATTACATAACGTATATTTCTGTTTATGTATATTTTTATACTGCATGTTTAATATTACTAAGTCTGTAATATATTATGATTTAAAGTACTTGAATAAATAGTTACTTGATTGGCAACCAAGGAACGTCTTCCTTTCAGTTATTTTATGTACTGCGGTTGGTAGGTACATAACAGATTTATAGATTTATAATAATAGGCTATTGATGATGATTCTGATGATGGTGGTGATGATGGTAATAATAATAATAATAGTAGTACTGCAACTATTAGAATAATTCATTTGAGTTATTTTGCATAGTAGGCTTCGAGCCAAGATTTTATTGTATAGATGATTGGGTTCAAAATATAAATAAACTACATAATTATTTTTTTAACAGTTATTTATTATTATTAGTATCATTATTATTATTTATTTTTTGGAAAATTATTACTATTATTATTTTTTTATTATTATTATTATTATTTTTTTTTTGCATTTCGTTGACGATGACGATGTTTCTGTTCTTGTGTAGTGTTGGTGATGTTGATGTGGTGGTTGTGATTGTAGTGGTTGTGTTGAAGATGTAGTAGTTGTAGTGATGATGACATTAAGGATAATGATGATGATCTAAGGGTGGTGGCCGTTGCTGTAGTTTTGATAAGGATGTGGTAGCTGTGGTAATGGTGTTAATGATGATGATGTGATGGTGTGGTTGTAGTGTCGGTGGTAGCGCTGGTGACGAGGAGGATGAAGATCTAAAGGTGTTGGGGGGTTGCTATAGTTTTGATAACGTTGTGGAGGTTGATGTGGTAGTAGTAGTAGTAGTTGTAGCAGTAGTAGTAGTAGTAGTTGTAGCAGTAGTAGTAGTAGTAGTAGTAGTAGTAGTAGTAGTAGTAGTAGTAGTAGTAGTAGTAGTAGTAGTAGTAGTAATATTAATGACGTGGTGGTGGCTGTATTAGTAGAGATGGTTTATTGATGTTAACTTCTATTATTTGCAGTAGCACTGTTCGTGTGTGTGTATGTGTGTGTGTTTGTGTGTGTATGTGTGTGTGTTTGAGAGAGAGAGAGATTCCTGGAACTTTATAAAATATAACTGTAAAAAATACAATAAATGGGGACTGAACAATTTTCATTTAAATAATCTGACAAATAAGTTATAGACTTCAAGATGTGATCGATTGATCAAGTCGGAGAGGTGGGGACGGGGAAATTGGCATGGATTGAATTGGGGTAACAACATCAAAACAAAACACGATCCTGTCAATTTACAGACTTGAAGGAAAAGTTGAAACATTCAAAATCTCAATTCTAAGTCACACAAGATGTTTCAATGATCCATCCTCTTCTCTCCTTATCAAACTAATACACTCTCCTTCAATTTCAAGCCATTCGACAGCACGGCATTTTGAACAGAAAATGCAATGTCGTGTTCAGTGAGGGGGCAACGATTAATTTTCAGAGACGAGAGAGCACTTCAACTTCTGCGAATAGAGATTCCGCTGTAAAATCACTATTCGCAGTAATACTGCGCATGTGAATAAACACTTAATAGTAATAATAATAAGAAGAAGAAGAAGAAGAAGAAGAAGAAGAAGAAGAAGAAGAAGAAGAAGAAGAAGAAGAAGAAGAAGAAGAAGAAGAAGAAGAAGAAGAAGAAGAAGAAAAATAATAATAATGATAATAATAAGAAGACGAAGAAGAAAAAGAAAGAACAAGAACAAGAAGAACAAGAACAAGAAGAAGAATCAATAATAGAAGCAATAACACTGATAATATCAATGAGTACTTTATTCCGAAATAATATCATTTTGAGCGGGAGTAACAAGGAGCATTATTCACTACACATGATTAAAGCGCTTTAAAAAGGGTCCCTAGCCACTAGCAACACTTAACTTGTTGGACGAGACATGGCGCTGTTTGGCGATATTACAATTTTTTCCAAATAGATACAATGCTTTTTTCGTCCGGGTAGTCATTTTACACTGGAACAAAGAGCCTCTTATGAGGACTCAACTATGCGCCCCCAGAGTTGGACTCGAACCCAGGATCTTCCAAACTAAAGATAAGGGCCATACCACAATACCGCACAGCCGCACTTTTAATTGCCCCGTCGCTTCTGACTCTGATTGAGGCGCCGGGTTACACTTGATAAATATTTCAGTATAAGATCTGTTATATTAATTTACAAACTGACATAGGTCCATTTGGCGATTTTGATTGTTAGAGATCGAATGGTGGCAAATTATTTAGAAAACCTTTACACTGTGTAAGGAGTCTGTGTGTGTAGTTCGCCTAACCGGCAACCGTGTTGTTATTTCTCTCCCGAATTGTGTGATTTTTATTGATTTCTAAAACAAAAGTCTGGAATATTTTTATACAGTCGTTTTAATAAAGTTTTATTCTACATTGTGATATATATTTCTCGGAAATTCATAAGAGGATTTTTAGATAAATTAACATTTTAGTGGTGTAGATCCCATTGTTTGAAGTAGCTATTGTACTAGCCATTTATTGTTTACACTTACGTTACGATTTTTAGTCACGATGTGCCATATCTATTTTTATCCTTATTACGACAACATTTATTGGAATGACACAGAATCGTCTTGGTATCACGGTAACAATAATAGCAGTAATAGCCAGCGGCTACGACCAAGTCGTGGTGGTGTGCGGAAACGAAGAAAAATAAATATTCAAATAGGTCACAGACCACCGCCCTTTCATACTAATAGAGCACTCAAAGTACATAACACACAACGGTGCCCAAGGTCTCTGATCAACATACCAGTCAACGACACTCTCAACAACATGCCAATAGTAAACGACACATCAACATATCAACAAAACATAATGACAACACCTGATCATTTTGATGGGATGCATGACTTAAGTAAACATAATGAGAACGTGGCTTGTGAAAATAAGACAATAACAACAAAGGGGGGAAGAAGGGTCAATATGAGGCCAAATAAAATAAAAAGAATCAATCACCAAATCAACTCAAATCATAACACGCTTAATATAGCAAACAGGCAAACTAACAGTGACCGTAATGGTGAACCGAGAAACATGTTTAGAACTATGACCATAAACTTTCAAAGTATAATTCCAAAACTACCGGAATTTTGGAAATTGATATCAGACATAAAACCAGACATAATCATAGGTACTGAAACATGGCTACATTCGGAAATAAAGGACAGTGAAATATTTCCACCAGAGACATATTTCAACGTGTTCAGGAAAGACCGAGAAGATAGGTATGGTGGGGTGCTGGTTGCAACAACAACGAACCTCTCAATATTAAAGCTTGACATTCAAACAAAATCAGAATCGGTGATCGTAAATATCAAAACAGAACAAGGCCTACTCACTGTGGGTGCTATGTATAGAACACCTTCAAACTCAACTATGGAACAAATGACTGAGATAACACGCTGTATTGATAGCCTAGACCCGAAAAATGTACTCTGGTTAAGCGGAGACCTGAACCTACCTGATATCAATTGGGAACAAGAAAAAATAATCAGTTACCAATATCCTTCATTTATAAACCAAGCATTTATTAACAAATTGCAAGATTTTGGCCTGAGTCAAATAAACAAAAATCCAACAAGGGGTACAAATATCCTCGACTTATTTATCACAAATCGACCAAATTTAATTGTCAAGTGTACAACCATTCCAGGCATTAGTGACCATGACATCCTCATCACGGAAAGCACTATCAAAGCAAACAAAATCACACAAAATCACACCCTATTACTATTTGGGAAAAGGCAAATATCGCCGAAATGCGGACAGAAACACGTCTTTTTAGTGAAAACATAATTAAACAACATCTAGAAAGCACTGAGGATGTTTGGACTGCCATCAACGACCACCTAAACAAAATGATGACCAAACATGTACCAACGAAGAAAAGCTCAAGGAAATTTCACCAACCATGGATAAACACCACCGTCAAACGATTATCTAGACGGAAACAAAAGGCATGGAGCAGAGCGAGAAAGTCCAACAGTAAGAAAGACTGGTACAATTACGCCCGACTGAAAAAGAAACACAAAAAGAGAGTAGAAAGGCCTATCATAATCATGTTAAGGAACTTGTCAGTGAAGACTCAAACAAAAAGCTCTGGAAATTTATAAAAAGTAGGAGGTGCGATTCGGTTGGTATAGCGCCCCTTGAACATGGTCGTGTATTATACTCTGATGCAAAGGAAAAAGCAGACATACTTAATAACCAATTCTGCTCTGTTTTTGCTTCAAAAGCTCATACCAAAATTACCACTCAACAACTACAAGGCGAAGAAAACGATTCCAACACTATGGCCGAAATCAATGTGACAGTAGAGGGCGTTTCCAAACTCCTCGCCACTCTAGATCCAAAGAAAGAATGTGGCCCAGACAAAATACCATCCCGTCTCTTAAAGATATTGGGTAACGAATTTGCACCTGCCCTCACACATTTGTTCAAACTCTCTCTTGAAACGGGAGACATACCAATTGTTTGGAAGCACGCTCTTGTCCAACCCATCTACAAGAAAGGTGATAGAAGCAGGGCTCAAAACTACCGTCCAATTTCATTAACTTGCATTTGCTGCAAACTGTTGGAACATATAGTGAGATCCTCAATAACTGAATATCTCGAAACTAACAGTATTTTTTGTGATGAACAGCACGGATTTAGGAAGCACTACTCATGTCAAACTCAACTTTTATCATTAACACATGATCTGTCAGCTGCTATTGATAAAGGTGGTCAAATTGATCTAGTATTACTGGACTTTGCGAAGGCCTTCGACAAGGTTCCTCACCATCGGTTAATCCAGAAATTGTATGACGTTGGTATCAGGAACAAAACCTTACAATGGATTGCAACTTTTCTAGACAATCGCACCCAACAAGTTCTTGTCGACGGCGAGACTTCCACTATCGGATGGTGACATCGGGCGTACCTCAGGGCTCAGTCCTTGGGCCCGTCCTATTTTAGTGTACATAAATGATCTTCCACGAGGTATAAGGTCAAAAGTGCGCCTCTTTGCTGACGACACAGCATTATATAATCAGATAAGAACAACAGACGACTGCAAAACACTAAATGACGATCTAGCTAAATTACAAGAATGGGAAACAATAAATCAAATGGAATTTAACGTATCAAAGTGCAATGTTCTAACCATCTCAAATAAGAAAGCACCTATTACATTTGAATACCAACTTCATGGTCAAAACCTGGAACATGTAAAGACAGCAAAATACCTTGGCATTGAGTTTGCTAAAAACCTCAAATGGAATGACCACATATGTCACCTGGCTTCAAAGGCAAATCAAACAAGCGCTTACATCACCCGCAATTTAAAAAGATGCCCAATCACAACTCAAACCCTTGCTTTTAAAACTATTGTTAGACCAATTTTGGAGTATTGCAGCTCAATTTGGGACCCATATACAATGAAAAACATCGACACCTTAGAAAACATCCAAAGAAAAACAGCAAGACGCATCACAAACACATTCGATCCTTTCTCAAGTGCGTCTGAAATATCACAACGGATTGGCCTTGAACCTCTGGAAAAGAAAAGAAAGATAGATAAACTTAAATTGTTCCACAAGATCTACTACAAAAATTCGTGCCTTAAACTTCCAAACGACATCAAAGATATCGGCACAAGAAATACGAGGGGACACACAGCAAGAGTAACCATCCCAACATCAAAAACAGACGCCCACATGTATTCGTTTTTCCCTTCCACTGCCCGACTATGGAATAGCCCCCCAGCTGAAGTGGCTGAAAACGGTTGCCAACATGCCTTCACGCGATTGCTAGAGTTCACAACGTGACTTTTTAATCTATGTGTTTTTTTGTTTGTTTTTTTTTTTTTGTTTTTTTTTTAAATTAGTATTATGTGCAGAGTTTTAGCAAGTTTAAAATGTAAAACACTACAAACTGTGGAGTGATCTTCGACACTATTGGAGGTTTCCACAAGACGAAGAAGAAGAAGAAGAACTTCATCAATGTTACTTATATGAATTATGATGTGATGACAACATTAACCAGTTAAACTGCCGTACTATGAAAAGACATGCATTCGAAATTTTGACCAGAAATCTCGTAATTCAAATATCGATCGATTTAAATGACCCTCATCATGGCAAAAACTCTTAAACCTGGGATTTCGATGGGTCCCAGATTTGAGAGCTTTTGCCAGTGTGAGAGTGATTTAAATCGACTGTTATTTGAGGAAGTGTTTTTCTGGCCAATGTTTTAAATACGTGTCTTTCCAGAGTACAGAAGTTAACTGATTTAACTGGCGGAGAATAGAGAGAGATTAAATTAATTGATAAAA
>NC_088363.1:8565611-8568111 GCF_034508935.2 Berghia stephanieae | reverse complement strand
ATTATTATTATTATTATATTATTATTATTATTATTATTATTATTATTATTATTATTATTATTATTATTATTATTATCTCCCACCACAAACAAAAACATTCCCGCAGCCAATGAAATCCCATAGATTATTAACCATAATCTCATAGCAAAATCAACATAATATAAAAATATTGTTCTCGATCTCAATTTTACAAAAAAGTTTAAGTAGATCTGAGAATTACTTGATGGTCTAAGCGATCAAAATTATATCCTTGGATAAAATATTAGGTCTAAAACGACTAATAATGTATGTACTGATTTAGAAATCATTTTCGCGTCTATGGTAAATCATGTTATTTTACCTGAACATTCCACCAAATAGACCGTCCATGAAATTCGAATCTCCACCATATTGGCTGGGATGGTCATTTTTCGTGTTGAGACCCCTATCATTTTTATTTTTCCTGGCACTTCCAGCTTTATTGGATCTTTCTTGTCCTGGCGTACTTTGATCACTGGGGAGGTAAAACAATCAAAACTGGATGGAAATGAATCCACTATAAACATATTGTTTGATGTGTAACTAATTGGAAGCTGTCAAATTGTTTTAATTCTAAAAGAGGTAATCAGACATCCATTCATCAGTTAGAGCTAATATTGATATCAGGTAAGTCACATAAAACCTTTTATATTGCTTAATCAACAGAAAAGAACTTTGTCACTCAGTTTATAAAAGAAAATTTTCAATGATCATATACCATTAAGATAATCTATAGTTGAAACGTTTTTCTTCCTTGAGTTTGATAATTTAAAAAATAATAATACTAAGATACATTTCCCTTTATTCATCCCATAGGAAAAATTTGATTTAACTTTAGGATCTATTCCAGGGGTAGAGTGAACAACCCGGTATCAGACACAGTGCAGTGCCGCAACCTGAGCTAGGGCTAAGTGACTTGTTTAAAAGCGCACAGCGCAGTGTACTTTCGAACTCAGTACCATTCATGTATGAAAGAAAGAACGTACAGCAGAGACACACTGCCCAACGACATGAATAGACTGATTGTTTAAATTTTCTTTTGAACACATGCTTGTGTCAATAATGAGTGATAATGCATTCCTTTCACTATGAATATAACACGAGGTCTCTTTGCGGTCAACCTGAATGACAAATCGACATATTTATGAACAATAATATAATATTATTATTATTATTATATTATTATTATTATTATTATTATTATTATTATTATTATTATTATTATTATTTTTATTATTATTATTATTTATTATTATTATTATTATTATATTTATTATTATTATTATTATTATTATTATTATTATTATTATTATTATTATTATTATTATTATTATTATTATTATTATTATTATTATTATTATCTCCCACCACAAACAAAAACATTCCCGCAGCCAATGAAATCCCACAGATTATTAACCATAATCTCATAGCAAAATCAACAAAATATAAAAATATTGTTCTCGATCTCAATTTTACAAAAAAGTTTAAGTAGATCTGAGAATTACTTGATGGTCTAAGCGATCAAAATTATATCCTTGGATAAAATATTAGGTCTAAAACGACTGATAATGTAAGTACTGATTTAGAAATCATTTTTGCGTCTATGGTAAATCATTTTATTTTACCTGAACATTCCACCAAAAACACCGTCCATGAAATTCGAACCTCCACCATATTGGCTGGGACGGTCATTTTTCTTGTTGCGACCCCTATCATTTTTATTTTTCCTGGTTTTTCCACCTTTATTGGATCTTTCTTGTCCTGGCGTACTTTGATCACTGGGGAGGTAAAACAATAAAACTGGATGGAAATGAATCCACTACAAACATATTGTTTGATGTGTAACTATTTGGTAGCTTTCAAATTGTTTTAATTGTAAGAGAGGTAATCAAACATCCATTCACCAGTTAGAGCTAATATGGATTTCAGGTAAGTTTCATAAAACCTTTTATTGGCTAAATCAACAAATAAGAACTGGGTCACTCAGTTGATAACAGAAATTTTCATTGATCATATACCATTTAAATAATCTACAGTTGAAACGTTTTCCTTCCTTGAGTTTGATAATAAAATAATTAAATAATAATAAGATAAAATGCCCTTTATTCATCCCATAGGAAAAATTTGATTTATCTTTAGGATCTATTCCAGGGGAAGAGTGGAACAACCCGGTATCAGACGTAGTGCAGTGCCGCAACCTGAGCTAGGGCTAAGTGACTTGTTTAAAAGCGCACAGCGCAGTGTACTTTCGAACTCAGTACCATTCATGTACGAAAGAAAGAAAGTACAGCAGAGACACACTGCCCCAACGACATGAATAGACTGATTGTTTGATTTCTTTTTGAACACATGCTTGTGTCCATAATGATTGATAATGCATTCCTTTCGCCTTGAACATAACACACGCTTCTCGAGTGCGACAGCCTAATTCATACATATTTCTTTTTGTCATACTCAATAAGCTGGACTATTTGTAACCATA
>NC_088363.1:8518111-8560611 GCF_034508935.2 Berghia stephanieae | reverse complement strand
ATTTTCGTTTCATCAAGTCATTACACTAGAGCCCCTCTCACTCCACATTTGAAGACGGATCGGTGTATCAAACCCACCCCCGAAAATTTTTATTCTCTAAGTCTTATGCACTATTCTATCACTCATATCTATTTTACCATAGAAGTGACTTTGCTTCATCCGTTTATGGATTAAATTCACCCCATACACCGGAGCATACTCAATGTCTCAATCGTTTCTATGTTATATGTTTGTGTTGAGAATATTGGCTATTAAGCTTAACTGCTGGTCAAAATTATTCGCGATGGTGGTGTACGAACGAATCGGCGGTCTCAAGAAGTGGGTGAGAGAGGGATCTAGTAGTAATGACTTTGAGTTTGAAACGAATATTTTTGTGTTCGTGGATAGCTCACACGGTAGAGCCACGCTCTCACCTGCCAGGCGGAGTTGTCGTACCAATAAGGTCGCAGGTTCAAACCCCACCACCGCCGCGAGAATTTTTTATTCTCTATTGTCTTCTGGCACTTTTCTATTCACTTCATATCTTGTTGTTACCAACATAAGTGCCTGCTCCACTCACTTTTCTGAATTAAAATTCACCCCATACACCGGAGCATACTCAATGTCTCAATCGTTTCTATGTTATATGTTTGTGTTGAGAATATTGGCTATTAAGCTTAACTGCTGGTCAAAATTATTCGCGATGGTGGTGTACGAACGAATCGGCGGTCTCAAGAAGTGGGTGAGAGAGGGATCTAGTAGTAATGACTTTGAGTTTGAAACGAATATTTTTGTGTTCGTGGATAGCTCACACGGTAAGGCCACGCTCTCACCTGCCAGGCGGAGTTGTCGTACCAATAAGGTCGCAGGTTCAAACCCCACCACCGCCGCGAGAATTTTTTATTCTCTATTGTCTTCTGGCACTTTTCTATTCACTTCATATCTTGTTGTTACCAACATAAGTGCCTGCTCCACTCACTTTTCTGAATTAAAATTCACCCCATACACCGGAGCATACTCAATGTCTCAATCGTTTCTATGTTATATGTTTGTGTTGAGAATATTGGCTATTAAGCTTAACTGCTGGTCAAAATTATTCGCGATGGTGGTGTACGAACGAATCGGCGGTCTCAAGAAGTGGGTGAGAGAGGGATCTAGTAGTAATGACTTTGAGTTTGAAACGAATATTTTTGTGTTCGTGGATAGCTCACACGGTAGAGCCACGCTCTCACCTGCCAGGCGGAGTTGTCGTACCAATAAGGTCGCAGGTTCAAACCCCACCACCGCCGCGAGAATTTTTTATGCTCTATTGTCTTCTGGCACGTTTCTATTCACTTCATATCTTGTTGTTACCAACATAAGTGCCTGCTCCACTCACTTTTCTGAATTAAAATTCACCCCATACACCGGAGCATACTCAATGTCTCAATCGTTTCTATGTTATATGTTTGTGTTAAGAATATTGGCTATTAAGCTTAACTGCTGGTCAAAATTATTCGCGATGGTGGTGTACGAACGAATCGGCGGTCTCAAGAAGTGGGTGAGAGAGGAATCTAGTAGTAATGACTTTGAGTTTGAAACGAATATTTTTGTGTTCGTGGATAGCTCACACGGTAGAGCCACGCTCTCACCTGCCAGGCGGAGTTGTCGTACCAATAAGGTCGCAGGTTCAAACCCCACCACCGCCGCGAGAATTTTTATTCTCTATTGTCTTCTGGCACTTTTCTATTCACTTCATATCTGTTGTTACCAACATAAGTGCCTGCTCCACTCACTTTTCTGAATTAAAATTCACCCCATACACCGGAGCATACTCAATGTCTCAATCGTTTCTATGTTATATGTTTGTGTTGAGAATATTGGCTATTAAGCTTAACTGCTGGTCAAAATTATTCGCGATGGTGGTGTACGAACGAATCGGCGGTCTCAAGAAGTGGGTGAGAGAGGGATCTAGTAGTAATGACTTTGAGTTTGAAACGAATATTTTTGTGTTCGTGGATAGCTCACACGGTAGAGCCACGCTCTCACCTGCCAGGCGGAGTTGTCGTACCAATAAGGTCGCAGGTTCAAACCCAACCACCGCCGCGAGAATTTTTTATTCTCTATTGTCTTCTGGCACTTTTCTATTTACAATTAGTACTACTACTTTAACTACTTCTATCACTACTACTACTACTACTACTACTACTACTACTACTACTACTACTACTACCACGACTACTACTACTACTACTACTACTACTACTACTACTACTACTACTACTACTACTTCTACAAGGAATTGCCCTTAAATGGTTTGCATCATGTTTACAACATCCATGGCAGACTGTCGTGGCCAATGGTGTTCTGTCAGAGCAATTTTACTAAACTTTGGAGTGCCACAAGGCTTTGTTCTTGGCCCTGTCCTTTTTATTATAGATATACAGCCCATTTCTAGTGTGTTATCCTAGTTAATCTAAGATCAATTTTATGATTCAGTACCCGCTAGTGATTTACAATTCTTAATACAACGACAACTACTCCCGAGCTGTTTTAACGAGATTGAATCATGGATGTACCAAAACAAGTTAAAAACAAAAGATTATAAAACTGAGATCTGGATGTGTGGAAAGCCGAGTATCCTTAACCCTCTCCTTGCCACCTACAGAAAAATTAAAACATTGGTTACGACACAATATACATTTTTCTTATTCAGATTTATTTTGTACATCACAAAAGTTTATAAAATCAATTTTTCTGCTGGGTAAGCCTGCCAGTTTGGGAAAATATTGAAAATGGTCGGTAAGGAGATAGTTAAACATGAAAATAAATCAGGTATTAATCTAGGAAATTGTACAATAGAATTTTCCAATCAAGTAAAAACCTTGGCGTCATCATTGATAAAGGTATTTCTATGACAAGTAATGTAAATAACACCATGCAATCTATGTACATTGATGTCTGGCACCTTTCATACACTTGTTCAAATCTTTATCTTACACTGGTGACGCTCCTTAATTTCTTAATCTTAAATAGTCAAAAAATATAATGGTTCAACTCAAATATAATGTTGTCGTCTCCGTTTTCGTCCTCGTCATCCCCTGTTTAATGTATGTGTTGTTGATGTAAGCGAGGGTTCACAACGTAAAATGCGTACCTTTGGAAGAATATAGTAACAAAATTGTCCCAACTATTGGAAGCCTCTGTGGTGTAATGGAAGCATGTCTGATCGGTAATCAAAAGGTCTGAGGTTCGATCCCCAGTGGATTTAGACCAATTTTTTGGATGATTTTTTTCTTGTATTATTCTTTCTTGCCTTGTCTGCACTATTTAATTCCAAAGCATATAGCGGCATATTTGATTAATTCCTTTGTTTTATCCAAATTGCACTATTGTAACTCCCTTTGGGCGAAATTAGCTAAAAACACAATGTGTAAATTTTCTGCTGCTCAACATATCGCAGCCAGACTCATTGTATGAAATAAACACTATTAGGCAACTCTCCTTCTCCGTGAGTTACATTGGCTATAAGATGTGTACTGTTGTCTACAAGTCCTTGAGCACTAACAATCTCTCCTATATTAACGACTTTCTGAGCATCTATGTCCTCAATTGAAATTTGAGGTCAAGCAATGACCAATCGTAATCAATCCTTGTCAAAACCAAAGACCTTGCGTAATATAAGTCAGCAATCCTTTCAATTTTCGGCGCCCCATGTTTTTTGGAACTCTCTCCCATCACATGTGAGATGCTCTGATTCGTTGTCAACTTTCAAATCTCGTTTAAAGTTTTATTTTATGTCATAATTCGCTAGAATATTATCATAATTTGTTGTTGTTGTTGTTAGATTTATTTCGTATCGCTTTTCCATCTACAATTGTCTTACTTTATTCTTTTATTTCATACAACTGGTAAGCGCTTAGAGCCTGTGACAAGCGCTATAGACGCCATTTATAAGTACTACTACAACAACAACAACAACTACCTCTACTACTACTACTACTACTACTACTACTACTACTACTACTACTACTACTACTACTACTACTACTACTACTACTACTACTACTACTACTACTACTACTACTACTACTACTACTACTACTACTACTACTACTACTACTACTACTACTACTACTATACTACTACTACTACTACTACTACTTACTACTACTACTACTACTACTACTACTACTACTACTACTACTACGACTACTACTACTACTACTATTACTACTACTACTGCTACTACTACTACTACTATTACTACTACTACTACTACTACTACTACTACTACTAATATTACAACAACTACTACTACTACTACTATTACTAGGACTATCAAAAATGCCTTATCAACTTACATTGAAGGATCACAGGAATAAACGTTTCCATACTCATAATTCCTATCGTTCTCTTTTATCTTCAACTTGATGGTAATCCTGTTTTCGTTTCCATTTTTGTCGTCATCAGTTTTTCGAGAATTCACATATTCTCCGTTCTGGTTCAACAACCAACTGCAATGGTCCTTGTCATACAATGGGGTAGTTGGCTTGATCCGTTTCCCAGCACAGGAAGAAACGGATAGAAGTACCAAACTGAGCACAAAATGATTCATATTCGCTAAGTCTGGTAAAAAGATACAAAGAACAGAAGAAAAAAGACTTGAGCTTTTTTATAGCGCGATATCCACAAAACGTACGCAAAGCGCTTTGCAAGGGATCACAAGTCAACAAACAACAATTAACATATAGAACAAGACATGATGAGGGAATAATACACGTTTCCCGTCATAGACAACCCTGTTAACGGCCAGGTTTATGCCAAGTACCTAGAAATGGTGTGAGTAAAGAGCCATTTTCCAAGGAAGGACTCAATTATGCGCAACTCATGGTGGGACTCGAACCTCGGACTTTCAGACCCGAATGTCACAGGGGGAATTAACGATATGGCATTTCCCAGCTGACACGCAATTAAGGCATCGACAAAACTTCACACCTCTATGATAACTCGCTCAAACTACGCCAACATTGGACAACGCGACGAGAACTACTGCGAACATCTGGCAGATACGCCCACAACCCTAGCCTCAAAACAAAGACGCTAGCCTTCTATATAAACGTGACACCCACGACCAGACATTCTCTCGAACAATATTATCGTCAAGAACAGACGTGCTTATCTTGATTCAGTGGTGCTATTATTCTTTATAAAGGGGTGAGTGGATTACATTGGGTTAACTTTCTTAAATGTCTTTCTAATAATATATTATAGTCTGTATCAACCGCTTTTCTGCATACTTTTAAATCTCTATTCCTATGAGGTTTATATGCATGATATCATTTTGACTTTGCTACATGTAATGTGAACATATATTTAATACCATGGTTTCGAGTTTAGCTAGTTATCTAGAGCAGACCGGTACTCCTTGAGGCCAGAGTACCTATCAATTATTTATGTCATGCTATATCATGTACTGTTCACGCAGTACACATATTTAAATTGCTATCTGGGCGTTAGACTTATATTACACGTGGGACTGGAATTCGTTTATTCATTACTTATTGTCTTGTTAGGTTTTATATCCTTAGAAAGCTTTCCGAGCCAATTATCATTGCTGTTAAATAAGTCCATGTAATATGTAACGGGGAAATTATAGGTGTTTCAGGCCTATATATAATTTACTTCTTATTAATAGGGAAATTATGTGAGTGAGGAGCTGACAAACTATGTAAAACGCTCCGGTGGTGTGGAGATTATTACTTAAGTTTTCTAAAATCTTAAAATTTAATCTCCACCTTAAATTCCCCATTACACCGACGAAGAGTGTCATACCACTAGACAACATATTCGCATAGGAAGATGTTATAAAGGAATGGATGTAACTATGACAATTTCTTTTTAATGGAGAATAATATTGATGTATTTTTGACTCATCGTTTCCAATAGTATTATGTCGGGATGAAAAGAATACCAAACTATAATGTCTGTAATTGTAAAATTTGAAATGTCAGATGAGGAAGTGTAGTTTCTCTGACTATTTAAGTGTTTTATTATACAGGTTTTGATCTTTATTAGATTTTCGGACCGTGAGGAAGCCAACCCCAGGGAGGGCACTCTCCAAGGTCAGTAAATATACCATAAAAATTGTATAATTCTTATTAAAAAATTGTTAAAGTCAGCAAATATAAGATTATCAAAAGAGTAGATATAATCTAGATTAGAAGTAAAGTATAGTTAATTCCACTGTGTCAACAAAACCCCACAATGGTGTGTGTTACTCCGTTGTGTTTGCATATTTGCAGGTCATACATCCAAACACAAGTATGGGCTTGATTTAACATTGTTGTAATGGAATGGACAATGTTTACGTTGGGTTGAGAACAGTTCGATTTTATAACAATATGCCATAATAATTTGGGTTTTCATAAAAATATGTACACGTCGATTTGTGCCATTTTATGACGTAACACGTTTTTGATATCCAATTCAATACAAGTTCAATTTGGTGCATATCACAGAAAATTAAAAAGGTGACTGTCAGCAGCCATTAATTTTCCGATAAATAGGCGCTTATCTTGATATTTGGTAAGGATTATTGATGTGAATAACATAACTACGTTATAAAGCTGAGCAGATAATGACGTCGCCCAATCAAAGGGACTGGCAGCAAGCGCTAAAAAACGTGTACTTATTTTCGATCGCTCACCTCCCATAGCAAATTATATTTTTTCATAACCATAAAGATATGGTTGTTAGGTGGCAAAGGAAGTACATACTCATAGATATTCGATCGCGCATCAAATGCTGTCTGGAGAGTAATATTTTATGAAACAAATGGTAAAACTTATCAAAATTTACTTTCGATCTATTTTTAGACCACTGTAAAGTTAATTATTCAAAATAAATGCGAGTGTCTGTACAAAACAATTATTATTTGAGCCTTGATTTTAAGAAGAATTTAACCATATGTGATGAATCTAACAAATATAAAATGCCATTTATGCATGTTTGTTTTCACTAAAAGTTTATTATCTACAATGTAAACAACAATACACGAGATACCTATTTTCTGCGCTACGTTTCCGGGTTCTAAAGTTCCTAATCAAAAGCCTCGAACGCGAAACCTAACGTTACGAACGGTTTCAATTTCATTGTTCGAGTTTGTAATTCGTATCGATTGTAAAGATTAAGCACACTGTTAACCCGGAATAGCTTTCCGGTCTTTCACTTTGGATGCCTCACTCCCATCATTTTCTAATGCTTTGTAGATTTGTTTTCATCTCTACGATTCACTTCGTAATTTTACTAACAGTCGCTAGCTTCACTCAACAATTCTCACGTCGACGTTTTCTTCACTCAAGTCTGCTTCATGCTCATGCAGTGATTGATTAGGATACTTTTTGACAAAAAAGACAATTTACCTAATAATAGATGGATTACGGGTTTTTATTGGTAACACTTTGTGATAGGCTGCCTCTATTCTCACCCCCCCCCCCCCCCCCCCCCCCGGCCGATTGGATTACCGAAAAAAACGTCGCCGGCTTTTTGCGATTTGGATTTGATTGATTTTTTTTTTTTAATTGTGCAACTTGTGACAAGAAACTTAACAAATTACTGCATTACAACTTTTGGATTAAACATACAACAATTGTGGACTACTTTTTATACTATTATGAAGACTAGCATCCCGGGGGTGAGAATGGTCACTTCGTTGTGATATGTTAATTGATGTGCACGAAATTGTGGGACTTGGTGCGTGAAAACGATTTTGAACAAACAAGGGGAAATGGGTTGTCAAGGGAAGAAAAGCCGACAGAGAGGATATATTTTGTGATTGAATTGAATTTGATTGTTATTTCGTGTAGATTAAACCACACAGTTACAATCTGAGACGTGTGTCAATCATAAAAAAAACACAGAGCCCCCCCCTCCCCCCCTTCCCAGGTAGGTAGAATGTTAAGAACAGTTTACTTTTAAAAACAACCATCTTTTGTAGTGCGTAGCACCCACCACTTTCAACCGGCAAAAGTCTAGCCTACTCAATAATAGGCTTTAGATTAATAGAGTTCTGAAACCTAAAATGTTATAGTGGTGTACATAGACCCATTATGTTAAATCTCATGCAATATGAGTTCTAGACGCTTTACATGTAAAAAAATGCAAAAAAGATAATAATTAATAAAAAATATATTTAAAAAATAATAATTAAAAAAAAAAATTTTTTTAAATTAAATTAAATAAATATATATATATATATATATATATATATATATATATATATATATATATATATATATATATATATATATAAAATTCCACAATTACCTTAGCTATTAAAGGCTCCATACACGCACGGTTTTGATAGGCGTCCGAACCACGATCAGGCAAACCGGGGTGAAAACGCAATGTGTGTGGCCAAATACCTGGCCGATAAACCAAGGGACGGTCCATCGCCCGCACAGCCCGCTTTGCTTAATATTTTTCGAGGCGATCAGCGATCGGGGGCGTGGCAGTATAAAAAAATTGGACAATTTTTTTCGGATTTTCGCTGTTTTGACGTCAGATTCGTGATCAGCGTCGAATTTACAATAGGTTTGATACCAAGAACTATGTTTTTACTCCAAAAATTGATGAAATTAGAAATAAATTTTAATTAATATTGAGGCTATGTGGCCGACAGAAAAGTGCCCCTCCCTGTTTTGTGATGGATCAAGTGGTATGACTCTCACTTTCGGATCGGAAGGTTCAGGTTTCGAGACCCGCTCTGAGTGGCGCAGAGTTGAGTCCTTGGAAAAGGCTCTTTACTCACATTCTCTCACCGTACTCAGGTGTAAAATGAGAACATGGCCGTTCGTTGTCTTTGTTGGGAAAAAATGTCACATCGCCTGACAGGCGTCATGTCTCGTCTTTCAAGTCTAATATTGCTGTTGCCTTGGGACCCCTTGTAAAGCGCTTTGAGCACGTGGATATTGCGCCAAATAAATGCTGTGTTATTATTTTTTTTTTAATAATATTTTTATAAATGTTGCGCCAGGAAGAGGTAGATGGCAAAAGTTTCGTTCTTGTTCATCGTAAAACTTATAAAGGATTTCATACAAAATAAAAAATAGTTTTCATAATTTTCAATGTAATGATATAATAATATGCCAGTTCTTTTTTTTTTTTTTTCTCCTCACCCGTTGACGCGACATGACGGTCGACCTTGACACAGACATTTGGGATTGGCAGATGCCAAAAAGCCTTGGAATGGGGTGGGCATTGTAACCTTGAATTATAATCTACAAACAACGCCCCCCCCCCCCAAAAAAAAAAAAAAGAAAAAGAAAAGAGCTGTGTGCGTGTGTGTGGTGGTGGTGGTGGTGGGGGGGGGGGGGGGTGCGAATGCGAGTAGTCCCGAGGAGTACCCGTTTAACCTGCCACGGGAACACTGCCGATTTGTTTTATAAATAATAATATAATAATAATAATAATAATAATAATAATAATAATAATAATAATAATAATAATAATAATAATAATAATAATAATAATAATAATAATAATAATAATAATAATAATATAATAATATAATAATAATAATAATAATAATAATAATAATAATATATATATATATAATAATAATAATAATAATAATAATAATAATAATGACGATAAATAAAAATCTTTATTGTCCACAAAATGGAAAAATTTCCGTGGTCTACGTTGCTTTTAAACTTAAATCGGATTGCAAATGTATTGATGTTATGCGTATTGGAAAAATACTCACGACATCTCCATCGGGGTATAACATATTAACACACAAAACTGCAAACGCGAACGTTCATTGTCTGATTGATATAACTTAGTGATAAGTTAATTATAAAATGCTGTCTAAAAGCAATAACAACGGGTTGACTAACGTCAAATTCATTCCTTCTATTGATGCTCTGTGTTAAATTAAAATACTCACAAAGTCCGCCAGCCATAAATATCACTCCAGCCCAAAGATCTACATGGAACCTTGAACGTTATAGTCTGATATATTTTAATGAGAACTAATCATAAAAATGGGTGTCAAAAAACAATAACAATGAGATGAGTGACGTCAATTTGGTTCCTTCTATAAATATCCAAGAACTTTACTCACTCCATCCGCTCTCTCCTCCTTCAATACATATGAATCTATTCTCTCATCACTTTTTTGTGCGGCTATGCATGTGACCTTGTGAAATGACACTCGCCTTTGGATCGGACGGTACTGGATTCGAGTCCCGCTCTGAGTGGCGCATAATTGAGTCCTTGGAAAAGGCTCTTTACTCGCATTCTCTCACCTTGTTCACTGTTAAAATGAGTACCTCGCTGTTTACAGCGTCGTCTCTGTCGGGAAACAATTGCAATATCGCTTAACAGTCATATCTCGTCTAACATGTTTTTATGTTGGCCAAAGACCCTTATAAAGTGATTTGAGCACCTTTATTGAATATAGCGGTATATATAGCGCAAGTAAATTTTTCTCTTCCTTTTCTCTTCTCTCTCTCTCTCCTCTCTCTCTCTCTCTCTCTCTCTCTCTCTCTCTCTCTCTCTCTCTCTCTCTCTCGACATGTTAGATTATTATAGCTATTGCTACATATGATGCGAATATCTTGGACGGTTATTGATGCTATGAGTTTAGGTAAAATGCTCGCAACATCCACCAGTCGGAAATAACGTACCGTCATACAAAACTACGAGTAACCTTGAACGTTAAAAGTCTGATTGATATAATTTAGTGAGAACTAATTACCAAAATGACTGCCTTAATACAATAACAAAGAGTGGAATGATGTCAATTTCGTTCCTTCAACAGTCTAATTGATATAATTTAGTGAGAAGTAATCACTATTGTGGCAAGACGAAAGATAGAATAACAGACAGTAACTGGGATCGGTTCTGTCGGCCACATAGCCTCACTATTAATTAACATTTATTTCTAATTTCAACAATTTTTGGAGTAAACACACAGTTCTTAGTATCAAACCTATTGTAAATTTGACGCTGATCACGAATCCGACGTGAAAACAGCGAAAATCCGAAAAAAAATGTCCACTTTTTTTATACTGCCACGCCCCCGATCGCCGATCGCCTAAAAAAAATATCTCCCCGTATGTGGGCAAAAATCATCTGCGATAAACGCAGGGATGGGGTCAAAGCAATAGGTCATCCGTCCCGCTACCAGCGGATGTCGGCGTCTATGGGGGGCTTTAGATTCAAACGGATAAATATTCAATATTTAAAACTTTATCAACATAGATGTACATGCAAATTATGTTATATAAGTGTACAATTAAAAAATAGAAAAAGAAATCAAGCAAAGAATTGTTTTGAATGCTTCCGGGGATTCTGAATTTCTAACTTCAAATGGTAAAATATTCCGCATTGGCGGTCCAATTATGAGGGGGGGGGGGGACTGTTTTAGCTGTATTTAATGTGTTCCAAGGGGTGCGTAACAAGAGCACGTCTTAGGACGATCGTAAGTTCTGTACAGGGGTTTTCAGGTCATGAACGTATTTTGGAGCAGATCCATGGAGGCACTTAAAACCAGTGTTGCTATTTTGTAGCATTGTATATAACCATTTAAACTTTTTTAATAATAATCAGTTCTCAACATCTGCTTTACATAGACTTAATACGATATTGTTACAGTGGGCCACAAAATGAGAAAAAAAGGTTAATAAAATGAGAGTGTTTCATATGAACAGTAACCTTTTAGAATTATGAGTCAGTGTTGTAATGAAGAATGTATTGTCTTGATTAAACAGCCTTTTAAAAGTTACCTGCTTTCAACATTCAACATTTTAGGTTATCAGTCTTAATAATTACTCGAAAGTCTATACACAGAATTTATTTGTATTCCTACCTGTGGATGAATTGTAAACACACACTGAGGGTAGTACCTAATTTAGTATTCCAGCAGGAATGAAATGTTGGATGTAGCTACAATGTAAACAGATCATAACTAATTTCTTATTTGTCGGATTCGTAATTAAGATTATCACAGTTGTTCACTGGAAAAACATATTTTGAAAAATTTTCAGCCGGAAAACATTTTCATTTATTAATGCATTATAAACATCTCCAACTTTACAAATCTTCTTAAACAGAAACTGGAAGTCTTGGGATTCAGAGTTTGTTGACAAAATTGATGATTATAATAATTGATTGGTCTATGAAGTATGTCTTTCCCACTAAAATGTAATAAAAGCATTCTGTCTTTGTTAGAATAATTAATGATTGAGATGCCCGGATATAATAAACGTGATGTTGTTTTCTTTGTCTTACTGCGTGGTTTTGTATCTCACTCAATTAATTGGGTGTGGTCCGCACTTTATGCATGAAAAACTTCAGTTGAAACATACTGTAAGTATAGATTTCACTATCGCCGTCTAGTATTCTTCAATAACACCCCCCCCCCCCCCCCCCACCCACCCCCGTCCCCTACCTTATTATTGATTTATACCGTTTTGATCTCATTACTTCATCACATTCTCGCTCTTTCTGACTCTCTCTCTCTCTCTCTCTCTCTCTCTCTCTCTTCATTCTTCTCTTCTATATATATATATATCTATCTATCTATCTATCCGTTCCCTTGAACGCACACACACACACACACATATATATAACAAAAATCATGGAATAATAGTGCTCAGCTTTTTGATAAAATGAGCTATTTTTAAACCATTTCAAATGTAATTATGATTAACTTCTACAATATTATATTTAGGTAGAAGTGTGCGCCGTATAATTTTTTTATGGTGTATCATGCTGAGCAAAATGACCAATTGTAACGTTGGTTATTCTTAAAATGTGAACACTTTTCACTATGTGGGTCATTTTGAGCAAACTTTGCAATGTGACCAATGACCTCGAGCATATGGAAATGTAATATAGTTCGTACCCATTGTATCTGTCTAGCTTCTATCCCGTACAAACCAAAAATAGACATATTATGATGGAATACTTGATACTGTTCGCGTCTGCTTCAGATTTTCATTTGACCTCAGGATTAAAGTGGTCAAGACACCCATTTTCTTTCATGTAAGTTAGATCAGTGTATATTACTTAGTTTTAAATTATGGGAAAACTTTCAATTCTACCAATTAACAATTAAAACATGGTAACCAGAGTACTGTACTACTGTACTGTAAAGTAAGTTCTCGATCCCAGGATCGGGGAGACATTCTGAAAGCTCCTACATCCCCAGTATTCTTTCAATTTGTATTTTCATAGTTGATCTTTTGTCATGCGTTTATTTATTCAATTTGTCATCAGAAAGAAGCATTTTAAAAACTCTAGAACAGATAGATTTGTGAAAGTTAAAAGTTTCCTAATTTGACTTTTTCATTCTCGGCCGCCATTTTGATTTGTGAAGTATTGAAAAGTAGTGCAAAGCAGTTCGAGGATTTTTTTTTCTATTAGGGTTAGCTCGAGATCGGGGGATTTTTTATTTATTAAGGTTAACCATAAGTCTTAGCATAGGTGCTAGGGTGTTTGTTTTTCCTATTACAATTAGGGTTAGTTAAAGGTACAAGGTTTTATTTTTTCTTGGGGTTAGTTGAGGGAATATTATTTGAGTTGTTTCCCTTTGCAGGAGCTTTCGGAAAGCCTCCCCAGGATCGTCTTCCAACTCTGCTCACGTCTGCTACATCAGGTTTATTTTCGCAGTTGATTTTCTTACCACAACCTGTTTTCACACACGGACAACTGTATGTTGCTGTGTCACGGGTCAGAGGCTATAGTGGCTTACACTTCATGTTGAGCCACACATAAAAATCAACAGCGGATGTACGAAGTTACACAGACAACGTTGTTTACCAATCTGTCCTCATTAAATGATGGTGGGTACAATATCGAAAATAGTTCTTTCCCCGCGAAATTGCGGGCTTTTTACTAATATATATATGTGTGTGTGTGTTTACTTGAGAGGTCGAAACGTCATGTGTTTTGTGTTGTTCCCTTATATTGGAGTCACATTTACTCCCTTTATCTTTCTCTTCATCTTATTTGCTCATTTCGGCACCTCTAGTTGTTAGTCATATATTTCACAGCTTGTTCATGGAAGGGGGTCACTATCCTTTAGATTATTAAATTATCGAATTATATTCTGTAAGGAATGGCCAACTTTTGAGATTTATGTAAATTTCCATGACCTATGCCCCTTCTATGTGGGTTGACTAATGGTAATTTAACATGAAATGTCGTTTTTATGTTGACTTACTAAATTCTGGTCCAAGACTAAATCTGACCTTTAATCTGTCTAAACTCCATGTTTTGGGTGATCATCATCATCATCATCATCATCATCATCATCATCATCATCATCATCATCATCATCATTATCCTCATCATTTAAAAATATTGTGTCAATTTAATGTGATTTTTGGTTGTTAATGGTCTTACGGCGCTTGCAACACATCTAGTTCATATCAGCGCCAGTAAAAAGGAAGAAAACGGGATAGTAAAAAGTTTTAGAATTACAATTAGAGCACTCAAGAAAAGGTAATTGGTTCATATGGGAAACAGATGTAGATTCCAAGAGCATACTATCAAAGTAATTAGTTTGAGATCACCTAAATGCCTCACCCAGACACAAGCACAGGTCCCACGAATAGGAATACATTCAAATGTTTACCAATCATATATTATATCATAATGCAGAGCATAACAGAGAGATGATTTACAAGGAAAAAAATATCATCTCTCAAAACTAAAGTATACATGCCCTCCCAGCCAATAACTCCAGCCAGGATCAGGACAAAACTAAGTAATCGCAAAGAAAAGCACGGTTTAATTATATAAATTAGAAGATGAAAACTTTCATGATGATAGAAATGAATAAATTCAACTTCTTACATCCCTTTAATGGGTCGTATTAATTCCGACCTAATACAGACCTGACTACTTGAAAATTTAAAAAATTCGTAATATTTAGAAGATAAAAATTGTAGTCGATATTGCTAGCTTTTAAAATCAGAAATTTGTCGTCAAAAGGATTTTAAAACACTTCAAACCCCTTAAAATTTTGTTGATCAGCTTTAACTTTCAATAAGTTTTAATTACTTAAGAGGTGCTCATGAATTTTTGAAAGTGGGGCCAAAGTTTCCTATTCTTACGACTTGTTCGTAATAGTACGGCGGTCTGCCTAATACCGATCTATGACGGAGGGGGGTGGGTGGGATCATATTACGTTTGTTTTGTTGTTTGTTTGTTTGTTTGTTTTTTTTTTGTTTTTTTTTTTTGTTTTTTGTCACTTTAAGAACTGCACGGTTGTCTTCAGTAAAGCATTAAATCAACAAAAGTTGGATGTTTTTGACGAAAAACAAAACAATCAACTATCGGCATTTATATTTTGAATCACCCCAACAAGTTAAAGGCGGTGGGTTACAGCCAAGGACAAGGATAGAAAGCCATAGTTAACGGTTAATTGTAGCCTGTAACATGTGCAGTTCTTCATTGTGGAGATGTGCCAGGCTTCAGGAATTGCAATCGAAAAGTCAAGTGGGTCGCATCAAACCGACGACCACTGGCAGGCCACGGCAGGACTGCTGCTAACATGAATCGATGGGGTCTGTCCCCAATGTTAGGGAACACCAGAGACAGCATACCACAGAGTCATACACTGCCCTGTGTCGAGATTGGCAGGAGGTTTCGAGGTTGTCCTCAACTGCGGTGACTAATTTAAAAACTGGCTGGAGACTTCCGTGTGGAGATGTAGCCATATGCTACTACTGCTACTACTACTACTACTACTACTACTACTACTACTACTACTACTACTACTACTACTACTACTACTACTACTACTACTACTACTACTACTACTACTACTACTACTACTACTACTACTACTACTACTACTTACTACTACTACTACTACGACTATTACTACTACTATTATTATTACTACTACTATTACTACTACTACTACTACTACTACTACTACTACTACTACTACTACTACTACTACTACTACTTGTGCTTTGGTATGACACTCGTCATTGGACCGGAAAGTTCAGAGTTCGAGACACGCTCTGAGCGGCATAGTTGAACCCTTGACAAAAGGCTCATAACTCACATTCTCTCGCCGTACTCATGTGTAAAATGATGACATAGACGAACAGCGTGATCTCTATCGAAAAAAAATGTTACGTGTTGCTGTTAATTTGGGACTGCCTTGTAGATTACTTTGAGCAAGTTCACAGGATATTGCGCTTGATAAAATCTCAAGTTTGTATGTTTTTGTTTTATTATTATGTACTGTTTTTTTTTCATAGGTTAGGGGCAGCGTGGCTCCGTGGTACGGTCTTTGCTTCGTACCCGAAAGGTACAGAGTTCGTTTGTTTTTATGTTTTTAAGGGTTTTACGGCGCTTGCAACACATTAAGGTCATATTAGCGCCATTAAAAAGGAAGAAAATGGGATAGTAAAAAGTTCTAGAATTACAATTAAAGCACAAAAGAAAAGGTAAGACAATGAGGAACTGGTTCAAATAGGAAACAGATGTAAATCCAAGAGCACACCGTCAAAGTACTTAGTTTGAGATCACCTAAAAGTCTCATCCAGACACAAGCACGGGTCCCAACTAAGAGGAATACACTCAAATGTTTACCAATCATATAATATATCCAAACTAAACATAATACAATGCATATCAGAGAGATGATTTACAAGGAAAAAAAAATATCATCTCCCAAAACTATAACTATACATTCGACTGTTTCCCTCTCAGCTGAGGACTCCGACCAAGGTCAGGACAAAACCAAGTAATCTCATTCCAAGACAAAGACAGAAAGCAATTGGAAAACATAAGAGGGGATAGAAGACACCGCAAGTAGCTCCCTGCCCGCTATAGGAGGTACAGAGTTCAATCACCCGCCGCTGCGCTGTGTGGCCTTGAGCAAGTCACCTCGCCATAGCTCACTTTGCGGCGCTGCTCTACGGATGACGCCTGGGTTATTCCAGTCTTTCCTTGGAATAGGCCCTAAAGACAAATTTCCACTTGGGGATGAATGAAGGAAATTCTATTTTTTATTTTATTTTTTAGAGGAGACACAAAAAGTGAACTTATAGAGGACACTCCTTTCAGACCCCCGATAAAAGGTTGGAATTCCTTCTCCGACAACTCAGGAAATTCTGAGTTCTGTGAGAAATTTGCTTGTCAGTTATGTTTTTTGTTTTGTTTTTAAGGGTTTTACGGCGCTTGCAACACATTTAGGTTATATCAGCGCCAGTAAAAAGGAAAAAATGGGATAGTAAAAAGTTCTAGAATTACAAATAAAGCACCCAAGAAAAAGTAAGACATAGGGGAATTGGGAACAAATAGGGATCAGATGTAGATTCCAAGGGCGCACTATCAAAGTATTTAGTTTGAGACCACCTATAAGTCTCATCCAGACACAAGCACAAAATCCAACAAAGAGGAATACACTCAAATGCTTACATGAAACATTAACAATAACAAATATAATAATACATAACAGAGAGATTATTTACAAGGAAAAAACTATCATCTCCCAAAACAATAACTATGCATTTGACTGTTTCCCTCCCAGCCAGGACTCCGGCGAGGGCCAGGAAAAAAAACAAGTAATCCCATTCCAAGACAAAGACAGAAAGCATGTTGGATAACAGATATAAGGCGATAGAAGACACAGTATGTACCTCCCTGCCCGTTATGAGAGGTCAGGATCCCCACCCAGTGCTTGTCAGTTAGAATAAATTCCTGTCACAGGAGGACACAATTACTGTGATACAGAGCCAAAATCTCATGACATCCCACACCACACCACATAAATGTTGCGTCCATCTTCACTACTGAAACTGCAACAGTATGGATTAGAATGGAGTGAAAGTACCTCGTTACTCTTTTTTGTTTGTTTGTTTGTTTTTTTTACACGATCATTTTCGGCCAGATTTCAATTTCGATGCAGTGAAACCAGTTACAGTGAAACTTCCTTATATCGCTATGTTTGTTTTTGTTTTTAAGGGTTTTACGGCGCTTGCAACACAGTAAGCTCATATCAGCGCCAGTAAAAAGGAAGAAAATGGGATAGTAAAAAATTCTAGAATTACAATTAAAGCATCCAAGAATAAGGCAGACAAAGGGTAATTGGTTCAAATAGGGAACAAATGTAGGTTCCAAGAGTACACCATCAGTGTACTTAGTTTGAGATCACCTAAAAGTCTCATCCAGACACAAGCACAGATCCCCACTTAGAGGAATACACTCAAAT
This sequence comes from Berghia stephanieae, assembly GCF_034508935.2. Classification (NCBI taxonomy): domain Eukaryota; kingdom Metazoa; phylum Mollusca; class Gastropoda; order Nudibranchia; family Aeolidiidae; genus Berghia; species Berghia stephanieae. Next base: position 8,542,403 of record NC_088363.1, on the reverse strand, counting down.
GTTTACAAATCATATATAATACATAAACAAAACATAATACAGTGCATAACAGAGAGGTGATTTACAAGGGAAAAAATATCATCTCCTAAAATTAACTTTACACTTGACTGTTTCCCTCCCACCAAGGGTATCCGGCCAGGGCCAGGACAAAGCCAAGTAATCTGATTCCAAGACAAAGACAGAAAGCATGTTGGAAAACAGACACATGGGGATAGAAGACACATAGATGTACCCCCCTGTCTACTGTGGGAGGTCAGGAACCCCACCCAGCTTATATCGCTATGATTGGGACCTAAGAAAAATAGGTGCTATTAAGAATGGATATATAACGTAGTACGTAACTGTTTGTTTTTAAGGGTCATTCGGTGCATGCATCACATTTGGATCATATCAGCGCCAGTAAAAAGGATGAAATGGGATAGTCAAAAAAAGTTCTAGATTTACATTTGAAAACACACAAGAAAAGGTAAGACAAAGGGGAATGGTTCGAATAGGAAACAGATGTAGATTCCAAGAGCACCTAAAAGTCTCATTCAGACACCAGCACAAAATCCCACTAAGAAGAACAAACTCAAATGCTTACATTATACATTCAAAACAACAAATATAACAATACATACAGAGAGATTTACAAGATAAAACAAAATCATCTCCCAAAACTTTAACTATACATTTGACTGTTTCCGTCTCAGCCAAGGACTCCGAGTAGGGAGAGGACATTGTTTGTTTGTTTTGTTTTTACAGGTTTTACGGCGCTGTAGGTCATATCAGCGCCAGTAAAAAGGAAGAAAATGGGATAGTAAAAAGTTCTAGAATTACAATTAAATCACCAAAGATAAGGTAAGACAAAGGGGAATTAGTTCAAATAGTGAACAAATGTAGATTCCAAGAGCACACTATCATTGTACTTTTTTGAGATCACCTAAATGTCTCATCCTGACACAAGCACAGCTTCCCACTAAGAGGAACACACTCAAATCTTTATAAATCATATATATATATATATATTATATATATATATATATATATATATATGTATATTAAATATATATATATATAAAATAAAAACAATATAGTGCATAAAAAAGAGAGATAATTTACAAACCAAAAAATATCATCTCCCAAAATTCTAACAATACATTTAACTGTTTTCCCCCCCAGCCAGGGTCCCGGCCATGGCCAGAACAAAACCAATTAATCTCACTCCAAGACAAAGAGAGAAAGCAAATTGGAAAACAGATATATATATATATATATATATATATATATAATATATATATATTATATATATATATATATATATATATATATATATATATAAAGTAGAAGACACACAAAAAAACTTCCCTGCCCACTATGCGAGGCCAGGAACCCTACCGTACGTATTTAATACATACAACAATACATGAACTGTTAAGTTGGAAATACGTGAGATTAATGATATTACCTGTACAGTGGAATCATGATAAAGCCCACAACGCCGGACGAGGAATGAAAGCATGATTGGCGTTCTCCATTCTCAATGGAACACACTTAGATAAAGAACAGAAAATATGGGACCAACAAGAGGTGTTGATGTTATGCAGAATCCACTGTAATATTTTTAGCATGTGTGTGTGTGTGTGTGTGTGTGTGTGTGTGTGTGTGGAGGGGGGGGGTTAGTAAGGTGTCACTATTTACAACCCCCCCCCCCCCCCCTTGATATGCAGACATAAAAGGAACGAAAAAGGACAAATTCGTTGAACCCGATAAGTGAATATAATCTATTCTTTGTTTAATCCTTTTTAATCTTTACATACATACAATATAATAATAATATAAGTTCAAAGCAGATCTTTGGTTCCTTCAAGCACATTATTACAAGAAACGTGGAATATTGGGGAGCAGGCACTGATACAAGATAAAAATCTGATTAGCTACGCATGATGCAGAGCCAGACAAAGCATAGAGAGGCATACGGGTATAAAAGAGAAAAATATCCCAATAAAACAATCGAAAGAAAGAAAGAAAATTTAAAAAAACAGCGTTGCAGGACTCGAGAATTAAACTTGAGATTCTGTCCTGGTCAGGTTTGCCAATTCAGGAGGCAAACTCAACCCAACACCGACTATATTATCCGTGGTTTACCCGCCGGGTTACTTTTACCCAATGCCTATTTAATTAACACATTTTTCTAAGACAAATTAAAGGCGTAATATCAAAGCTAATGTTTTTAGTTTTTACATGTTAATGGTAAGTAGTAGTTGTATAAAATGCTCATTTTTAATACATTTTTTTTTCCAATTTTGAAAAGGAGCAAAAATCTCTAGGATTGAGTGAGTTAACAAAACTTATTACCGACCCCAGTAAAATGGCATTATGTTCTTACTTGACTTCCTATTAGCAGGTGAATGGAATATACTGAGGGTTTATAACATACTGAATTCCGTAAATAGACGGAATTTTGGCAACTTTGATCCCAAATCAATGAAGTGCTTATTATTATCTTTAGGGATATTTTGGGAGGTTTTTTCCCCCTGGTTTTTCCCTGTGTGATTTGTCTGACACTGTACCTTTCACATCGGCTCTCAGACTTTGATAATAAACGTGCATGGTTTATAGGAGTAGTGAATAACAGATCTCTCAATCAAATAACCATTACTGGCGAGTAAAAAAAGATACGATCAATTATTTTACAGCTCGAAGCATAAAAGTAAAGCTCGTAACTTCGAAAAATAAGTGTATTATTAAATAAACAGGGACCAGAGAGAGCTTAATGACGGAGATTCATTAAATTGTTTATTAAATAAAATATTATTCCATATGAGTGAAATTAAATTTCTTTAAAACAGGGACCAGAGAGAGCTTAATGACTGAGACTCATTAAATTGTTTATTAAATCACATATTCCATATGAGTGAAATTAAATTTCTTTAAAACAACAGGACAATTTATTAGTTATAACCGACGTGAACTTATTTGGAGGTCTGATAATCCAAATTTTGTTATGGGCTCATTGTTGTAATGGAAATACTCTGAACCCACACAAAACTCAATTAAAAACAAGGCTGAATCAACCCCTTAATTGAGTTCGGCTAGCATCTACAACTAGATGTTCACTTCGGTTATAACCAATTAGTGAAAGTTCACAAAAATCAATCTGCCTAAGAGTGAGAGACAGACAGGCAAAGCCACTTGGCTTAAATGTCAAATAAATGTCAAAGTGATGCTAAGCTGCTAGAAGCTGTTGACTGTAAAAAGTAATACGTAAACAAAAATGAAAATAACAGCTTCAAAAAAAAAGAAGAAATTACCAAACATCGAACGTTTCGAGCTCTAAACCCTTCTTCAACCAACAACAAAAAAGTATAAAAACATAAATTATATATACATATATAATCAGACCTGTCTACTTGAAGTAGTTTTCAGGGGTAATAACACTGTAGACATTATAACTACTTCTAAAAATTACCAAATTACGTTTAAATATATTAAATTAATGCTTTGAACTAGCTCTAGCAACAAAACTTTGTTTGCAAGAAGTATTGAAGTAAAAGGTCTGTATAATATATATAAAATATATATTAGAAATAATATTTCTCTGCCGTCCATCTGGTTTTGTATTTAAATGTATTTAAAGGTTTTATTTTTGGCTAAAAAAAAAAGAGTTTTTAGTTCGAAATTTTATTTCGTTTTTGTTTTTTTTTTAAGCTTTCATACTCATTGTTGTTTATTCCAAATATATGATAATTTAAAACTAGCAACCACCACCTTAAACTTAAACGACCATACAATAAGAGTCAAAACACCGGGAGTTGATTTGTTCTCCAACCAATTTACATGTACTTGCCTGCAAATATACATACTGGTAAACTTTGTTGTTGTTTTTGATTTTAAGGTTTTTGCGGCGCTTGCAACGCATTAAGGTCATATCAGCGCCAGTAACAAGGAAGAAAATGGGATAGTAATAAGTTCTAGAATTACAATTAAAGCACCCAAGAAAAAGCAAGACAAAGGACAATTGGATCAAAGAGGGAACAGATGTAGATTCCATGAGCACACTATTGAAGTACTTAGTTTGAGATCACCTAAAAGTCTTATCCAGTCACAAGCACAGGTCCCCACTAAGAGGAATACACGCAAATGTTTACAAATCATATATAATACGTAAACAAAATATAATACATTACATAACAGAGAGATGATTTACGAGGAAAAAGATATCTCCCAAAACTAATTACATATACATTTCACTGTTTCCCTCCCACCAAGGGTATCCGGTCAGGGCCAGGACAGAAACCAAGTAATCTCATTTCAAGACAAAGACAGAAAGCTAGTTGGAAAACAGATATAATATAAGGGCATAGAAGACACAGTAAATACTTCCCTGCCCACTATGGGAGGTCATGACCCCACCCAGCGGAAAAAAAACTTGCTTTCAAAAATTGATTACAAATCTCACAGAGAGAACGACAATTACAGCAAATGAAGCCAAAATCACATTGAAACTCGGCTGAACTCGTTCTCATCAAAGCGAGATATAATGTTAAAGTAAAACCAATCACACCCCATTTAAAATGCAAAAAAAATAAAAATACAACTTTGTTTTTAAGGGGTTTAGAGTGCTTCCGACGCTTTTATATTATTTCAGCACCGTAAAAATGAAACAAATGGAATAGTGAAAACATTTGAGATTTATAATTAAAAGAACACGAGAAGAAGTAAGAGAAAGGGGAATCGTTCAAATAGGGAACAGATATAAGATTCAAAGAGCACACTTCAGTACACTTCACTTCGTTTGAGATCACCTAAAAGTCTCACCATGAAATCAGTACAGGACACCACTAAGAGGAATACACTCAAATGCTTACAAATCATTATATCATATTTAAAAACGGAAAAATATAACAGTACATAACAGGGAAATGGCTAACAAAGTAAAAAAAAATATAATTGACACTGCTTCCAAAGTAAGCTCATTAAAAGACAAAGACAGAAAGCAAGTTGGAAACAGACATAGAGGGAATAGAAGACACAGCAAGTGACCGCCCTGCCCACCATGGGAGATCAAGAGACCCCATCATGAAGAAATGTCAACTTTAATTACATCTATGTCATAATATCAGGATTAAATAGACTTAACGTTAATTTACTTCTAATTAAACCTTTCACTTCCATGTTAGGTTCAGCGAAATAACTGAATAACAAACAAAATGATTGACTTCACTGACTACGCTTATAAATTTCAACAAATAATTTGTTAAGTATCGAGTATTGCCATGACAAAAAAAACAAACAAGTATATGATATCAGTTGTGACGTAATATAATGGTGATAATATTAATAAACAAAACAATATATATTGAATAATATTACTTAATGATATATATATTGCAATAATAATAATAATAATAATAATATAATAATAATAATAATAATAATAATATAATAATAATAATATAAAAATAATAATACAATAATAATAACAATAATAATAACAATAATAATAACAATAATAATAACAATAATAATAACAATAATATAATAATAATAATAATAAAATAATAAATTAATAATAAAATAATAATATAATAATATAATAATAATAATAATAATAATATAATAATAATAATAAAAACCAAGTAACTGAATAAATTAAAATCAAAATTTAATAACCAATTCAAATAACAATTAAAGCTAAGTATTAGATATTAAACAAAAATCAATGTAGTAACAACTTAAAGAGAGCAAAATTCATATCAAGATGTTCATGCTAAAATTCGTCTTCAGCAAACAACAAAAATGATGTAAAGTCATTATAATTATAATATATATGAAGAGATGGGAGTAATGACATAGCTTAAAGCTTAGTGCGGCTCAGTTTTGTTTTTTGTTTTTAAGGGTTTTATGGCACTTGCAACACATTTAGGTTATATCAGCGCCAGTAAAAAGGAAGAAAATGGGATAGTAAAAAGTTCTGGAATTACAATAAAAGCACCCAAGAAAAAGTAAGACAAAAGGGGAACTAGGAACAAATAGGAATCAGATGTAGAATCCAAGAGCATACCACCAATGTACTTAGTTTGAGATCACCTATAAGTCTCATCCGGACACAAGTACAAAATCCAACAAAGAGGAAAACACTCAAATGCTTACATTATACATTAAAAATAAATATAATGATACATAACAGAGAGATGATTTACAAGGAAAAAATATCATCTCCCAAAACAATAACTATGCATTCGACTGTGTCCCTCCCAGTCAGGACTCCGAACAGGGCCAAGTAATCTCATTCCAAGACAAAGACAGAAAGCATGTTGGAAAATAGATATAAGGGGATAGAAGACACAGTATGTACCTCTATGTCCACTATGGGAGGTCAGGATCCCCACCCAGTGCGGCTCAGTACTTCGCCTTCGAATCTGAAGGTCCTGTTTTCGAGTTAGTTAAATGAGTACCTGGCCAATAACAACATTGTCTCTGTTGAAAAAAAAAAAGATTGTAATATCGCCTAACAGGCATCATGTTTAATCCTGCATGTTAAGCGTTGCTGTTGGCTAGTGACCCTTGTAAAGCGCTTTGAGTTTGAGCATGTTTATTGGATATTGTGCTGTATAAAAGCTCAAGAATAACATTACTGTTTAACTATCAGTGCTGAGAAAATCTGAGCATTTCCGTCACAAAATTAAGTGGCTGACACCTGATCGAGGCAGCATGAAAATGACAAGCTAAGACAAAGCGACATTCGAATTCGGCACAAAATCTCAATTAAAATACCCCCCCCCCCCCCCCTAGGGCCAATTGAATGTTCTGATGAAAGAAATGATAGCATTGGTTCAATTTATAGTACTTTTGTAGACAATAGGATTGGATTACATTATTGTTTTTGCTTTTCAAGACCGGCCGCAATGTGCGGCCAATGGCGCTGAAAGAGTTTTCCTTTACTAATTGTTGTTAGATTAAATGAAAAACTGTTTGGTCATGAGAGAGAGTGTATTTTGTTTTTTCTTTCTATTTTTAAGTTTTTGAATTGAATTCATCTTCAATATGCGTACAGTATGCGGCTTCAATTTATGCACACAGTCCATGGCTTCAATATACAGGCAATTCAAAGTTTGGGAAGGTTACTGGGTACGGCTATATAGTCTAGTGGTATGACACTCGCTTTCGGATCTGAGGGTCCTGGGTTGGAGTCTCGCGCAGCGCATAGTTGCGTCCTTGGAGAAGGCTCTTTTCTCACATTCTTTCACCGTACCCAGGTGTAAAATGACTATTTGTAATATTATATTGCCTAAAAGGCGTCATGTCCCGTCATAAATGTTGCCATGACAAAAAAAACAAACAAGTATATGATATCAGTTGTGACGTAATATAATGGTGATAATATTAATAAACAAAACAATATATATTGAATAATATTACTTAATGATATATATATTGCAATAATAATAATAATAATAATAATAATAATAATAATAATAATAATAACAATAACCAAGTAACTGAATAAATCAAAATCAAAATTTAATAACCAATTCAAATAACAATTAAAGCTAAGTATTAGATATTAAACAAAAATCAATGTAACAACTTAAAGAGAGCAAAATTCATATCAAGATGTTCATGCTAAAATTCGTCTTCAGCAAACAACAAAAATGATGTAAAATCGTTATAATTATAATATATATGAAAGATGGGAGTAATGACATAGCTTAAAGCTTAGTGCGGCAGTTTTGATTTTTGTTTTTAAGGGTTTTATGGCACTTGCAACACATTTAGGTTATATCAGCGCCAGTAAAAAGGAAGAAAATGGGATAGTAAAAAGTTCTGGAATTACAATTAAAGCACCCAAGAAAAAGTAAGACAAAAAGGGAACTAGGAACAAATAGGGATCAGATGTAGAATCCAAGAGCATACCACCAATGTACTTAGTTTGAGATCACCTATAAGTCTCATCCGGACACAAGTACAAAATCCAACAAAGAGGAAAACACTCAAATGCTTACATTATACATTAAAAATAAATATAATGATACATAACAGAGAGATCATTTACAAGGAAAAAATATCATCTCCCAAAACAATAACTATGCATTCGACTGTTTCCCTCCCAGTCAGGACTCCGAACAGGGCCAAGTAATCTCATTCCAAGACAAAGACAGAAAGCATGTTGGGAAATAGATATAAGGGGATAGAAGACACAGTATGTACCTCCCTGTCCACTATGGGAGGTCAGGATCCCCACCCAGTGCGGCTCAGTACTTCGCCTTCGAATCTGAAGGTCCTGTTTTCGATTTAGTTAAATGAGTACCTGGCCAATAACAACATTGTCTCTGTTGGAAAAAAAAAAAGATTGTAATATCGCCTAACAGGCATCATGTTTAATCCTGCATGTTAAGCGTTTTTTTTTGTTTGTTTGTTGCTTTAGGTCTCTTCCAACACAATTGAGGTTATATGAGAGACCGCTGAAACAAAAAAACAAGCAATCTAACAAAAATAGTACAAATGTCAATCAAAATCATAACCTAAAGATATCATAAGCTAAATTATAAATAACCAAGAACAAACAGGCAGAAGATTTACAGAAAAAAAAATATCCCTGTCAAAAATACAATCACAAAACAAAGAAGCAGGATAGGCTAGTAAAGAGAAGAAGAAACGACATCACTATCGGATCGTACACCCATGCGAACATCATAGGTATATGATTCAAGGGTGATGCTCCCATCCAACCACCCGCATGTTAAGCGTTGCTGTTGGCTAGTGACCATTGTAAAGCGCTTTGAGTTTGAGCATGTTTATTGGATATTGTGCTGTAAAAAAGCTCAAGAATAACATTACTGTTACTGTTTAACTATCAGTGCTGAGAAAATCTGAGCATTTCCGTCACAAAATCAAATGGCTGACACCTGATCGACGCAGTATGAAAATGACAAGCTTAAGACAAAGCGACATTCGAATTCGGCACAAAAACTCGATTAAAATACCCCCCCCTATAGGGCCAATTGAATGTTCTGATGAAAGAAATGATACCTTTGGTTCAATTTACCGTACTTTTGTAGAAAGTAGGATTGGATTACATTATTGTTTTTGCTTTTCAAGACGGCCGCAATCTGCGGCCAATGGCGCTGAAAGAGTTAATAGTGTTGGTGCTGAAAGAGTTAATAGGCAGTGTTTGTGATTTCCTTTACTAATTATTGTTATATTAAATGAAAAACTGTTTGGTCATGAGACAGAGTGTATTTTGTTTTTTCTTTCTATTTTTAAGTTTTTGAATTGAATTCATCTTCAATATGCGTACAGTATGCGGCTTCAATTTATGCACACAGTCCATGGCTTCAATATACAGGCAATTCAAAGTTTGGGAAGGTTACTGTGTGCGGCTATATGGTCTAGTGGTATGACACTCGCTTTCGGATCTGAAGGTCCTGGGTTCGAGTCTCGCGCAGCGCATAGTTGGGTCCTTGGAGAAGGCTCTTTTCTCACATTCTTTCACCGTACCCAGGTGTAAAATGACTAATTGTAATATTATATTGCCTAAAAGGCGTCATGTCCCGTCATAAATGTTAAATGTTGCTGTTGGCCAGGTACCACTTGTAAAAGCGCTTGAGCATGTTAGTGGATATTGCGCAATATAAAAGCTCAATTTTTTACTGTCAAAACTTGCTAGGTAGAATTTTCATCATTCAGAGAAAACCTCAATTTTTTAATCATTTATTTATTGACTTAAAGAATAAAGAAAATTTATTTGTCTTTTGCCTCGCAGTGACATCATTCCCAAAAAAAATTGCATTTTTTTATCATTCATTTATTGTTATTGACTTTTTTTTTTTTAATACTTTTCTTGTTTGCCTGATAGAACAATACCATGTGTGTTTTGAATTCAGTATTCAAATTCTCACTGGTAATTGTATGTAATCTAATAGTAATAGATTGCTTGAAAGTGTTCACTCATTTTCTATCTGGATTTAACTTAGCAGGTTTTGAGAGTCACCTACTCATTTACTTGATACTTTGATAGAGACCAACCCTTTGGTAGGTACTATAAATTGACAAAAGTTGGACTTTACTTCTTTTTTTTTTTCTTTTTTTTTTTACCAAATTTTGGCCAGAAATCCTAAAGTTCAAGCTATGATCGACTAAAATGGTCGTCGTTCCCCCCCCCCCCCCCCCCCCACTTGTATACAAAAGAAAAAATCTCAAACCTTTTAAAGGTTTGATGCATTTTTTGTGACAAGTGTGGGGGGGGGGGGGTTTATTTGAAATAATTGTTTTTTCAGGGGAGCGGGGGGGGGGTATTTTTCGGGGTTTGTTTTTTCTGAAGGTTTTTTTTTTTTTTTTTAAACATGAACAAAAAAAGTTGTTTTGTCAGTTAAAAGCATTGTGGTTATACCAAACAGATAACAACTGAAATACTACAATGCATTATACACATTATACATAACATCATGACTATCACAAGACAACAACACACACGATGAGTTAACACATATCACGGCATGAGATTAGGGTCAAGGGTCATTACAGCAACTGACCAGGATAACTGGTGGGAAGTGGAAAGATTTAAGATTTAGACTACGTACTTACTCATAATCATATGACCCCCTCATGTCCATTCATGTCCACTCATCATATTATCAATAATATATATTATGTAATACATAGTTATCAATACATGTGTACGGGTTTAACCATACCATCTGATTATTCTTAGTACTCCATGCAATGACGATGACCAATGATGACGATGTAAGAAAATGAAAGATTGAGGAGCAAGCACAAGTTCAACACAAAAATGCGAAAATGAGAATATGGCATAGTGTCAGACAAAACAAGAAGAAAAATAAAAGTAAAAAAAAAATTAAAAATCCCCCAAAAAATTTCTCTTCACTTTATGACAGAAATGAAAGTCCAACAGGGCGAAGTTTAAGACTCAGGTGTGAATGAGTACCTGGTTATCAGCAGTGAGGGATATTGTAAGGGTGTTAGTACAAAAAGAATGCTGAACAGGCGACAAGTACTGTAAGCAATGAAAATGTATCTCAATATGGCCTACTGGGGAAATAAATGAAATATTGCGAGGCACACTGATAATGGTTAATCCATGGAAATGCGCTATATAAATGTTCATATTTCTTTCTTCCTGTAATGTTCCTTCTACACTGCCTGTCAACGTGCCATATTCATATTGTCCCGCATACAATGTAAAATTAAAACATATATAGTTACAATATTGTTTCAACCAGTTGTATCAATAATTTAATGACAACAAATGACCCTGAAGAGTATAAGTATAATCCAACTGATAAACATTGTTACCCATTCAATCCAAATGGTCTATTAATGTCTCTTTGATTGTTACTAGACAAAAGATTCGTCCTCCATATGACACTTTTACATAAACAGCCCAAGTCTTGTTTTGTTGGGGTTTTTTTGTGTGTGTGTTTTTTTTTTGGTGGTTTTTTGGGTTTTTTTTTTTTTTTACAATCTATCCATTTTTTAGCAAAAAAAAATAGATGGATAGTAAAAAAAAAACCCGCAAAATAAAATTAAAAACCAGTACTTGGACTGTTTATGTAAAAGTGTCATAGCGAGGACAATCTTTGTCTAGAAACGTCCCGACCCTCTGGAACAAACTTCCAAAAGAATTATGGCATTGTTCATCGTAAGATACGTTTAAAAAGCATCTCAAGACTTTGTTCTCTTCCAAATTGAATTGTTGATGCCCCTGTGTTGTAAAGCACTCTGAGGACTCCCTCGTGAATGTTTGAGCGCTCAACAAATGTAATGTACGATATTAATTATTATGTTTTATTGAGGACAACACATATTATAGCTTTTAAAAAGAAACCACACCAAAAATCTCACCTTTTTTTTTTTTTTTTTTAGTCATTTGAAAAAAAAAAAAAAAAATTTTTTTTTAATTTAAACTTGAGCTAAAATATAGCCCAATTTCCACTAAATATGCTCAAAGTGCTTTACAACATAACATTCTTTAACATTTAAATCAGCCTTTTTTGGCATAGGTTCAGCTAGACAAAATACCATTTTGAGACAATAGGTCACACGGGGTTGGTTGGTCACTGGTATTTAAATGAGATCTTTTTCCCACTCTTTAAAATAAAATATTACTGGCCGTTATGTATGGAGATTTATTTAAATTTACAAGACAGTAAACCAGTTCCTAATATGGTCATAAAAGGAGAAAAATTAAAATTTTAAAAAAAGAGAGAGAAAAAGAAAACAAAAAATATGGGTCTTTAAATGAAAATGTTAATTAACATTGTCATTCATGTTGTTTTTATAAATAGTCTGGAATATTATAATTTTTTTTTTTTAAACCAAAAAAAAAAACAGATCTTTGACTTTGTTGCACATATTGCAGAAGTGTAGTTACATTTCATTTCTTTTTAAACATTTCAACAGAATAATAGCTCAAATTTAAATATTTCCAGAATCATCATTTTCCTGTAGTGTAAGATTCAATCATCTCATAAACTCTCCATCGATTCAATGCAATATTTTAAAACATAAATAATTTTTAGCCTTAACCAGTTAACTGCCACACTCTGTAAAGACTTTGCAAAGTGCCAGGTTTGAGAGTATTTGCCAAGAAGAGAGTCATTTAAATCGATCGACATTAGAAGGACGAGTTATCTGGTCAAATATGCGTCTTGCTTTCCAGATTACGGTAGTTAACTGGTTAATAATAATGGAATTTGTACATTATAGATTCCTTAGTCATTAATGACAGTTACATCCAACCTGCTCAAGAAAGCAAAGCATCCTTTAGATTTTTTAGACATATATAAATAACAATGTGAAATTGAATGTAAGCTTCGAGCTTCTAGCATTACACAGATATAAGCATACATAGGGATAAAAGTTAATCATAGTTTCCATTTTCTTTTTCCTAATTCTATTTTCGAAAAGGTAAAGAATACAAAATTTGCAATAATTCCATTTGAAAATATCGCCTTATAGTTGAGAAGTCTTATCCGCAAAATGTTAGGTGTTGACATTGGCTTGAACTCGCTTGTAAAGTGCTTTGAGCATGCTTATAACAGATATTGCACTATATTTTTAAAGAATGAGTTTTTCTAGTTTTTACTCATTTTTAACAATTTTTCCATTTTAATTTCTTTTCGACTTAAAAAAATAAATTTTAAAAACCACTAGGCAATCTATTTGTGAATAATATCGTCCTCTAAGCCAAGGTACGGCATTACTAAAGCATTACAAAAACTTCATGGATGAAGATGAATCCAATGTCAAAGACTACATAACTGTTTGTTATTTGGAATGGAGTGAGGAAGGAGGTAGGTTGGGTAAAGCTGGAGAAAAAATGTAAAGCACAAAAAAAAAAATGAGTCCAGATAATAATATCTTGAGTTTTATAATGAGGTAAGCATTTTCTCGATACAATAATAATGATAATAATAATGATAATAAAAATAATAAAAATAATAAAAATAATAATAATAATAATAATAATAATAATAATAATAATAATAATAATAATAATAATAATAATAATAATATTATTATTATTATTATTATTATTAATATTATTATTATTAAAATAATAATAAATCTTTTATAGCGTCTCCTTTCAAAACCTCTGAAAGCTATAAATTAAATACTTACTTTCCAATTATTATCACACGCTTAAACTTAAACCCTCAAATGCACACTCACATGCGCATGCTTGAGCAACGGAATAAGATACAGCAAATATGCGCAGCGAGGATACGTAGGTACAAGAAATAAAATGCTATGAGACAGTAATATTAAACTAGGACAATTAGCTACAACAGAAACCGTGTGTACAAAAATTGTCAGCTATATGAAGAAAGTCCAAAATCTTGCATCATTGTAGTGCCTCGTGTGCAATTCTATTGTATGTTACAGTCTCAAACAGAGTTAATAATTGGTAATTTGATGCTACAACAGTTTGGCGTTATCCATTTGAGTCTTTACATCTTGCATCTTGGCATGAAGGTCCTGAGACAGAAAATAAAATAATATGTGTAAATAAATAAGCAAACGGCATATATACAGATCATTTCTACCACCATGTTCAATTAGCTTTACAAACCTTAAAACAAAACAAAAAGTAGTGCATATGAAACCTAATTTCCTTTCCATAAAGTACAAGTCATCTGTTAGGCAGACAGGGCACCCCTTCTTTATACCACTACATTTACAATGATCTTGCTGTGTCTAGCCAGGTCTAACCAGTCAGGTCTCAGGTTTGAATCCTGTACACAGTGATGTGCGGCTATGTGGTCTTGTGGTCTGACACTCACTTTCGGATCGGAAGGTCCTGGGTTCGAGCCTCGCTCGGCGCATAGTTGAGTCCTTAGGAAAGACTCTTTACTTACATTCTCACCATACTGTGGTGTAAAATGAGTACCTGGCCGTCAACAGCGTTGTCTCTGTCAGAAATAAATTGTAATATCGCCTAACAGGCATTATGTCTCGTTCTACATGTTATGTGTTGCTGTTAGTCAGGGACCCTTTGTAAAGCGCTTTGAGCACATTTAGTGGATATTGCGCTATATAAAAGCCCCTCCCCCCCCCCCCCACTCTCTCTCTCTCCCTCTCCTCTCTCTCTATCTCTCTAAGTCCCCCCCTCTCTCTATCTCTCTCTCTCTCTCTCTCAGTCCCCTCCCTCCCTCTCTCTCTCCCCTCCCTCTCTCTCTCTCTCTCTCTCTCTCTCTCTCTCTCTCTCTCTCTCTCTCTCTCCTTCTCTCTATCTCTCCAGGACGTTCCAGTACCATTTATTAAGTCCAATGCCAGACATCCTGAACTTTATATCTCTAATTTAATATGGCCCTTCTCTATCCCCTGTATATCTAATCTTTATCAATATCTATAAATACAGATTCTGCTCCAAACATTTTTATGGGTTCATAAAATAATAATAAAAACTGAAAAATGATTAAACAATATTTTTATACATTATTTATTGATGATAATTTCGGTGATTAATTTTGAATCTTCTGTTAAAGAGTGTTTTCCCATTATAAAATGAATTTTTGTTGCATTGGGGGGCCCAAATAACTCGGTAATGCACTCACTAAATACACACAAAGGCACCCAGATCAATTTCAGGATGAAGTCAAGATTTAGTTCTGACCCCACCTCCACCCCCTTTCAACCCCCTGTCCAATAATTGGGTAGCCTGGCTTGTCAGATCTGGCAGAAAGTACATTGTGATAGACCAGCATCCTATCCAAATGGTAGCAATCAATTGCCATTGTCCGTTTCACGTCATTTAAATGGAGATTAACTCCGGCTCCATGGGCCTTATGTCTCTGAAGAACTTCTATTGCAAAGAGATGAAGAATGGAAATACTCACTTCAAATTCAGCTACAGTCATTTCTATGCATCGACTGCTTGATGTGCCATTCTCCTCTGTAGTAGTCAGAATCATCGTCACCATTGGGGCATTAAGATTTTTTACTTCACTGCTGCTCATAGCAACACTCAATTTCCACTTCACTGTCACTGAATCAATCTGGGAAAACATAAGGCAAAAGATCTGCGCATAAATCCAACTATATGACAAGACTACTAACTTTAACTATTTATAATCATTCCTTGATGTCCATATTCCAAGTCGCCTACTCGCGTCTTCTAACTCAGTATAAATTTAAAAGAAAAATCCCTAAAAACTAAATTTTCTGAACAATATTTTTCCTTATCTGTCCCAGCTGTGTGGAACTCATTAACTACCTATACAAGGAACTGTCAGACCTTTGATCATTTTAAAAATCCCTTCAAACTTGAGTTGTTAAGATTTATTTATCACATAAAAAAAAATCCCTAAAAACTAAATTTTCTGAACAATCTTTTTCCTTTTCTGTCCCAGCTGTGCGGGACTCATTAACTACCTATACAAGGAACTGTCAGACCTTTGATCATTTTAAAAATCCCTTCAAACTTGAATTGTTAAGATCTATTTATCACATTAAAAAAAATCCCTAAAAACTAAATTTTCTGAACAATCTTTTTCCTTTGCTGTCCCAGCTGTGCGGGACTCATTAACTACCTATACAAGGAACTGTCAGACCTTTGATCATTTTAAAAATCCCTTCAAACTTGAGTTGTTAAGATCTATTTATCACATGAATCAGTAATAAATATGTTTTACTTTTTTTTTTTTTTTTGTCATGCCTATGATTTGTATGTACAGTTATTCTCACAAGCTGTTTTTAAAAAATTGAAATTGTAAAGCACCACAAAACATTGTAAAGGGATATTGGCACTATATAAATCAACCATTAAATCTTGGCTTTGTGGTTTAGTGGTATGACACTCCATATTCAACCTAGAGATTGACGATTCGAATTACACAGTGGATGGCCCAAAATTGAATTTTGGAAAAGGCTCTTTATTCACATTTTCTCATCATACTAAAGAGTAAAATGAGTCCCTATTGGCTATAAACGGCATTGTTCTTCTTAAAGAGAATATAATTTAGTACCCTAGATGGTCAGTTCCAACAGCTCAGTTGGTAGAGCACTTGCTTCACATGCAAAGAGACCGTGATCAATTCCAAGTGTAGTTGAGATTTTATTCTGACCCCCTCTTCTCACTTTCCACCCGACAGTAATTGGGTAGCTCGGTCTGTTAGATCTGACGAAAAGTACTTTGCAATAGACTATTGTCGTATCCAAAGGGTAGCAAGGAAATGCTATTGTCCATCTCAAGCTACATAAACTGGGATAAACTCTAGCTCCGTTGGTCTAATGGCTTGGAAGGACTATTTCTGAGATGGTCAGAGCCCATGTAAAGCACTCTAAGGACATTAATATAAGCGAATATTTCGCGAAATAAAATTCGATTCTTTCTTTTCCAATTGACAGGAGGTCATATAAAATGGAAAATGCATTTTTACTTACCTGACCTACATGATCTGCCCCTGGCATGTTTGTTGACAAAGAGATGACTAATCAAGAGTGTTTGAAGTATTTGGAATCTGGAAATGAAGGGAAGTGGGCTGGGGTCGGTGGTTGGTTTAGAATGATTATGAGATTTAATTAGATGGTACATGAAATGTAATGGGACTAATATATATTGACAAACTTACCTCTCTCTCACTTCCTCCCCCCCCCCTCTCTCTCTCTCTCTCTCTCTCTCTCTTCCTCCCCCCCCCCCCTCTCTCTCTCTCTCTCTCTCTCTTCCTCCCCCCCCTCTCTCTCTCTCTCTCTCTCTCTCTCTCTCTCTCTCTCTCTCTCTCTCTCTCTCTCTCTCTCTCTCTCTCTCTCTCTCTCCCACGCTTAGTTTTATTTCTTTGAGTGGAAAATATAGTATATATTATAGGCAGTGATGTAATTTGCTTTAATAACAAAAGAAATAGAATAAAGACAAATATCCAATATTGAACAATGGCAAATGCATGCTACCCATTAGATAGGACACCAGTCTATCACTAAGTACTTTCTGCTAGACAGACCTAGCTACCCAATCACTGCTGGATGTACTGCAGGGGAGGGGGGGGGGAAAGAAAAAATCTTGACTTCACCCCTGATCGAACTGGGTTCCTTTGTACGTGAAGCAAGCGCTTTACCAATAGAGCTATCGGGACCCCGAAGAGGTAAAGAAGGGACATGGTTAAAAGTGTGAGTACTTTTAATCAGGGAAAAGAATGATTTGAAAAATTTACAATGAAATTGATAGAGCAGGAAATTTCATTCAAACTAACATTATCATCAAAAGCCTCTCTTTGCCGTGCGTCTACTACTTGATCAATCCACCACTACAAAAATTAGATAACCAAACCCCAGCTTATCCTTCTGTGTACTGATAACAACAGAGGCTACCGGCTGGTCAATACAATACTGACTAATGTACTATAATAAAGACAGGAAAGATCCTTTTAAGTTCTTTATCACTAACCAGAGAACAACAAGTAAGTTGAATTCAGTTCAATATAATTTTCTTGTTATATTTTTTTTCTTTTTGCCCCGGATTACAATATGTGCAATTCGTGAGTGTTTTTTTGTTAAGGAGAAAAGAGGTTTGATAGAATAATTTCAAGGATAACAAAGTGTCAACTAAAAAATATGTGAGTAAAATGTTATAATATAGTAAATCATTATAGGGATTCATTAACATATTCACAACGGATATTCTTTTGATATTGTCATTTGAATTTGTTGTTGCATTATTGTTTTTTATAATGCTAATAATGATGATAACAATAATAATTATAATAATAATATCAATAATAATAATAATAATAATAATAATAATAATAATAATAATAATAATAATAATAATAATAATAATAATAATAATAATAATAATAATAATAATAAAAATATAGAAGAAGAAGGAGTAACTTCATTGGAAGAAGAAAGAAAAGCAACATCATTGGAGGAATTTACATTTTCAGCTGCGTTCTTCTGTCTCCTCTTAGCAGTTATCAATCTACTTGCCTCTCTCAGTTGTTCAAGTCCTGCTGGTTTCATTGCCAATTTTCAAATTAAATTTCTTTGCCTGTCTGCAACTTGAAATCTTGTAAGATTTATACTTAGCTGGATCTGCTTTCAGTTTTGCTCTATGGTGAGCAACTTAACCCTTGCTTGTTAAAGGTATGATTTATTCAAATTTTCTTGCTTTCGAGCTTTGTCAAATTAAGAATTAAGGTGAAAAAGTGAAAGCAAAACAAGAAGTAAAAGGAAATAATTATCATAATCAAAGATACTGTACTCTAGAAAATAATGCTGATTCTTGGTGAGCTATTTTAGTTCTCCTTATTCATATAAAATAAATAGGTGATATTTTGTGACCTTGTCACTCTGTAACCAACAAGCTCACTTATGTGATTTTGATTTGTCTAACATATAGAAAACATGTTAGACAAATCAAAATCACATAAATTTTCATTTCTACCAGTTAATTTACATCAAATATAGAATTATCTATTTTAAGTTATGAATTTGTAACCGTTTAAGTTACTTTAAAAAAAATTCAGTTACAAAATGACATACAATATTACTTTTATTACTCTTTACATGTGAATTCTATTTCACAAAGACGAGGTTATTCTGGAAAAGTGAAAAGTGAAAGTATCAAGTTTAACTGCATAATCTGAAAATCTTTTGGAATATGAAGGTCAAGTTATTAAACTATAGAGAAAAATCAGACCGACTTCATTTGAATTCCATTTTTTAAGCCTAAATTAATTGTTTACAAGAAATTGCCTACTTTTACTTTTATCAAAGCTATTCTGATGCTGATCAAAGAAAAGGTCTTTCTCATCTTGTTCTGCTGAAATGCTTGGAGCATAGCATTTTATTATATTCTGATATTTTGAATCTAAGGGTAGAATTGAGCAGTCAATATTCTTCCATTAATTGATTCCCATTCTAATTCTACTGAGGTCTTCCTTGCCTTTTTTGATAGCATAATGCAAACCCTGCAATCTTCAGAAAGACCAGAACAAATAAGCTTGTGTCCAGTTGATAGGGTGACTTGACTAGATGACAGCCATCTATCTCACTTTGCTCAAGTCATGGACCTAAATGTTGTATCTATCCATCTCTTGTGCCACCTGTGTAACTTTTTTCAGTTTCATAAATTATTCTCACATTGCAACTTGCAATCCGTAAGGGCTCAAACAGAGTAGGGTCTCTGCTGGCTTTTTCCAAGCCTTGTTTTGATGATCTATTTACCCAACACCTGACACTAACAGTGGAAGTGACTTCAGTCATCGAATCACTCAGTTGAGCGTAAGACAATGGATGAAGAAGGTCCATTTCACTGGTTGTTATTAAACTGGTGACATAAAATAAAAGGCATCGATATTGGGTCCACAGAACTAATCATATAAGTGAAATACATATGGTGAATACAACTACCTGATGGATGAAATATTAATAGATGAAGAAGGATGTATCTGTATCATCCGTAGTTGTCATCAGTCTTGCCATATAGACATCTTTTTTTAGCTGCCTGTATCAGAGTTTCGGTCTCCATTTTGCACAAAAAGTTATGAATGAAAATACTACACACTAGGCAAATAAATAGGTACAGGAATGATGACTCGAGGACTAAAATTTTAATGCAGCTAGAAGTCCATTGTTGGCATCTACTTTTGATGCATCGTTAATGATGACTAGATGACTCCATAACGCCCCCACTCTAGCATGTCTCACACTAGCATTAGTAAATAAAATCTGCAGTCGTTAAAAAGATGCTTGACGATTCTGCATCCACACTGTTTGATCCCTAACACATGTTTAGAGGAGAGGAGATGTGTCACCAGGTTAGCTTCTGTTTGACTTTGGCTGATCTGCATAATGATCTCTTTCCGGATCCGTTTTCATAATCCAAGTTCTAATCTGTGGTTTCAATTTCTGCAGCTAGCAGTTTTTTTCCCCTAATAATCGAGGGGGGGGGGGGGGCTGGCTACGCACAGGGTCCTCCCCTTCCTTGGAATGCAGTTTGAAACAGCATCAAGCAGAGTTGGGTTTGGATCTTGGCAATGCTTAGTTTCTCTTTTGTCTTAAAAAATCAGTTCATTTCACTGATTTGGTACATAATTTACCATAGGCATTTTATTTTTTAAAAATCAATTTGATTCTTTCTCAAGACTTGGATATTTAAAGTTAAATTTATCTGGCAATGGTATGTGAATAAGAAAGTAGGGAGACCTTCAGCAAATTCCTCGAGGTAGCTTCACTTATTTTAACTGCAGATATTTTGTCAGACGTTTATTTATTCAATTTGTCAAGTTTTTGTAACATTTTAAAAGCTGTAGAACAAACCTTGATTGATTGGTAAAAGTTAACAATTTTCTTACACGACCATTGTTTGCCGTTGAAGTATTGAAAGGTAGTGCAAAGCAGTCTTGATATGATATGATATGGGGAAATTCCACGGGTAACGGACTGACAAATCAGACCAAAAATGCATACATTTCGTGCTCTGAAATGCAATGTATTTATTGTATGGAGCTAATATTTCCCATGGACATGTATCATGTCCGCCCTTATCATATATCAAAAGGATAAAGATGAATCTTAATCAACTTGAATTTTTTTGACATTATAATGTTGGTAACGGACTGACATCAGAAAATCCATCTTTTTCAATTTTATATGTAGATGGATCAAACTTTCTGAAGTTAAGCCTTCCAGTAACAAATAAGTTCTTTTATAGTAACCAGGAGATGTTGTTCTACAACCCACTAGCAATATTTAAAAGATTGTCCAAAATTTGAATCTGCAGTCTTTGAAAAAGTGTCGGTAAAGGACTGACAAATGGATGGTAACGGACTGACACCTCTGAATTTTATTACTCTGAATAACGGTTACTACATCAAATCCAGAGCAAAGAACAGATTATGTAATTATTATCAACACTGAATACCCAGTGTGATTGATCAAACCAATACTCTTCCTTATATGGATGTCAAGCTACATTGGGCGTGATGAGTAACTCGATGGGTGACATCTGATTACCTCAATCCCAACTTTGCTTTTGAAAAAAATTAAATAATGAAATAATGATTCATGGAGTTGAAATCTATTCTGCCAAAGCAAACGGGAATTTATTTCAACTATGAAATTAAATTATCCAAAAAAAAAAAAAAAAATGTAGATAAGAAAGAACTTTAAAACTGGGGAAGGTTTAACATTCTTTTGGTACTTATTTTTGAAGCTTAATTTTTATTCTGTATTTCATCTTGATTCCTCAAGCTTAGGAATTGTCAATAGGCCATGACCGTCACTGCAAACTGGTCGATAGTATTGGCAGTCAATCTCTTCCTCATCTGCACTTGACCAGAAAGCCAGTTATAAGATCTGAGAAAGATCTTCAAAAATTTCATTTGGGACCATTTTATCCTTGATTGTTACAATTTTCTTATGCAGATTGTGGGATTTCTCTTAGAAGTACATTCTGAGGTTCTGAGGGAGCAAAATAAACTTAAGCCAATTTTGATTCCTGGATGAAATTCACTAACAATCGACAACCTCTTTTTCAGGGCTTTTTACACGAAACTTTTTGGAATTTTGTCCTTTCTCTTTTTTCATCTCTCACAATTATGAAATCTTTTTCCCTTGGTGCTCGCCAAGAGTACTTCTTGTCCAAATAGAAATTTTCGATCAAATTATCTTATTTCATTTTGAAAGCCCATTTCCATGATTAAAATATTTAAAAAACCATTGGTTGATGTATTGTATGCCCTTAGCAGTACAGGCATAGTTTAATTTTATTTTTAACTTTTGGGAGGATTGTAGACCCTCAAAGTTGAATTCAGTATTTTACTTTCCTGTGCTGAAATGTGAGGCAGATGTGGATTTAGGTGTGCTTGGTTTACTTTCTTTTGGAGTTGTAGATTGATTGGCTTTTCTCTTTTATTTTCCATTTTGCTTGAAAAAATCCCGTTATTTCTTTTAAGCATCCTTTACAATCACTTTCAAGTTTTCTTTGAGACTCCTGCTTTTGTTGCCTATCTTTTTCCTAAACAATGTAATGCCCATCAGTTTTCAGTCTTTCTTGATAATTTGAATCATGGATAGAGTAGGCATTTTGAACCTGTGAATAAAGAAAATTGAGCGAAATTACATCATAAGCTATGAAAGTCAAATCGGAATAAAAAGCAAATCTTGTTTTCTTAAAAATAATACAGCAAAACTAAGAAAATAGAACTCATTTCTAACTTGTATCACATTACTTTGTAACAACTAACATATGAGATTAAACACAGCTAAACAGCTTGCTGACCCACTACATTTAAAGCCTCAGTGACTCAAAAGTTTTTCACATTCATTTAAATGTTTTTCTTTTTTTTTCTCCCAGGGCTTCTTGCCCCTTCAACAGAAGACTACTACTGGCTCCATTGTCATAAGTATATTATAGAACAAAAAACAGTGTTTTTCCCTCAATTCAAAAATAGCAAAAATCTTCAAGTGATCAAAAGATTCACAAGCTTTAAAAGATCCAACTTACCTATTGCAAAATAGCAGGCTTGATGTTGAAGGCCAGTGTTTGAAATTTTATGGATCCAAATGTTTATAAAATGGCTGCCTGATCAGTTGAAACACATTGGAGTGGACTTTACTCTTGAGACTTAAAAAACAACTTTTATATATTGTCTTTGAATTAAAATAGAATTAGTCAGTCTGTTACTGTCAGTCCGTTACCCTAAAAAATGTCAGTCCGTTACCCAACAAAAGTACCTTATATGATAAATTTCTTGAAAAATTATCTTACAGTGCTAAAGCCATTCATGTAAGAACAGAAAATCTGAAATAGTGAGTCTGTACAACAATCACCTCTTTCATAGATGAAAAAATACTGTTTTAATGGTAACGGACTGACATACAATTTCCCAAGGTCATTAAAACGACCGATGAGGACAACATTTCATTAAAATCGTAAATTTGAATGTTTATATAGGTTCCTGATACTTATAATTGTTTTAATATCAATAAACAACAGCAAAGGTAGCTATAATTTTGTAGAAGTTGCAAAATTTATAATATTGAGAAAATATTCTTTTTGTTCTTCAAATAGGGGATACCCTTACATAAAGCTACAATAAGCATCCTGTACCACAAATATGCACGAAATATCCTTATATTCATAATCCTGAATGATTTTCCAACAAATTGGTACCAAATTTTAACATGTTCTTAAGAATTTGTAAAACACCCCTTCGGTTGACATTTTCATGGAATTTCCCTATGATATGATATAAGTCCAGATTTATGTAGGCTTATTACAGCCTCTTATCTGCTCTCGTGCATTCGTGAATGTATTTAATTCACATCTCTCAAAACTGGGCATGCCACATAGTGGAAGGAGGTGTCTGAATTAAACTCTACAAACAGTATTTTTCTGTTTCACAATGAGCGTTGAGACAGCACTTGAAAGCCTGCAATGAAGGGGTGTCGACAACTGTTGCAGGCAAGCGGTTCCATTTATCCCAACCCGAACTGAGAAGAAGTTCTGCCTGAGGTTTAGAGAACACCTTAGGTCCGGTCTTCATACCCGAAAGGTTACTGATTTCGATCATCTGTTGCTGCATTGTGTGGCCTTGAGCAAGTCACCCCAGCCTAGCTTAATTTGTGGCGCTACACTGCGGATGACGCCTGGGTTATTCCAGTTGTCCCTTGGAATAGACCCTAGAGACAAATTTCCCCTAGGGGATGAATAAAGGGAATTATTTATTTTTTAATTATTTTTTTGTTATAATTATAGGTCTTAGTAAAAGTCCTTATGTGTTTGATTTTCCTGTTAGGGCTAGTTAAAGATACTTAGGTTTTTTCGGGTTTGTTTCTTTGC
>NC_088363.1:8495611-8513111 GCF_034508935.2 Berghia stephanieae | reverse complement strand
AGTCAAATTAAATTATTCTACGTACATATTGCTCTATCCAAGAACAAAACCTCTAGGCTATAATTATTTAACTATTAATGATCATTCAGTGTCAGCTGCGAACCGCTTGCCTGTCTTCGCTACAAGTTCAGGATGGAACGAAATCTTACTGTTACGTTTGTGATCGAAGAAATTTGTTTTCCACAACCCCAAAACGGTATTATAGATCCTCTGCGCTTGGCTAAGATGGTCACAACATTGCCATCCGGAAATATAACGGACCAACACACAAAACTATGCGTAACTTTGAAGATTTATAGTCTGGCTAATACAGTTTAGTGAGAATGACTCATAAACATGGATGACAAAGTACAATAACAAAGACCTGAGTGACGCCAACTTCGTTCTATCTATATTGGTCTGGAAATAAATATATTATGCGATTCACAGTCTCAAAGCGGTATTATGTCGGGATAAATTAAACTAGGTACAGCAAATCGAATTTTTCGCCATAGATCTTGAACTTGGGGTCAATTTCTATCCCTGACGGTGTGTAGAGTATACATCGCCGTACTCTGCAACTGCAAAAGACACAAAACTTCGCATTTTATATCATTTAAAGTCTAAACTCACTATTCGGAGTCTGGTTCATCTCAACATAACACAGTTTTGAGGCGATTGGTCACATAATATATGCTGAACTGTAAATCTAAAGTTAATATGGTTAGAAATACGAATTGTGTCTTGTTTTTGGTAGGGTTTGTTTTGTTTTTGGTTAGTTTGTTTCTTTATTGTTGTTGTTTGTTTGTTGGGGTGGGGGTGGGGGAGTGTTAACGAAATTCTATTCATCTAAAATATAATGCGCAAAAATTTATCTAAATTTCATATTATATATATTTATTATTTTCAACTATAGATCCAACTTTTAAGACATAGGTCCATCCGACACAATACTATTTTGAAAGGGGGGGGGGGGCTATAAATAATTCTACTCGTTTCTTTCTCACGCACTCAATCCTCTCTGGTACTTTATCAACAGCAAGAGATTGCACAACGTTTCCTGTCTTTCAATGCACGGGTTGCGGTTTGCAGGCTGGGGCCCCGTCCTTCAGTTCTCTCTATACGTTTATTTATTTATTTATTTATTTATTTATTTATTTATTTATTTATTTATTTATTTATTTGTGACCGACTTGCACTTATATGCAGGTCTGATAACCCAACTCATTTTGAGCTCATTGTTGTAATGGAAATCTAAAAAAATGACGCAAAATACTGTCCATTACAACAATTTAAACTAGGCCCATAATTGCGTTCGGATGCCAGACCTGCATATATGAACACGTCGTTTGTGACACATCGTCTCAAAGCGGTGGTATGTCGGGATTTAATACAATCACGAAAAGTGAATTTATAAATACGAACTTTGCTAGGTGTGTGTTTTTTAATGCACGAAATTGCATTTATTATCCATGGTCACGAAGTGAAATCAACTCCAATGTTCATTTTTTGTGTGGCTATTACGGGGAGGCCAATTTCCAGCAGTCAGTTCATCCCGACATAGTACTGTTTTGATGCGGTGGGTCATATTTATTTATTTATTTATTTATTCATTTATTTAATTATTCATTTATTTATTTATTTATTCATTTATTTATTTATTTATTCATTTATTTATTCATTTATTTATTCATTCATTCATTTATTTATTTATTCATTCATTTCTTTATTTATTTATTCATTTATTTATTTATCCATTCATTTATTCATTTATTTAATTATTCATTTATTTATTTATTTATTCATTTATTTATTTATTTATTTATTTATTCATTTATTTATTTATTCATTTATTTATTCATTCATTTATTTATTTATTTATTTAATTATTTATTTATTTATTTATTTATTTATTTATTCATTTATTTATTCAGCACATCATGCATGACGCCATAGGATTCCACCACAACCAGTTGGGCTTCAATCTAACCATGGAATGGTACGAGCTCTTCCAGCTGTTCAACTGCACTTTCCCCCATCAGCCCAAAAAGAGCGAATTATTATGGTGTAACCAAGGGGCCACCTGTGCCTACGCTGCATTGACAAGAAACACTGGCAAGAAAACGGAACCCTCGTCAAAGTGGCTGAAATCACGGGTAATGCCTGTCACAATACTGCCGTAGGCTGAAAAAAAAAACACACCAAAAAACCTCAAAAAAAACAACACATTTGTTTTGAAATTTTGGCAAGAAATAGAAATACTCTCAACCACATCAATGTAAAAAGGATCCCATAATTGTTTTTGGATACCAGCAGACAGTAATAATATATACATTTTAACTATGTTCAAACATGAAACTACGTACTAATAAATCATACTGAAATTGTCCCTTAAATTAAGTTTTACTCTATATATTAGAAAGTTAACGATTAAATTCCCAACAAACAACGATTGACCGACGATGTTGTTGAAAACGAAGATGTCTTCAAACTCGGACAGATTTTCGTTGTCTTCCACGTCGTTCGTCGATCTTTGTACGTTGGGACCGGAATCGTTAACTTGCTATGAGATATTTTGCTGACCATATATTTCTCATTTTCAGGTGAACAGTTTAATCAGTTTGCTGCTTGGACTGAGTCTGACAATGCCTCGTATCCATTTTATGAGACATGGACCGTGAGGCAAAGTCCAGGTAATTTGAAAAGCACTATAATCAACCATGAGAAAAATAGGGTATGGAGAAGTGCCAGATAAAAACAGAATAAAACGTCACGGGGTCAGTGCCAAACTCAGGATCCAATTGACACGACACCCTCCGCCTGGTCGGAGAGAGGGGACAGCGAGCGGTCGCACAACTGACTGAGCTATCCAGCCAGGTGCCGTGTCAATTAGATCCTTAGTTTGGCCCTGACCCCGTGACGTTTTACTCTCTGTTTTCATCTGTCACTTCTCCATACCCTATAATTTTTCTCATCATTATTGATACATGAATATAATTAACCAGTAGATTTTTGACCAATCAAAACGTGGAATATGTGACGTACCTTCAAATGTGCTTGGACAAACATAGTTGGTTGTTTATAAACAATAACGTGGATGAACTCTCTGATCATTGTCATTGTTTTTATACTGCTAATGGGCGACTACTAAACACACGATTTTCTCGATCATATTATAAACGTTTAAATTTACACATTGTTTTTAGTGTTGGTTCTATTGATCAAGCGCCAGAACAATGGGTAGTTTACTGAGAAGTCACATACCATCGATACCTGTGTAGTTCGCTATGTTCACTGCCATTGTTTACATTGTGACGACTGTCCGAGAGGCGTGGTTATTTCCCCTTCCACAAGATGTCTATTATGAAACATCGTATTTTAGATTTTAAATTTGGGATTTTGTGAGATTTGAATAGTGAGAATTTGTTCTTCACAGCTACAACAAACTTTATAGAGGGTGCTGTGTTTATTAATTAGAACAAATTTCACAAAATGTTTATTTTACTCGATGACTTTCTTTGAGAGATATGTTTCTCTCTCTCTCTCTCTCTCTCTCTCTCTCTCTCTCTCTCTCTCTCTCTCTCTCTCTCTCTCTCTCTCTCACTCACTCTCTCTCTCCTTCTCTTCCTTTCTCTCTATTTCTCTCTTTCTCCTTCTCCCCCCCCCCATTCTCTCTCTCTCTCTCTCTCTCTCTCTCTCTCTCTCTCTCTCTCTCTCTCTCTCTATCTATCTATCTATCTATCTATCTATCTATCTTTATTTCTTTCTCTCGCTTTTTTTCCCTCTATGTTTTTTCTCTGCCCCCCTCTCTCTCTCTCTCTCTCTCTCTCTCTCTCTCTCTCTCTCTCTCTCTCTCTCTCTCTCTCTCTCTCTCTATCTTTCTTGAAAAATTATTTTATCAGTAATACTCTGATTTTGTAAACATTTAAAGTTTTAATCTAAAACTGTTCTATATAATCTCCAGGTCTTTAATATAATGCCAATTATATGATATTAATCTTAATGCTAAATCGATGCCACTAAGTATCAAATGTGAAAGATTAGCCTCTTGTCATAAATGAAACAATGTAAACTGCATTGAGTATGATTAAAACATTTAAAAAATGCTCTTAAAGATTGATATAATTAATTTATAAATCTATTCAATTTAAAATATTACAGGTGGTCCCTATTGGTTTTATCCATTTGACTGTGCCTCATGGGTTCTGCGTTCCTTTGATAAAATGAAGGAATTCGGGGTTAAATTCGACCAATCCGTCCACCTCAACTACACCAAAATCAACCTCTACAGCAAACAACCCAAGCGGCTCGGAAACTACTCAGAAATCTTCGAAACGCCCGGAAATGAAAAATTACGAGACAAGATTTTCAAGTTTTATTCTAATTTTCAGGAAGAGAAGAGTTTTTATGAAATCCTGGGCCATCTGTTGAAGTACATCCTGGAGTTTTTGGTCGATGATGCGTTTTACCTCTTTTACAATGACATCTATTGGGAACTTCCATTGTCTTTTCCTTACATTGATCTCACATACCACGAAATACCATTACCATAAAGGCAACCAGTTGTCTCTAAACGGTATTATGTCGCAGTGAACCTAGTGCTTAAAATGTGATTTGCAATGAACAAAAAAATGAATATAACAGGTTTGAAAAGGAATGTTTTTTTAATACGGAACGTTTCGGGATTAAACCCTTCTTCAACGAATAAAAAAAAACCATTAAAAACATTAATACATCACTTAAAATCCAGACAGACGGCAGATATACTTTTTTGGCATGTCTGTCTGTAAGTAAAATTATATTAAAATGTAAAGTAAGCTTTATTTTTGGAAAATGGATTGAAATCAAATATTTAATTAATTATAAAGGATGAGTTTTATTTCCAAAACTTTAAAATCTTAAATTTGAAAATTTTAATAGTTTTTATTTTAAACTCAATTAATTTTGATCATCGAATTCATTTGACATAAAACAAGATTGATGGGACAGGTCCAACGTATACTTACTAGCAGGTCTGATAACCCAATTTGTTATGATCTCGTTGTTGAAATGGAAATACAGTACTCTCATACCAATGCAAAATATTCTCCATTACATTATTGTTAAAACGAGCCCATAATTGCGTCCGGTTATCAGACCTGTGAACATGTTTTCGTTGGAGAGGTCACAAATGATGATTTGTGTTTGAAAATATAAAACTAGTCACTGTATCCATAGACGGCAATAAAACCATAAACTGCTTTAATCGTTACGAACACTCACGCTTTATGTATCAGAATTTTTAACACTTTTGTGTTATATATTCCATTCTTTCCAAATAGAGGAATGTTTACACATTTACTTCTTTCAACAGAAATATCTATAATATATATTTATTGTCTTCAGAATATTTATGTTTATTACTTTCTATATTTATGCTTTTAGTCATAGTTCGTATACTCTTAACGTGCACCTTTACGAACGTTTGTTAATTTCGTTTTACATTTTAGCTATCTGGGATTTTAATAATTAATTACACAATTTTAAAGACAATAGACTAAATATTATTGTATATATCAATGTGTTGATCTCTGTACTCACCACATATTTTACTGCATTTAGCTTTAGAAAATAATTAAGAACGAGGTAATTTTTTTAAAAGTATCCTATCTATATATTTAGAAATATCTTCTTCTTCTTCTTCTAGGTTCCATGCCTGGTCCAGGCTTCGGATACTGCATGAATTATCTCTCTCCATTCCTCCCTGTCTCTTGCTTTTTCAAACAGCTCTTGGATTGTTAGGTTGGTGAAGCCCTTCAGTTGGTCTATGAGTGTTTTTCTTTGTCTCCCCCGGGCGCGTTTACCAGGTATTTTTCCACAACTTGCCAGGTATTCATTCCTATCTTTCCTTACTATGTGTCCGAAAAAGGATAGTTGTCGATCCACTATTAAGGGCATTAGTTTCCTTTGTTGGTATGTTTGTTTTAGCACTTCTTCGTTCGTTTTGTGTGCGGTATACGATATTCTCTGCATCCTTCTCAAGCACCACATTTCAAAAGCTTCAATGTTCTTTTGTGTTTCTGCATTTGTAGTCCAGCTTTCGCATCCGTAGAACAAGATTGGCCACACGTAGCACTTCAAGACTCGGAATCTAATCCCGAACGACATCTGTTTGTTTTTCAAAATGTTTCCCAGGTCCATGAAGGCCTGTTTGGCTTGAGTTATTCTTGCTCGTATGTCTCGGTTACATCTTCCATCTGTTGTCACTATTGAACCTAGGTATTTAAAACTTTCTACGTTGGTAAGCTGCTCGCCGTGAATCGTTATATTGCAGGTGTTGTTGTTTTCGGGGTTTTTCTGTATTACCATGCATTCTGTTTTGGTGATATTCACTTCCATTCCCTTGGCTTCACTATCTACTACCACTTTGTCAACAATCTTTTGAAGTTGGATTTCTGATGTTGCAATGAGTACCGTATCGTCTGCGTATCTTATATTATTTATGTTGTGACCTCCTACTTTTATTCCCTCCATATTATTTATGCCCCTCATGATTGTTTCTTGGTATAGATTAAACAGATCTGGTGAGGCAACACACCCTTGACGGACTCCTTTCTTAATAGGAATGGAATTTCCTGTAGAGTTTCCGATTTTGATAGATGCCTGCTGGGTGTAGTATAATGTTTTGCATGAGTCTGAGGTCTTTCTCATCAGCGCCAATGGAGTGCAGTTGTTTTAGTATTTCTTCGTGGCGTACTCTATCAAAAGCTTTTTTGTAGTCGACAAAACAGAGGTATAGTGGGGTCTGAACCTGTATAGCTCTTTCACCTAAAACACGGAGGAGGTATATTGCGTTCCTTGTCCCTCTGTCAGGTTGGAATCCATATTGTTCTTCTGCGATTTCGGGGTTAATCTTATTCCTTAGCCTGTTGATAATTATACGCAACAGTATTTTGTTGATGTGACTTATTAAACTTATAGTTCTAAAATTTTCGCATCTGACTGCACCTGCTTTCTTTGGTATTGCTATGAAAATAGAGTTACAGAGATCTTCTGGAATTTTCCCAGTATTGTATATATTGTTGAATAATATGTGAAGTTCATCAATTGCTAGATCTCCTAGGCTTTTTAATACCTCTACAGATATTTCATCAGGGCCTGTTGCTTTACCATCCTTCATTCGTTCCATGGCATGTTCAATTTCACTTTTGGTGAAATATCACAAATCTATTAAAACCTATGTTATCTTATGAAATACCCAATAAAAATATGATACGTATTTAGCTATAATCTTTCAGACTTTTTGTTTTGAATAAATTACTGTGATTAACCTACACCGTGCTGTGATGATATAGAACGTCTGAACGGTAATCTGGAGGTCTGAGCTCCAACCCCAGTCGCCGAGAATGGTTGTTTATCTGGAATACAGTTTTAAATGTTTTTTTATTTTGTTTTTTTCTTTTGTTGTTGTTGTTTTGTTTTTTTGTTTGTTTTTTTTTGTTTTATTTGTTTTTTTTTGTTGTTTTTTTTGTTTTGTTTTTTTTTTTTTTGGGGGGGGGGTTTGTTTGGGTTTCTTTTGGTTTTTTTGGGTTTAATTTCTTTCTTTTTTGTTGTTGTTGCTGTTGTTGTTGTTGTTGTTGTTGTTGTTGTTGTAATTGATGTTTTGTTTTTCTGTTTTCTTTATTATTAAAAAAAAAAAATTCCTGTCCGATCATTTTGTCAGGCAATGTGTCCGAATCACCGAAAACCACATTATTGCAGGTCTGATAATCAAACGTATTTTTAGTCTTGTACTAAACATTGTTGTAATGGATTCAAATTTGGGTTGACTAACCCTTTCCTTACCAGCCGTTTTCAGAATTTTCCCCAAAATTCCACATCGACCCAAAACAAAAATAGTTTTGCATTACTCAAACAGAAAAGCAACAACAACATTATGCATAATATTTATCAGCAAAATGAACTCTACACGTTTTTATAGCTAGATATAATAAAACATTTTTCTTTAAATTGTGTGATTTACAAAATAGATTATTGGTTGGACCGTAACGAATGTGACGATTTTCCTATGGTTGGTAAGGAGAGGGTTAAAGAGTGTTTCCATTACAAAAATCAGCCCATAAAATTTGTATAATTAGGTTATCAGACCTTTTGTCAACTGTGCCAATTATACATGATGTTGGTTTCTAAATGTTAATCCATTCTTTTGTAAATGTCTCATTGATGTGAAAAAAAATCCAATCAGTTTAGAATCAAAATACTTTTTCAAAAGGTGTTTCGTCTTTGAAGAGTTCGATTTTAGCTTTACCAAAAGTTTTATGCCTTAAAGGGTCACACCAATTAGAGTGTACAAAATGTGCGGCTATGCGGTCTCATATTATGACACTCGCTTTCGGATCGGAAGGCCCTGGGTTTGAGCCTCGCTCGGAGCATAGTTGAGTCCTTGGAAAAGGGTCTTTTCTTACATTCTCTCACCGTACTCATGAGTAAAATGAGTACCTGGCCGTTAACAGCGGTGTCTCTGTCCGAAAAATAATGTATTATCGCCTAACAGGCGTCATGTCCCGTCCTAAACGTTAAATGTTGCTGTTGGCCAGGGACCCCTTGTAAAACGCTTTGAGCACGTTTAGTGGATATTGCGCTATATAAAACCTCAATTTTTTAATTTTTTTTTTACAAAATCAATTTGTAGTTCAAGTCCACATTTTATTTTTAGTATTGCAATAAAATATTGAATATAATTTAAA
Organism: Berghia stephanieae; assembly: GCF_034508935.2. Lineage (NCBI taxonomy): Eukaryota > Metazoa > Mollusca > Gastropoda > Nudibranchia > Aeolidiidae > Berghia > Berghia stephanieae. The sequence continues at coordinate 8,504,406 of NC_088363.1, read as the reverse complement.
TGACAATTTTAAAAACATTGAAATTAAATATCGATGATAATTCATATTTATATATATAAATAAATGACCAAGATGACACAAACAATCACACCAAAAAAAACGTAATCAATTGATTATTAAATGAAGATGATGATGGTGGTGGTGGTGGTGGTGATTATGATTAACATACATTCATATTCCGCTGTGATGGAAACGAAAGGCGTTGAGAATGAAGAATAAGGACGATAGTTCTGGCCTCTGAATTTGATAAACGTGTGTCTCAAAAACTAATATATTTCCCCCTCCCTTGAAATATAAAAAAGAATGTAAAATTCCAGCGATAGATAGATCGAAATTGACGTCACTCATCTCCTTGTTGTTTTTAGCCAGATATTTTAATGAGTAATTCTCATTAAATTCTATCAATCATACTATATACACTCCCCACTCCCCACTGCTACCCACTTCCCATAACTTTGGTCGGTTTCGTCGGGTTTCTTAAGAAAACTCGTTTTGTGTGTTGGTGCGTGATATCTGACTGGCATATGTTGTGAGCATTTTACATCAACGCATAGCATCAATACACAATATTCATTCCGATCGTTTCCCACTGGTATCCATCTCCCATATTCCCAGGTTCATTTCCCTCCGAGATCCTCCCATTGTCCCAGGTTCACTCCTCACTGGTGTACACTTCCCGGAGTCCCTGGTTCACTCCCCACTGCTGCCAATTTTCCATTACCGTCGTTGTTTCCGCTCGTTTCCAATCATTTCCGGTATTACGTAGCAGCCTAAAAATCATGTACATCAATACACTTACCTCGCATAAAACGAACTCGCATTTTACGTATATTCTTTTTAAACGAACTGTATATCAAACACTGCGCTTTTTCTCATCAAACTTTGTAGCTTTTCCCTTCTTTGATGAACACGTTTTTACATAAAACCCAAATATAACGAGCAAAGTTCTTATGTTTTGAAAGCAACTGGTATTTTAAAAAATACACATTAGAGAGTATTCAAGATTGTCGCCTTCAACGTTATTATTTTTACAATCACAAGCAGTTCGTTCGTGTCATAGGAGTTAGAGTTTATAAATCTTAGATGTGAAGACTGCTTTTAGAATCATAGATACCAAAAGAAGGATTATCTACCCCACTTTTATCACCAACATCATCGCCACCACCCTTACCATCATCACGTTTGTTTCCTTTCCGTGACGGCACGAGATTTTCTGAAGAGTCCGTGACTTCCCCATTTTTCAAATACCGTCTATGGTGTCGGCGTGGAGGGACAGGCATGGAAACCATTTTATTGTCTGGTTGCTTCAAATTCACAACATTGTCACAGGTGGACCTCGTAACAGATGGCGTCGGACGTATTGCAAGACCGTACACTCTGCGGTTCTTCTCGTGCCTTTTAGGAACAGCATAAACGTCCTCCGTCTTTTCTTTTTGAGGCTGATACCCCATCAAACCAACAACAAAACCGTACGGACTATTTACCTTCATAGCATTATAATATTGTTTTCCTAATGCGTCAGGATCCAAGTCCTTTTTATTCTTCTTTTGACTAACTCTATAGCCATTCGCGTTGGGTTTAATTCTCTTTGTCAACGATCTTCGATATTTGCCCAATCTCCCAGATGAGCGTCTTAAATCTGAGCTTTTCATAAATGATGTCGTTGAATCTTCTTCTGTCTCATTCTCTACGGTGGAATAAATTCCAAATGAAGGATTTACATGACCTGCAAGACTTCCGTTGTCTTTCATTTCAGAATGGACGCTGCCAGACCGAGGCATGCCTGTCAAAGAAACGCTCTCTGTCCTCGTATCCCGGCTTCTTGTCAGTCTGAATTTCCAGCCTGTATATTTATTTTTCCAGCATGTCTCCCTTAAGAACACAACCAGAAACAAAGATAAGATAATTCCACACATGCAAGCCGCAAGGGAGATAATCACAGAATTCAGAACACTAAATGATGTCGTTTCTTTTATTTTTTCGGATTTAACTTTTCTGATGTCAATTATTTTAAGAACTATTGTTTCCTTGTTGTCGTTTTCCAGAGTTAAGTTCACCAGGTTGTTCTTAAAACTTATTATTCTATTATCAATGTCTCCAACGTTCATTGTATTGTAAGGAACCCGAAAAATTACAGAGAAAGGTTTGCATCTAAAATAGGCTAATTCCATTCTTTCTAACTCTGATGTATTGTTCAAAATGTCTTTCAAAACAAATCGCAAGGCAATTTCTAGTTTATCAGTGTAACTTTGATTTCGCCTTATGATGAAACATTTTCCTTCCAAGTCAAATCGTATGAAAATGTAGTTCCTGTCATCAGGATGGGGAATTACAGGCTCCGTTGTATTTGTCCGATTTGTATCTTTTAAAATGGCTGTTGAACTGAATATTGGCGTATAAGTCTCGATTCCTTGAGTCTCTAGATCAGTGTATAACGAGTCAGAAGGAATCCCATCTTGTTGTGTTTGAAATTTGTTTGATGAGTAGACTGTGGTATATATTTGATCTGTGGATGGCATTGGCTCAGCACGAGATATTGATGTATCAATTAGTGTGGAAACATCAAGCCATTGACTATTCTCAGGCGAAGTTTTTACAAGAGATGATTGCATTTGACTAAACAAAGATGACGAATGTAAAAGTAATTCTGAATGATTTGATTCGGGTAAGGATTGTGAACTGTTTTTAGAAAAATACGATGACGCAGTCGGGGATATTTGGTGTGTACTCGTAGTATCCCAAAAATACTCTGTTGTTTTATCCATAAAGTTCTCAGAATCTTCTGGATTTGAAGGCGTAGCTAATTCGATGCCACTCAAGGGCGGCGTTGGTGTGTATGTCGAAGGTGGTGAGGATTCGTTAAATTGAGATTCAAAGGTACGTGTTAACGTTGAAATGTCTGTTTTGTATGTGGGTGTTGTTACAATATTGTCAATAATTGTCAATAAAGTAGAAATATCTTCAGAGACCAAACTTGAATTATGATCAATCAGAAAAGTTTCATGTCGTGTACTCTGTTCAGTTTCATTAGATGTGAGAGGGACAGACCATAAGCCTGATGAACGATGAAAAGAATGTGTTTCCACGTCATTGCTGTATGTGTCTGGGAGATAAATCATATGAGGATCTAAAGCTGAAGAAGTCGAGATATTTTCATGATAATCTGTGCTTTCTGATAAAGTAAAGAATACACTGGTTCTAGTGCTTTCATTCAAAGATACTGCAGTTGCTTGAATGTACATATTTGATGAACCAGTCAATTCGGCTGTAAATAATTGTGATGGCAGTAAATTGTCTAAAATAGAAGATATACCATCGTAATTTGTTGATTCCAGAGCAGAACTGCTTTGTGTAGTGTAGTTCAATGTTTCACCAATAACGCTATGAATGTGAACTTTTGACATTGTCAAGATATTACTTGTGTCAGGGTAGGTATTCACTGTGTGGATTGTCTGCTGGAAGCTGTCTGACGTAACTAAAGAACTCAATTGTACAGCTTCAGAAGAAGCCAGAAAGATGGTTGAGACGCGTGGAAAAGGAAGTGGCGACTCTGGTACATTAGAATCTGTTGAGGCAATTATGGTTTGAGATGTTGGCCAAAATGTGTTTAACACTGTGTTGTGCATTTCGTGATCAATACTTTCCACAGATGGGGCGAGTTTGATATCTGACTCTGATGAGCCTAAAGAATTTGGAAGTCTTATATCAGTACTTTGTGCTTCTTCGGATGCATGGTCTGAATAATATGGTAATGCTGGTGTGATTTCTGGTGAAAGGGAACTTGAGACACCATAATACGTTGTAGAATCCAGTGCAGATGGTGCTATCTGGGAATTAAAAGAACGTGGGTCCATATTAGAAGTTGGGATGGGCCTATGTGTCTCAAATGAATCATTTGGAATTGCCGTGGAAAATTTTGATGGCAATATTTGGTTTTCTTGAGTTGACGACGAGTGGCCATTTTGTGTATATGAAGATGGCGGATAGCTCTGCGGTGTTGAATCTTGTTGATCAGTTTTGGTAGATAAAGGTTGTTGATTATTAGATATTGTTTGTTCTAATTGACTGTACTGAGCTGTTTGCCATGATTGGTTGCTATGAGTTGATACATGGTTGCTTTGCTGTGTTGACGATTGTTGACTTATTTGTGACGCAACTAGTGGTTGATCGCTCTTTGAGGTTAATTGTGGTTGGTTGCTTTGGACTGACAACAATGGTTGGTTACTTGGTATTTGTTGGTTGCTTTCTGAAGTTGATGATGGCTGATTGTTTTGGGATGTCGACAAGGGTTGGATACTTTGTGAAGATGGTGTTGGTTGGTCGTTTTGAGATGTCAACAGTTGTTGGTTGTTTTGGGATGCCGATGGTGGTTGGCTGCTTTGTTGAATAGATTGCTGCAGGTTGCTGTGCTGGCTCAACGGTAACAGTTGACTGGGTGTTGTAGCTGAAAATTGCTCAGACATTTCAGTTGATGTTAGAAAACTATGGGTAGGAATAATTTGTGAATTGCTATGTACCTCCATTCTAGCAGGAAATGTCGAATAGTTTATAACAGGCGTTGTTGTAGACATGGCCGTCTGTGTTAGAGCTGTAAGACAGAAATAGTTACAATCATTCATATGAAAGAAATATGATATTATCGAGGTTTACACACAAGAACGAAATGGATAATACACAAGTAGAATCGTAGCTTTCGTTAATTCATAGCATTGCACTAGACACAAAGATTACATTGCCAATAAGGAGTTACCATAGATCTTACGGAGTCACTCAACTTTATTACAATCAGCGCTAAACAGATAGGCAGGAGTGTACGGTACAATCAAACGTTATCTTAATCTCTTTTATTTAAGTGACATTAACTTTTAAATAAGCATCATAACTATAATGAGCACATAAATTTAAAAATCTAAATGTGAAATTGACTATACTCACCAGCTATCATTATACATATTATTTTAGAGATATACCGGCTGTGGACTGGTGAAAGAGGTAATAGCCTTCCTTGTGAACATGTGGTCTTGTCCAATAAAGCCATGCTCATCTTGTCACTTCCTGTGTGGAATCGGTAGAAGTTAAATAATAATAATAATAATAATAATAATAATAATAATAATAATAATAATAATAATAATAATAATAATAATAATAATAATAATAATAATAATAATAATAATAATAATAATGATGATGATAATAATAATAATAATAATAATAATAATAATAATAATAATAATAATAATAATAATAGAAATAATAATAAGAAGAAGAAGAAGAAGAAGAAGAAGAAGAAGAAGAAGAACAACAACAACAACAACAACAACAACAACAACAACAACAACAACAACAACAACAACAACAACAAGAATACAACCACACCATTGTGTACTCTGAAAAAAAAAACTAAACCTACATATCATGTATTATTGGGTGTTATTATTATCGTCGTCATTGCTGTCGTTGTTGAGATTGCGACTATGTGATCTAATGGTATGACACTTTCGGATCGGAAGGTCCTGGGTTCGAACCTCGTTCGGCGCAAAGTTGGGTCCTTGGGAAAAGCTATTTACTCACATTCTCTCACCGTACTGAGGTATAATATGAATTCCTGGCCGTTAACAGTATTGTCTCTGTCCGAAAAAAAATTGCAATATCGCCTTACAGGTGTCGTGTCCCGTCCTACACGTTAAATGTTGCTGTTGGTCAGGGGCCCCTTTAAAGCGCTTTGAGCAAGTTTAGTGGATAATGCGCTATATAAAATCTCATAATTTTTTTTAAATTGCTGTCCCCACAGTGTCAATATCTTTATCCTCATTCTGTGGTAACAATGGTCACAATTGTCGCCTGAAAACTAGTCCCTCAAAGATCGATCGATTAAAATGACCCTCTTCTTGTCAAAAACATTCAAACCCGGGATTCCTCAGTATGTGAGTTTTCAATGTCGAGTCGATAAACAAAGCATTTGCATATTGACGGTATATGTGTTTCAGTAAAATACTCACTATCTCTGTCCGCCATATCAATCGTACAAATAACACAAAACTATGCATAAATTTAAAAGTTTATAGAAGGAACGATATTGACGTAACTCAGCTCTTTTAACTGTTGTTTTTTGCCAGCGATTTTTATGAGTAGTTCTCCCTAAATTGTATCAATCAGACTATAAACGTTTAGGATTACACATAGTTGTATGTGTTGGTAAGTTATATCCGGCTGACAATGTTGTGAGTGTTTTTAACTAAGCGAAGAGCAACAATCGTCTACAAGTGATAATTTAGTAAGAAGTAATCACCTAACTGAAGATATCTAGAAAAGAATGAACCAACTTGAAGTTACAAATTAACATATTAATATTATGATACCAAACGTCTCAAAAGTATTATATCGTTATGAACCATATGCTAAAAAGTCAAATTAACGTTAAACTGGTGAGAAATATGCTTTATTGGTATTTAGAACTCTAAAATACGTTATTCATTCTCTTCAATTAGGCATTCAAACTCAACGCAAGTCTGATAATTCTGGATACAAATTCAATTTTCAGCATCTTAATCATCCCGACATAATACCGTTTTTGAGACGAAGAACCCCATAATATTATGAGCGAGAGGATGTTTTTACCGACTTGACACGGCCTGACCTAGATGGTTGTATCGTAACGAATGCGACAAATTTCCTTTTGTTGGTAAGGAGGGGGTTAAAGTGATTTTTTCTTTTATCCCTTGGAAAACCTACGATTTTTAAAAATTTCAAGTAGACAGCTCTGGGCTAGCTAACTTGCACAATATGAAATGTAAATTTGGCTCCAGTGAAATACGCTTCAACAGTCGTAACCTCACTTCCCTTTTAATGACGCATGGTAACTTAGTAACTGGCTCTAAACTATCGGAACAATGGCGGACGCCCTATGAAATATTTCTCCGACGAGCATAAAAGTGTAACCAGAGGAGAAAAACATTATAAATATGATCTTGTTTTGACTTTTATACATTCTGATCACAAGTCATATGAAAAGTTCTAGCCAGCATGAAGAAAAAAAAGGAATGATTTTCTTTGTTTAGAACCACGATGGTCGCCGTTGCTGTGCGACGTGACATCAGACTATTGAATCCAATTGTGGCCAGAAATTATTGGTTTACTTAGTACGGTGGTTCTTTAGATCTTCTTCATAGAAGGAACGAAATTAATGCCACTCAGCCAGAGATTTTTCATTCCTATGTCGATGCACTCAGCCCTTTGTGCGGTCAGCCCTTTGTGCAGCTATGCGGTCTTGTGGTGTAACATTCGTTATCGGGTCGGAAGGTCCTGGGTTAGAGCCTCGCTTTGCGTATATTTGAGTCCTTAGAAAAGGCTCTTGATTCACATTCTCTCACCGTACTAAGGTGTAAAATGAGTATCTGACCGTTAACAGCGTTGTCTCTGTCGGAAAAAAAATGAATGTCACAGTCACAGCGTCATGTCTCGTTCTACATGTTACGTGTTGCTGTTGGTTAGGGACCCTTTGTAAAGCGCTTTGAGTATGTTTAGAGGATATTGCGCTGTATAAAAGCTCAATTTTTAAAATTAAAATATTGTTTTTAGACAACTATTTATATGATTATATTATTATATCGATCAGACTATAAACGTTCAATGCTACACATAGCTTTGTGTGTTCGTAGACGTTATATCCAGCTGGTGGATATATGAGTATTTAACTAAACGCATAGCACCAATAGATAAAAATCCATTTTTCAATTATATTTCGTGTAAAAAAAATGCAGCGGGTTGCTTTTTCAATAGAACACATTTCATATGCCAATAAAATATTATTGTTATTGTCATTGTAAAGCGCTTTGAGCACGTTTTGTGGAAATTGCGCTATATAAAAGCTTTTTTTCTTTTATTTGTTTTCATGTTGTTGTTGGCGACGTCGTAGTCGTCGTTGTTGTGTTGTTTTTATTGTTGTCCATAAATTGTAAATTCCTTTAATATTAATTTAGTGGTTACAGTGGTCATAAATGATGACACGATGGAGATGATGACGGAGATGGTGATTATGATGATGAAGGTGATGATGATGATGATGATGATGATGATGATGATGAATGATGATGATGATGATGATGAGATGAATGATGTGATGATGATGATGAGATGATGAAGATGATGATGATGATGATGATGATGATGATGATGTGATGATGATGATGATGATGAGGATGATGATGATGATGATGAGGTGATGATGTGATGATGATGATGATGATGATGATGATGATGATGATGATGATGATGATGATGATGATGATGATGAAGTGATGAAATGATGATGATGATGATGATGATGATGAGATGATGATGATGAGATGTGATGATGAGATGATGATGATGGATGATGATGATGTGATGAGAGATGATGATGATGATGATGGATGATGGATGATGATGATGAGATGAGATGATGATGAGATGATGAATAGATGTTGTGATATGTAATGATGACGAGATGGATGATGATGATGAGATGATGATGATGATGAGAGATGAAGAGGATGCAGGACGTGATGTAATGAGATGATGATGATGATGATGATGAGGAGGAGGAGGAGGAGGAGAGAGGGGAGGAGGAGGAGAGGAAGGGATGATGATGATGTGATGATGATAATGATGATGATTGATAGAGGAGGAGGATGATGATGATGATAAATGATGATGAGATGAGGAGAGGAGGAGGAGAGAGGAGGGAAGAGAGGAGACGAGAGGATAATGATGATGATGATGAGATGAGATGATGTGATGATGATGATGATTGA
>NC_088363.1:8463111-8490611 GCF_034508935.2 Berghia stephanieae | reverse complement strand
AATAAGGTCGCAGGTTCAAACCCCACCACCGCCGCGAAAATTTTTTATTCTCTATTGTCTTCTGGCACTTTTCTACTCACTTCATATCTTGTTGTTACCAACATAAGTGCCTGCTCCACTCACTTTTCTGAATTGAAAATTCACCCCATACACCGGAGCATACTCAATGTCTCAATCGTTTCTCTGTTATATGTTTGTGTTGAGAATATTGGCTATTAAGCTTAACTGCTGGTCAAAATACTTCGCGATGGTGGTGGACGAACGAATCAGCGGTCTCAGAAGTGGGTGAGAGAGGGATCTAGTAATGACTTGGGTTTGAAACGAATATTTTTGTGTTCGTGGATAGCTCACACGGTAGAGCCACGCTCTCACCTGCCAGGCGGAGTTGTCGTACCAATAAGGTCGCAGGTTCAAACCCCACCACCGCCGCGAAAATTTTTTATTCTCTATTGTCTTCTGGCACTTTTCTACTCATTTGACCTATTGGTGCTCCGGAAGATGTAAAGTTCTAGTGTTTTTTACGCATGCGCGAGCTTTTATTATTTTGTTTCAAAATGGCGGCGATTGAGATCATCGTCGGAAGTTTCAAACTCTAAATGAAGTGTGAATTTAAAAATAGCAATACAGCTTATCGTTCTGAAGGATTGACGTGTCGATTATTTTAAACCATAGGTAGATAGTAATGGATGGCACTGATGTCATCGCTGACCCTCATAATGAAGTAAGAAAACTTCAAGAGTTGGTAAAGAAACTTGAAAAGCAGAATGAAGTTCTTCGAAATAAAACTCCGGGAACGACGGAAAACAGAACCGACACTCCTGTCAACCACATAAGTGACTCGGGTCACATAAATGGAAATCTTAGTGATAATGAGGAAATAACTATTAAATCTAAAGATCAAATTCGACTGGCTGATTTAGACGATGTAGACTATCAAAATTTGCCAGAAGATGAAGGCTGCTGGTAAGTAAACAAACTGCCCCACCTCCTCCCACTCCCACTGCCCACTTCCACTCTCCTGCCCCCGTTGTCCGATTCCACGTATCCAACCCATGCCTTCCTTACTCACTCTCATATCTCTACACCTCTGAAACAAGCCTAATAAGGTAAAAACAAAGTCTGAAGAAGATATGTGAAACAGTGCAAGAACAAAGCAGAAAGAAACCAGGAACAAATCAGTCTGTCTGTCTTCTTCTTGAGTCACTTACTTAGACTTAGTCTTAGAGAGTTAAGTCTAAGTCAGTCTTTCCTTGATTTTTCATTCAAGTATTGCATTTTTATTCATATTCGGATTCGCTGTGGTTATGGACAGATGGATCTGTGAAACTGAATATCGGCCTGTGAATTTTGGGAGACCCATCGGGATACCCAGACGACTTTTTGAAACCTAGCTTTTTAAACATTCATTCACATTCACACACATTCTCTCATCGTCCTCCTCTGCTCTTTTTCAGTATACATAAACTAAACAATCAACAGATCAAATAGGCAGAAGAGCTTATATTTTTCTTACAAAACAGAAAGGAATGGAACAATCTGCCAGATTAAATTGAGAGCACCAAGTCTTAAACAATTAAGAAAATTAGTAAAAGAAACAGAGACAGAGATAGTGAGTTAGAGAAGAAAAAAATGAGAGTACAAATATTAATATTAACGTATCACTAAAGTGTCTTTACAGTGGAGAACCAGAAAAACTTGCCAGATATTGCTAAAACAAGTAATATAGATACTACACAATGGCCGATTACTGAAGAGAGAGTAATGAAGAGACTACAAAACCTAAAGGAGAGTAAATCACCTGGACCTGACAAACTTCATCCTTACATCCTAAAAAACTTAGCAGAGCAGCTAGTAGAACCCCTAACCAAGATATTTAACCAGTCGATGAAAGAAGGAAGACTACCAAGGGAATGGAAAGAAGCTAACATCACAGCCATATTCAAGAAGGGAGACAGAAAAAATCCAGAAAACTACAGACCAGTGAGCCTGACATCTGTCGTCTGCAAGCTCATGGAACAGCTGATTAGAGAAGAAATGGTTGATCATATGACCAAGAACAAACTATTCAGCAAAGATCAACATGGTTTCATGGCGGGAAGGTCTACAGTAACAAACCTACTTGAAACAATGGATGACTGGACGAGAGACCTGGAATTAGGCAACAATTTAGATGTCATATACCTCGACTTCAGAAAGGCATTTGACAAAGTTCCACACTGGCGCCTAATCAGGAAATTGGAACAGTATCAAATTAATGATCAGACAGTCAAATGGGTCCGAGATTTCCTCAAAGATAGAAGACAAAAAGTGATAGTGAATGGAACAGCATCAACAGAGAGACTGGTAACAAGTGGAGTTCCACAAGGAAGTGTACTGGGACCAGTTCTCTTCCTGATTTATATCAATGACTTGCCAGACAATCTATCATCTAAATGTAAAATCTTTGCCGATGATACTAAGCTCTATGGAGTAGCTAATACAGAAGAAGAAAGAAACACCTTACAACAAGATTTGAAAAAGCTTGAAGAATGGTCCGAAATATGGCAGATGGAGTTCAATGTAGATAAATGTGCAGTTCTTCACCTAGGAAAAAACAACAGAGAAGCAAACTATATAATGAAAGAAAAACCCCTGCAGAAATCCAATGGGGAAAAAGACCTAGGAGTATTTATTGATAGGAAGCTAAACTTCAAGAAGCAAATTAAAGATGTTCAATCTAAGGCTAGTAAAACACTCGGAATAGTGAAAAGAAATTTCAAGAATCTGAAAACAAAACACATGACTACCATCTACAAGACTATGGTTAGATCAAAGCTGGAATATGCTAACTGCATATGGTATCCGAAGTTTGAGGGAGACAAAGACTGTTTGGAAAGAGTGCAAAGGAGAGCAACAAAACTTATCACACACCTGAAAGACAAAACATACTGTGAGAGATTGAAAGAATTAAATCTCCCGACCTTAGATTACAGGAGAAGAAGGGGAGATATGATCCAAACATATAAAATAGTAAAGGGAATAGACAGGGTAGAGGCAGGATTCCTTAAACCAAACAAGAACATTCAGACACGAGGAAACAGCAAGAAACTGAAAAAAGAACGTTTTAAAACAAATGAAAGAAGGAACTTTTTTTCATCTAGAATTGTAAATAACTGGAATAAACTACAAGAAACCACAGTATCAGCAAAAAATTTGAATAAATTCAAAGCAGAGTTGGAGATAAGCAACACCCTAGGAAACAAGTTCAATTATAAAAATTGGTCCAATCATTAATAGATGAGGAGGAGCGAAGGAGACTACACCAAGTCTAAAAGCTCTATACAGAGGTATCCAGGTAGGTATCACCATCACTTCATACCCTGTCACAGTTAAGTGTTGACGATTTACCAACTGGCACAGTTCGCGGCAAAAAGAGGAAATGAGAGAGAGAAAAGAGAAAATGAAAGAGAGAAAGAAATTCTGAGAAATAAAGAAAATGAGTATGAGAGAGAAAATGAGAGTAAATATTCATTGACATCGGTCCATGGTAGTTAATAAGTAGATAGTTGACGATTTACCAACTGGCACGGTCCGTGGCCTAAAGAGGGAATTAATGAGAGAGAAAGAAGAAAATGGAAGAAAGAAAGTAATGAGGAATCGAGGGCATTAATATTTAATATTAATAACAGGTGAGAGAGAAAATGACAAACACGCACAGAGAGAGAAAAGAGAAAATGACAGAGTGAGAGAGAAAAAAAGAGAAAATGACAGAGAGAGTGAGAGAGAAAAAAAGAGAAAATGACACAGACAGAGACAATGAAAAAGAAGAGAAAATGAGAGTATTAATTAATATTATTATTAATAACATTACTCTGAGGCAATAAATCACTTTGTGACACTAACATTACTTGTCGCAGTTAAAAGTAGTCATGCATATTTGATGAACTGACATGGTCCTTGGCGATTGATGATTTTAAAATTGTCAAGGTCCTTGGCAATTGGCGCTTCCATATTATTATTAATATAAGAAGTGCATTTTATATAACTCAGCACAGGGCTTTTTGCCAGCATCATGACATTGGCTGCTTTAGAAGTATAAGCAGAAGAGGAATCATTCATTGATGTGTCTTTGAGTAGTGTGACACACTGACAACCTGTATGGGTCTTGCTGCTTTGTTTGCATTGCAAGGTTCTGACATTAGGAATTAATATTTGAAATAGTGACACGGATTTCGTGCATTAGATTTGATATTTTCATATGTCATAGACATGTCTTCATGTTTGTCTTAAAGATATCTCCATAAATTTGTTTAATCTTTTTTATTTTGATTATTCACCCAATCTTTTTTATTTTGATTATTCACCCGTGAAAAATATTACTCTGCTGTCTGTCTGGGTTTATAGTATAGTGATGTATATATGGTTTTGCTACTGGCTTAAGAAGGGTTTTGAGCCTGAAATATTCTGTGTTTGGTATTTTGTTATTTTAAAGCTGTTAAATATTAATTTTTGTTCATTATTTTCATATATTATATATAATTTTATTTTTGTTCTTCAAAGGTTGTATACACCGTCAGATAACAACTCGTGGTCAGAAGAAAAATTAGTGTCATGGATGCGCCAAGACTTCGACCATCCCACACCAGAGCGGGAATCATCAAAAAATGCCCTTGTACACTTTATAGAGGAGGCTGCAAGAAGTAAGCAGTGATATGAATTTGTTTCACTACCAATTTTTTTTTTTTCTGATAGTACAATTAGCATTATTATAGTTAGAGCTTTGTTATATTTTTCATTAGAATTCTTATAATTAAATACTCAACCTTTTGTCTTGTGTTGCTGATGAAGGCTTGTCAGTCAGTATGAAATTCCTTAGCAAAGAAATATGTTTTGTCTGAAATACATTAGAAAATTTACAAGAATAAGCAAAAAGTGACCCCTTTAGATTTAAGGTTTAATTTTATTTTGACACATACGAGAGCTGGGGAATCATATGTTTTGAAATCAAAACAGGTCTTGAGTTGTTAATTGGTATTCATGCCCTCCTGCTCTTTGCTCGTCTGATCCATTTCGTAAGTTAAACTATTTATAAATTAGTAAATTAGCAATTGCATCCTGCTTCTTGATACAAAAATATGAATCTTTGTTTCAAATATGAAGTAAAGAAGTCTAATGATAAAACCTTGAGCTTTTATATAGCACAAAATTCACTTAACGTGTTCAAAGCGCTTTTCAAGGGTCCCTAGCCAACAGCAACTTTTAACATGTAGGACGAGATATGGCGCTTGTTAGGCAAAGTTACAATTTTTTCCAACAGAGTCAATGCTGTACTCCTGAGTATGGTGAGAGAATGTGTATAAAGAGCCTTTTCTAAAGACTCAACTATTTGCTGCTTACAGCGGGACTCAAACACAGGACCTTTGAATCCAAAAGTGGGTGACACACTACTAGACCCCATAGTTGTTAGCAAGTCTGTATCATAATTAATTAATTCTCTCTTCACTTATCATTTATTTCACAGTGAAACACAGCTCCAGTTCTCCAATGCTAGGCGGTCAGCCTGTGTCCAGTAAATCTATGTCTGCCTTGAGTAAATCAACAGAAGACAACAGATCCATGGGTCCACCCCCTTCAAGCAGACTGGCTTCCCTTCAAAGAAGTGGAATCCCATCCTCTGGTAAGACAGATTTTTAAAATTTCTTCTTTATATCTGTTTTCTTCAATTGTAAACATGCAAAGTTTCCTTTTTATGACCATCTAACATCACGTGGTCATCAAGAGAGGAATTGAAGCGATGCTACTCGGGCTTCATTGGGCTAAAATTGTTATTACTGCTGGCCTAGTGAAAAGAGTTACGTTTACTGTTATAACCAGAATAGATAGTATGCAGATGACGTCACTCAGGCCTTTGTTATTGTTTTTGCCATCCGCGTTTGTGAGTTGTTCTCACTAAACTGTATTAACCAGACTATAAAAGTTCATGGTTACACAGAGTTTGTGTGTTGGTCCGTTATACTTCCGGATGGCAATGTTGTGAACTCCTTGGCCAAGCGCATTCTATCTATAGATGATTTAAGATATTACTTTGTCTTTGTAACTATTTTAGACTGACATTTGTGCTTTCTATTTTGGACCAATTAGAGCTCATTTAGTCTTTTGGCAGTTATCGTCTTTGATATGAAATTAATTTTTTTTTACCATGAAAAATAATCACAATAAATCTGAAAATACTCAAATACCAGAAACACACAAAAGGCAAAGTTTTCCTTTGAGGCAAAATTATTAATCTGAAGGTAAATTTTTGTCAAATTCATATGAATCCCACATTTTCAAAAAGTCCTAAACCAGTGACTTGAAGTTGAAGCAAAATAACAAAAACAAAAAACAAAAAAAAAATAATAATAATTAATATAGATCAAGCATAATGGGTAACTGGATGGGTGACAAGGGTTGAAAACATCTGGCCCTAGTATTTCTTTCTTGAATAATGCACTTTACACACATTTTCATTTTCCAAACTCTACTCAGATGTGCACGAGCACTCAATGATAGACCATGATGCGTATTGTTTTAAAGATATTAGTACTAAAAATTGGATTGGTTCCTTTAGGGTCGGTATGGGGAATAGATAAAGTATTGTTTTATTTTTCAAGCCACTCTTTTCATAAATCCTTACTAAGCTTGAATTGATCTGGTTGGTGATATGAAGTTGGTGTGCTGTGTTACAGTTTGATCCCTTTAAATAACATCCAAGAGAATATTGAATAAATATTGCCTAGAGGTTAATTGTTATTTATGTACTTTTTAAAAAAATTTGTCTGCACAGGGTCTGCAAAGAATTTTGATTCCAACACATTTACGAGGCCCAAACAACGACCCGCCAATTCGGCCATCAAGGGTCCGTTTCATGGGGAAGGTGATCAGGTCCAGAATGTTCCTAATGCTGCTGATATAGAAAATTTGGCCAAACAGCAAGAAGAAAGTAGGTTTTTATTCTTATACTTTTTCTTTTTTTTTTTTTTTTCTTTATTTAAAAAAAAAAAATTTCATTTATTATAATTTACATTACATTTGTCATGGTTGTAATATAACTGACATCAGTAAACGTAGTTGGACAAGTTCCAGATTCTTATTTCAATCCAGTGCAGAGATCTGGACTTTTGTACAGAGATGTGGACTTTTCTCAATACTTTTTTTCTGATTCTTGGTCTTATTTGAATATTTTTTATATAATATATTTTTATACTATTTGTTTCATTGATAAGAGATGATTATCACTGTAAAGCAGATAAGAATTATTTTCAATTTGGATATCGGTTGTTGCAAGATTTTGAAAAAAAAATTCAATGGGACTTTTCCATCTCCCTTCCAGGTTTGCGACAGAGTGTCACACCTGCAAAAAATAGTAAGTATAAGATATTTCTTGCATACGTATATTATATGCTTCTCCTATAAATCTTACAGTTAAGAGCTAATCTTTTCGGAACAAACTACAAAAGTTAATTGTTAAAAAGCTTGCCACTTATAAAGACAAGTGTGTGCTTGCAGCAGGTTTTTTGTTCAGTCTAACGTAGATAAATTTGAATATCAATCATTTCCTCAGTATTGTGATTTCCCTTTTTTTTTGGGGGGGGGGGGGGGGGGGGGGGGTACAAATTAAGATTCAATCGATTTTTAACTAAATGCTGAATATTTTTCTAAATAGGGGTTTTAATTTTAATGTGGTAAATAATGCAAAACAAAATGGGAAGTTGGTATCCTTCGTTTGTAAATGATTTACCTTGGAGAACAATGCAAATGTTGGTCATTTGTTTTGTGGGTGGTTGGTGGCATCATTGTTTTTCTGACTTGTATAAATGAATGACAAGTTACTAATATTTTAACCTCATACCAGTTTTTTTTTTAAATCTCATCAGTGTAGTCTATATGTTCAGTGCAATGGTAATTTACCATTTCTTGTTGTTGTTGCTTACATTACTAAAATATTCTGTTTAAATGAATATATAATTTCTTAAATTCCATTTAGTGACATTTCTTAAATTCCATTTAGTGACATTTGAAAAGTATAGAGCCCAGATGATGTTAAAGTAAACAAAACAGGTTTTTTTTCACTATTCAGTTAAACCGAAGTTTGAAGGACTTTGCTGTCCAATTTGATTTAGCAAGTTTTGTTTTAATGCTTTACTCCCATTTCTTGTCTGCTTATATCTGCAGGCCTAACCATTTCTACCAAGAGAGCGGTTACACAGTGATGCGATTTCCTAATTGGCATTTCTGTTACTGCTGTCTTGTTAAAAGAATATATCTCTGGTTGGAGTGAAATGGAACCCGGCCTGAAAAGTGTATAGCATAGTAATTTAAACTCATAAAACAAATGAGGCTGGTTGCCCATCTAGTAATTTATTAGTACCACCAGGCCTCGAAGTGGGCCGGGAAAACTGGGAAAAGCCGGGAACTTTATTTTGAAATTTCCCGACCGGGAAAAGCCGGGAAAATCGGTGAAAATTGTCTGGGGCCGGGAAAAAGCCGTGAGAAAAATTTAGGTGAACAACAACCCAACATGTATTCTTCAGCGTAATCATTACCCAACCTGCGAACGATCGGCTTAGAGCATGGCAGCAGCCTCTTATGGTTTCCTCACACTACTAGGCCCTATGTTATGACGATCGACCCAATCAGCAAAGTCCGGTCCGCATTCGTAGAGTACACAGACTATTACCATGTTTCCTGTGCATGACGTAATTATAGTGGTTTAGAGTCATCGCTGAAACACTGGAAGACGGCAATGGGATAGTTGCGTCAGTTGTTGAATAAATTATCCAGGCACGGTTGATAAGTAAAAAAACCAAATTATGTTGTAGTTATGTTGTAGTTTGAAACAAACAAAGTATATCACTGATCTCGTCTCATTGAGATATAAAGAATGATATAAAAATCAAGAAAATCGGCCGATAAATAAAAAAGTTGCTAAAAAAATCGAAAATAAACAAAAGAAATTTTTTAAAATCGAATTTATTCGTAAAACAGTTGGTTTTCAACCGATTTTTCTGAAACAAGGACCAATGTTCTTCTTTTTTCAAACCGATTTCAACAATGTGACTTTCAAATTCCTCAGAATTATATTTTTTACTTTTAGATTTTAGCTTTTAGGCCTGCTCAAAAAGGTGTTATATTCCTTGCCACTTGCACAACAATAGCGTAATACATCGACGGCGAGAAGCGTCTTTGTTTCGACCAGCCGGTTCGGTTAGATAGCCTGTGATTGGTCGAAGACTTAAAGACGCTTGATTCACTCAGTCGACTCATCATTGTCGACAACACAGGAGTGCTAGAAACACACATCCCTCCCCTCATCTTAGTAGTGTGTGTGTGTGAGTGTGTTTTTTCTTTGTTTTGTTTTTTTTTTGTGTGTTTTTGACTTGGTCATGAATGCGATTGTTAGCTAAGCTAAGAAAGACGGTCGACGTCCTTGAGCTACTTTAATTAATTTTCAAGACTGTGTTATTCAATTATTTGGAGATGGCAGATTAAGGTCGTTTACTCATTGTAATTTGTACTAAGTTTGTTTTGTCTGTCTCTAGATTAACTAGCTTTATTTCATTCATGTGCAATTCAATAAGTAGGCCACAAGTCTTTGGACGCTACTTTCTCTCTCATAGTAATATTCAAATGTCTTTTTCTCTCTATTGATTTCTCTTCTCTTTGTCTCTTTTCTCTCTCTCTCTCTCTCTCTCTCTCTCTCTCTCTCTCTCTCTCTCTCTCTCTCTCTCTCTCTCTATATATATATATATATATATATATATATATACATATATATATATATATATATATATATATATATATATATATATATATATATATATATATATATATATATATCTCTATCTGTCACTCTCTTTTTTAAAATATTTTTTTGCATGTTGTAGGAGGCCTAGACTTTACAGGAATACGTCCAAGTATTAATAGCCAGAGTCAATATATTTCTTTCTCTCAGTCTCAGCTACTCTCTTTTTCACTCACATCTCTCTCTCTCTCTCTCTCTCTCTCTCTCTCTCTATATATATATATATATATATATATATATATATATATATATATATATATATATATATATATATATATATATATATATAGGTAGTGGTGACTGGTCTAGAATTGATGAATATGCTTGAAAATTACTACCTTAAAATTTTCCCTAGAGCCTGGAAAAAACCAGGAAAAAACCGGGAAAAAGCAGGGAAAAATATTTTCCTGAATCACTTCTAGGCCTGTACCACATTTGCTTGATTTTACTGAGTTCCCTCCCTTATTCTATAAAATGGAAAGAGTCAAATTTTGTGCTTCAGGTCTTTGGTAATGCTATTGTTCAGTCTAAACTATGTGACATACAGCATATTGCGAACCTTTTTAAACAAAATAAATTTCTCTTTAATTTCGTCATATTAATGGTGATCTGAAGTCAAATATTTATGGTTTAATGATATTTGTAGATTCAATCTAGCTCTTTTTGACTGGCAAAAGTTAAGTTGTTTTTTTTTGTTTTTTTTTGGGGGCGGGGGGGGGGGGGGGGGTTAAAATGTAAATGAACATAGAAGAAAAAAGAACAACATTTTGAACTGTTTTTGGTTTAGCCATCTACAAAAGTTTCTCTGCTTAATTGTAATATCCATAACTATGTGAATTTTGGGGTATTGTTTTTGTAGTTTCAGCAAATATCACTTGTCTTGTCGTTTCAGCAAATATCACTTGTCTTGTCGTTTCAGCAAATGTCACTTGTCTTGTCGTTTCAGCAAATATCACTTGTCTTGTCGTTTCAGCAAATGTCACTTGTCTTGTCGTTTCAGCAAATGTCACTTGTCTTGTCGTTTCAGCAAATATCACTTGTCTTGTCGTTTCAGCAAATGTCACTTGTCTTGTCGTTTCAGCAAATATCACTTGTCTTGTCGTTTCAGCAAATGTCACTTGTCTTGTCGTTTCAGCAAATGTCACTTGTCTTGTCGTTTCAGCAAATATCACTTGTCTTGTCGTTTCAGCAAATATCACTTGTCTTGTCGTTTCAGCAAATATCACTTGTCTTGTCGTTTCAGCAAATATCACTTGTCTTGTCGTTTCAGCAAATATCACTTGTCTTGTCGTTTCAGCAAATATCACTTGTCTTGTCGTTTCAGCAAATATCACTTGTCTTGTCGTTTCAGCAAATATCACTTGTCTTGTCGTTTCAGCAAATATCACTTGTCTTGTCGTTTCAGCAAATATCTCTTGTCTTGTCGTTTCAGCAAATATCACTTGTCTTGTCGTTTCAGCAAATATCACTTGTCTTGTCGTTTCAGCAAATATCACTTGTCTTGTCGTTTCAGCAAATGTCACTTGTCTTGTCGTTTCAGCAAATATCACTTGTCTTGTCGTTTCAGCAAATGTCACTTGTCTGGTCGTTTCAGCAAATGTCACTTGTCTTGTCGTTTCAGCAAATATCACTTGTCTTGTCGTTTCAGCAAATATCACTTGTCTTGTCGTTTCAGCAAATGTCACTTGTCTTGTCGTTTCAGCAAATATCACTTGTCTTGTCGTTTCAGCAAATATCACTTGTCTTTTCTTGCAAACGTTTCTAGTAGTTTACTTATTATTTTTTCCTTTTCATTATTTCCTTTTTCAGATCTAAGAAATAAACATCCCTTGGTAGAAGGTGATTCCGGTGCCAGAACAAGTCCAAGTCGCTTTGATGGTAAGTTCTCTTATAATTATTATTTTTGAATATATTGTACTTTGTAAGCATTTGAGTGTATCCTTCATGGCTGGATCTTTTGCTTGTACCTGGATTATACTTATAGGTACTGTCAAAATAGGCGCAAAGTTAGATTGCTTGTGGAATCCTCTGTTACCTGTTTAAACCTTCATTATTCTGAGCAGTTATATAGGGCAATGTCCACTAAACCAATCCCTTTTGTTTTACCTTTTCTTTAGTGCTTTTACATTCAGATCAGAAATTTTTCCCCTATCACTTTCCTTTCTTCTGGCGCCGCAAAACCCCTATATGCAAATTTGACCACATTCTGAATTAAGCCTCCAGATTTTGATTTCTAAATCAAGATTTTAGAAGTAAAGTTATCTAAATAGATATTTTGCTCAGAAATTGATTAGAGAATAAGTTGAACCATAATCATATCAATAATTATAAAGTTGGTTGATGCTGTTTTTTTTTTCGTTTTTTTTTTTCTTGGAATTCAGATTATCATACAATAAATAATTTTATTTTTAAAAAAAAACTAATTTTTCATTGTCAGTAGCAGGACTTGATAAGTGCATTGAAAACCACAAGTAAATATTAATTTGTGTTTTTTCTCCTTGTGAAACAATTCATAAATTATGTTTTAGTAAAAGGTTAAATTCACTCCTTCATATATTTTTTTTTTACAGCTGAAGGTTCGTACATGGCCCAGCATAGAGGAAGCTTCAGCTCAGACCAAAGCACTCCACCTGACAGTCCTCACAACAGTCAACACTTTCAACTCAATGCCAATGCAATGAATGGTTTGTATTATACTTGCTGTTTGGATACCTATTATACTTGCTGTTTATATAATTATTTGCTGCTCCATTTCATAAATTCAGAAATTTAATATATGTCTTGAAAAGCATGATTGAACTTGTTAGGTGGATGTTGGCGATTTTATTTAGTTATTAATTGTTCATCGAAGTGAAACATTTCTTCACATTTGTTTTTACTTATTATTCTGAATGCATTTTTTCCTCTTTTTATGGCTCGAAATATTCCTCACCTTCTTTTGATAGCACTGGCAAGAATTTCCTTAATATGTAGAATTATAATAAATTGAACAAAGTTTTACTTCTGATCTTCAATTGTTTTCAATTTAACATTACAGATGGTCGAATACGACGAAGTCTTCAACCGGGCCCTGGCTTACAATACAGGTCCCACAATTCCAGTGACTCCAGTCTGGAACGTCACAGCGTCGATACAAATGGAAGCGACGAGTTGAATTTAGCACCTGAGGCCATGCGGGCTCCCTCGTCACGCCTCCAACCACCTCGCAATAACAGTACATCTTCTCTTCCCAAACGTGGTTTCTCAGGGCTTGCTCCGGGCTTAGCCAAGCCAAAACAGCGCGGTGTTTCTCCTCAGAGACAGAGTGGTCTTCCAACAGCAAGGAGACAGATTGCCAGACCTTCAACAGCACCTCGATCCTCTTTACCCCAGTTTCGCAGGTAAAATAATAATTCAGTGTGTGAAAAACTCGCCTCTGGTTGAAGTGAGAAAAAGAAAAGTCTTTTGTTAAAGCATAAAGGAGATAATTGACTTTAAACCAATACATACATGCCGAATCTTACGAATTTTTCTTAATTTTACTAATTTTAGACAAATTTCATGGCCAAATACAAAATTTTATGGAAAATTCCGAATTTTTAATTTTTAGTAATACTTAGATAAATGATAGGAAGAAGAACTACTACTACTACTACTACTACTACTACTACTACTACTACTACTACTACTACTACTATAATAACATTGTGGTTGTTCTTATAAACAATTTCAGAAATTACGAATTTCCTTGTCAAATTACTAAAAGTGACATAAAAATTACTAAATTTGAAGTTTTCAATTTGGCAGGTCTGCCAATGACTAAAGTCCTTTTTTGAAACAAAAAGTAGCGGCAGGTTTTCTAGTGAAGAAAAAAGGGGGTGGTCCATGACTTGCGTTTTTCTGTAAGTTTTTTACACATGACACTGCACTTGAATCCTATATGAATAACATACCTGCTAACCCTTCCGCTTTTGGCGGAATCATTCCTATTTTCACTTTTTCTTTTCTGCAATTCCAGCGTTGCCTCTAAAATTACGATTTTCAAAAATAATGATGATGAGGCGAATTAAAAATAATAATTGACAAGATGTTAAGTAGGAAAATTAATTGCACTCCTTTCCCCCCTTCCCTATCCATTACCTAATACATGTGATATGTAGTTTTGGCAGCTGTGTCGGAATACTGTCTTCATGTGTTTGGTGGCAATGTTGGCGGTCATTTCGATACAGAATTATCCATTGTGAAGAAATTCCTATTTTTTGTCTCAAATTCCTATTTTCTGATGTTCTGATTCCACTTTTGGAATATCATGGGTGGGCAGATCTGGAGTAAGTACAGTGGAATCCTGAAAAAGCCAAAACAATATTAGACCAGAAAGATAGGCTGACTTTAACCATTATCATTGGAACACATTAAGGTAAAGAACAGAAAATTTGGGACCAACAAAAAGGTGTGTAGACCTGTAAATTCTCAGTCAATTAACTGAAATCAGTCAATTTGTCAAATTCAAATATTTAAAAAAGGAAAGAAAGAAAGAAAGAAATAAAAAAAAGAAAGAATTCACAAATCGTAGTCGAATGACCGTAAAATAATTAGGGGTGTTCCACAGCGCTACGCATGGCTCATGGGGACCGTTTATATTAACGATGTATATATTGCCAAGACAAAGCGACGCTTTTTATAAAAGGCGTGTCTGAACACTTCCCTGGGTATTTTCACACATCCTTCGTTAAATTATTTTTTCACTTTCCAATCCGTCGTGATCCCAACTGTAGCCAATTTTAACTGAGCCACCGAGCGATAAATTTCACTGTTTCATCTAAGCCAAAATTGACCACATTTACCCTTCGAGTCTCAAAACTATGATAAAGTAAATTGCGAATGCCGCAAGTCCGTTATGTAGACATCTTCAAATCGAAAGGTAGGATAGATTGCTACAAGCACATTTCGATTGCCTCACGTTGTAAACAAACTGGTTGACCGTTTCTTCGCTGATTGACCGTTTCTTCGCTGATTGAGTACCTGATCATAAGGAACAGTGGTAAGTAGCCTAATTAATTCCCGTGCAAATCAGGACGTTTTTTGGCATTGTTTTGCTCAAGCCCAAGCGAGCTTGCTGTTTTGTGGCGATTTACCTTCATTTCGATTCCTTGAATTTTTCCGCCACGCCTGCCGAAGTTTCTTCTTGATAATTCACTTCTACTTAATAATTCAGTGTATTGGCCAGAAGTCATATTTATTTAAGTTTTTTTTTTCTCTGTCATTTACTGATTGAAAATCAAGTTTGCTCATTGCTACATTATTCTAATGTTCTCACAATGGCTGAGCTGTTCGTGGATCGCAATTCAGACTTGTCGAGCATCGATAAAGATGTGAGTCCCGTGGTGAGGAATAAATTCAATTGGTCATGGCTAGAAGTTAAAGATGATAATGGTGATTATTTTTCTATGTCAAAAAAATTCCAGAGGCAGGAATATGACTTTGATGAAGTCATCTTTACCTATATGAATGACATGCTTATTTAGCATTCCTTCTACATCAAATTATGGCAGTCATACTTCCAGTAAGAAATAACACCCACTATTTTGATATATTGTATTTATCACTCTCCTCTCCAATGATGCCCTTATTTAAAAAAAAAAATAATTGAATCTTCAGTTTGTCGAAGAGTTTCAGTCAATTTTTATAGAGCTCATTTACAGGTCTAGGTGTGTTGGCTTTAAGCAGAAATTGATTTTCAAGATAGTTGACTTTTGTGGATTCCAGACATTGACAGGAAGTCCAATACACAAACGAAGTCTCACCATAAACTTTACGGCGACTTACGCCTCGGATATTTGTCTTCCTGTAAAATTCGTCCTAAAGACAAATATCCCAAGTGAGAAAAATAAAAGGAGATTTATTCATTGTTTATTTATCTATGTGGTATTTCCAGATGTACATTTTTCTTTTAAGAAAATCCCGATTTACAAGAAATTTACCAATGATCTTTTTCAGACCTGTTACCCCTTCCTCCCGGCCAGCCCCTGGACAGTCACAGGATGAAGCCAGTTGGCGAGATGGTTGTTTTTAATTTCTTGCTCTACTCTTGTGTACAGTTGTTGCTCTGGAATGAATGTTGATGAGGTCCTGTTGCTGCTAGGATGCCATTTTTAAATTTATTTTTTTTTAACTTTTTTAATTTATTCATATTTCTTTTTCTTTTTTTTTCTTTTTTTTTTCATTCAAGAGTCACAGTATTTTTAGTGTTACAGATGAGGGTTGAATAATATGTGTGGCTGTTTTTAAGTCAAAATAGTTTTCCTACACAAGTTGAGGCCAAATTGCGTTGCCTGTTTTTTTTTTATTTAAAAAAAAATGAGTTTGGCTATATAAAGGAACTGTGTTGTTTTAAATGTTTTTATAACAGCACATCTTGAGTCAAAGTGCTTTAAGAGTGTATTGATGTGCAACAGTATTTGTGAGCTAGAGTAATGTACGAATGAAATTGATTGATAATGGAAACGGGTTGTGCATCACATTTGCAAAAAAAAAAGCCTTAATTCTTTTTCTTTTTTTTTTTTTGATTTCTGTTTTTTTTTTTTTGCGCTTTTGTTATGTGATGCTTCAAATGTCTTTCCTTTTCATTGACATAAATCATTGGTCTCATCCAAATAGCCATCATTAGTTGTACTCATTTAATAACTTTTTATAATATGCGGCTATGTGGTCTAGTGGTATGACACTTGCCTTCGTATTGGAAGGTCCAGGGTTCGAGTCTCACTTTGAGCAGCGCATGTCCTTGGAAAAGGTTCTTTACTCTCATTCTCTCATTGTTCACAGGTGTAAAGTAAGTACCTGGCTGTTAACAGCGTTGTCTCTGTCTGACAAAAAAAATTTGTAATATCGCCTAACGTCATGTCTCGTCCTACTTGTTAAGTGTTGCTGTTGGATAGGGACTCCCTATATAGCGCTTTGAGCACTTTTAGTGGATATTGTGCTACTTTAATTATTGGGCATAGGGTAAAATGACGCACTATCCATTTTTCAAAAAGTTGGAAGTTGTCTCAATTTACATTTAAGACTGCAATCAACTCAAATTATAAAGCTTGCTTATTTTCAGTACAACGTTTGGTAAATAATTTTCCGTTGCATGATTTCCAAACAAGTTAAATCGTATTCCAGTAATTCAAATTTCAATACCCGTGAAAAATGTTGTAAAGAAATCTGTTTTCCTATAGACCCGTGGCAATCAGCAGGAGCAAAAACGAGGGGTTTTTTTGGGGGGAGGGGGGTTATAAATTTATACTAGTTTAGATATTTAATTCATAACACCTTTATTATCATTATTTACTGAATTTTACATACCTTTGAGCATGTAGATGATACATGCGCTACATGTTATTATTGCTTTATTATTATTATTATCATTATTGTTACTACAACTAACTTCTACTTATTAGAATAAAATATATTATTTTAATATATTTTACTTTAATATTATGTATTATTTTATTATTATTATTATTATGTATATAGTGTAGTATCAACAGACTCTATTTTATGATAATTTCTCTTTATTGGTCAAGTAACAGTTGCTATCAGTTACATACATATCCACTATTGTATATGTATAGTTGTATTAAGAATGCATTACTTATTCAAATATGTATTCTAATATTTGGTAAACAGATCCCAAATTCTCTGTAAGACAGTATTAAGTTGAGCGTAAATTTTATGTTTACTTCAGGAAAAATGAAAAAAAAAATGGTAAAAGAATTGTAATATTGGTTTGTTTCCAGACATCCAGCGGTTGGCTCATCTGTATAATAATAAATGACATTTGTTTTCTGTATGGAACCAAAACACATCAATTTCAACACAACTTTGATAAACAATTTATGTAAAGCAGGCTGTTAACTTGAGTTTAGGGCGGATACTGTTTTCTTGAAACTCGTTTTTTGTTGGTATTTTTGGGGTTTTTTTTAGAGAAAATACAAAATTTCTGTTGATTGCTTGTGGCAAGTCGGAGTTTTGAGTTAAATTGGAAATCAAATCTATATTAGCATGTCGTTTAGATGCATTGACATTTTGGTGACATGTCAACTGGATACATTGGCGTTTTGCTGACATACTCTAGGTCTTAGAAGCATTGACATATTTCTTACTCTAGTGTCCATACCTGTCAACTCTTCCGCTTTTGGCGGAATCATTCCTATTTTCTACAATTCATTGTCATTGTCTCTAAAATTCCGATTGATTTTCAAAACTAATAATGGTGATGATGGTAAGAAGAAAAAAATGGAAGGAGGAGGGAGGGGGGGGGGTTGTTAAAAGGTGAATTTTTTAAAAAATGATTGCCAAAAGGGAGCTTAGAAGGAAAATTAATTGCACTCCTTTCCCCCCTTCCCTATCCATTACCTAATACATGTGATATGTAGTTTTGCCAGCTGTGTCGGAATACTGTCTTTATGTGTTTGGTGGCAAAGTTGGTGGTCATTTTGATACAGAATTATCCATTGTGAAGAAATTCCTATTTTTTGTGTCAAATTCCTATTATCTGATCTGATTCCACTTTTGGAATATGAAGGGTTGGCAGGTCTGAGTGTCAAGGGTAATTGACTTTTTTTGACATGTTGTTTAGATGCATTGATTTTTAGAAAAGCATATATGTTCACAGGTTACCAGTCCGAATCCCTTTTCTCCCCAATCTTTGAACCAGTGATTTCCTGTTCATTTATATTGACAAATACAGGCTTCGATTTATTTGACTTTCAGTGTAACTTTTTGTGTCTTATCGTTTTCAACAGGATAACAGTAACAGTGGTGTCAATTAACCCCAAATTGCATTGCCCTTAATGCTCGGTCCAGTTAAGTCTGTGGTGTAATTGGATAAATAATTGAAAGGAGTTAAGATTGAAGGGGGTTGGATGGCGTTCCCTAATCATTTGATATTTATATACGCAATGTTTTTCATTCAGTGCTAATTATTGATCAAATTCTCACTTGTCATAATATATAAAATAATGTGATAGTTTGGTTTACAAGCATGATGCTTATGTAGAATGTACGAGATGGGACTGGTAGACATTTTAGCATTCTGGCTGGGGTCTTCTGACCTTCCACAGTGGGCGGAGAGTTCACTTGCTGTATCTTCTATCCCCCGTATCTTGTTTTCCTTTTTCATCTGGCTGTCTGTGTGTCTTTGTTCTGGATTGTGATTGCTCAGTTTTTGGGGGGTTTTTTTCCTGGTAGGAATCCTTAGCTGAGTGGGAGACAGTCAAATATATTGTACCTTGTAGTTTGAGAGATGATGCTTTTTCCCTGCAAAATTATAGAGCAATCCTCTGCTTGTGCCTGAATGTGAAAATAGGATTGCCGGTGGATTGCTCGGGACTTGTTTGTTCCTTATTTGAACCAGTCCTCTTTGCCTTGCTTTTTCTTGGTTGCTTTTAACTTCAGATCTGCAGCTTTTCCTCTATCATCTTCCTTTTTACTTGTGCTGAAATGACTCGATTGTGTCACAAGCAAGTGCTGTATAACCCCTAAAAACAAACTGTATTTTAGTGGTGCAAAATATACAAGAAAGATTTCAACAATGGATTGAAAGAAAAAAACTGCATTTCAGGTGACAAAGATGGGCTTCTTGCGAATGCTTGATAGGAATGATATTGTATTTTATGTTAGTCTTGATTCAATGTAAAATAATACTACAATTATCCTGGCAATACAGAGAAAGTAGTTTTTAGATTGTAAAGGTTTGATCCTGTGATGAAATTATCAGGAGTTCACCGTTCTGAGAGTGAGATAACACTTTGACTGAATTTTGTTTTGGACTGAATGAATGAACGATCGCTGTATGAATCACATTAGGCATTGAGGGGTAACTGGGTACCATTGAGCTTTTATTGTTGTCATGTGTGTGTGTGTGTTTTATGTTGATGTAACATACTATGCCTGATGATAACAGAGGTGTCTGAACAAAGCAAATTGTGATAACATTCTCTGGCTTGTACTCTTTGTCTTGTCATTTGCTGATTTCTCTCCATTGATAAAGCCTGCAGCAAACCTGCCTATTATTATCATATAACCAAAATTTGTTACCCACCATCTCAAAGTGGTATTGTGTAGGATGAATTAGGACCTTGAAATTAATTGTATAGCCACGAGTATTAAACTTCGGTTTAGTTTCTATGTTTGATGGTAAAGAATTACTATAATCATCACATTGGAAAAGACCCAAAGTGTGTAATTCTTATCATTTCAATTCTAAATTCACTTTCCATGTTCCATTTTATCCAAACATAATACCGTTTAGAAGTGGTGTGTCAAATATGGCGGTTTCATCGCGGATTTTAAGTTTTTGAGGTTAAAAAATAGCAAGGTTGAGGCAATTCCTATTCTCATGACTTACCCAAGTAGGATAAGGCATAGGTTACTCCCCGAATCTGGAAGAAGCAAGTAAAATTGAAAAAATAATGGAATAGAAGCCTTGATTTAGTTCACGTGGTCTGGAAGTGTCGGGTTGGGTTTGTTTTCCTTTTGTTGACAAAACAAATCACGGATGAAGAAGACAATAAAGACGAATACGGAAAGAGCGGTTAACGTGGTTAAGGAGAAAAACTATTTTTTACTTGATGACTTATATTGATGCACCAAAGTGAATCTGTATGTCATCTGTTTTGAAGTGGTTAAACATAATCGTTGACTTCATATACTGCTTTGACTGGGAGTTTACAACTGTGAAATCTTGTTATTGTCTTATGGCTCTGTTTTGGGGATTAAACAAAGTTGGGTATGAAGTGGCTGTGCCGTGAATTGAATACAGTCCATTCTTATCATTAAGTTTGATGATAATGGTAAGCTGGGTTGGTGGTGTAGAGGCGAATACCAAGCTACTAGAGGATGTGGATTGTAAAAGGTTTTCTGTCTAAAATGAATATAACAGCTTAAAAAAAAAAAGCTTAAGATGGAATGTTTTGACCTCAAAGTCCTTCTTCACCCAATAAGAAAATATTTGAAATGGTAAAACTTCATGTAAACTTGAGATAGATACGAGTGTAAGGTAAAAAGCGACAGGTTTCAATTTGTCAAAACAAAACTTGCATTATTGCTCGATTTATTATTTATTTTATTTTATATTTTTTTGCCAATTTTTTTTTTTCTTTTAATTAGAAATTCAAATTATTGAGTGGCAGGTCTGTTGCATGGTGTCCTAAACGCAATTCTGATAAGGACAAGAGGTTATGTATATAATGTATACAAATATAGTTGTCATAATAATTATGATTTAATGTTCACATCACACCTAACAACAGATCGATTGTATTTATGTATGGTTCAGGCAAATGCTTTCAAGAAGAATCTATGAGTCTTTATTAAATTAAGCTCCGTCATTCTTTTTTGTCTTTCTCTGCTTACTCGTATGGCGCTTGCTATTCAATATAATTTTTTTTTTCAATTTTAGTTGAAAAGGGGTTGGGGGTGAGGGGGAAGGTTGATTATGCACTCTGATCAAGTTGGTTTTGCAACGTGCTTTGTGAATTGATAATTTCCTCATTTTAAATACTTTTAACTGTTATGTGAATCGAGTTTGACCACCTTCTAACCCTGGGTGGGGATCCTGACCTCCCATAGTGGGCAGGGAGGTACATACTGTGTCTTCTATCCCCCGATATCTGTTTTCCAATTACTTTCTGCCTTTGTCTTGGAATGAGATTACTTAGTTTTGTCCTGACCCTGGCCAGAGTTCCTTGGCTGGGAGGGAAACAGTCGAATGTTTAGTTATAGTTTTGGGAGATGATATTTTTTTCCTTGTAAATCATCTCTCTGTTATGTACTGTATTATGTTTTATTTACATGTTATATTTGATTTGTTAACATTTGAGTGTATTCCTCTTAGTGGGGACCTGTGCTTGTGTCTGGATGAGACTTTTAGATGATCTCAAACGAAGTACTTTGATAGTGTGCTCTTGGAATCTACATCTGTTTTCTATTTGAACAAATTCCCCTTTGTCTTACCTTTTCTTGGGTGCTTTAATTGTAATTCTATAACTTTTAACTATCCCCTTTCTTCCTTTTTTACTGGCGCT
The DNA here is from genome assembly GCF_034508935.2 of Berghia stephanieae. NCBI lineage: Eukaryota > Metazoa > Mollusca > Gastropoda > Nudibranchia > Aeolidiidae > Berghia > Berghia stephanieae. Next base: position 8,468,738 of record NC_088363.1, on the reverse strand, counting down.
GATATGACCTTAATGTGTTGCAAGCGCCGTAAAACCCTTAAAAACAAAACAAAACCTTCTAACCATTAGAAGTTAATATACGTTGATGCTTTTGTACTTTTTTTTATGATTTAAGGGAAAACCCGTTTGATGGAGAAAAGCTTTTTGCAAATTTTTTTTTCATATGGTCTGTACCTTGAAAAAAAATTTAGACTTACCCATTTTTGGCAATGGAAATCCCTGTTTAATCTGTTGTTGTTATTAATTATTAACCATCATGATCTCACCATTGTTTGGTTGATGTGCGGGAGCTGCCATACAAATTTGCAAAGACTTTTGTTGGGTTTTTATGTTTTGTTTTTTTTTGATTATTGAGAAGTATTTTAACCCTCAACATGTTAACTTTAACTGATGTGGATTTCCACATAATAACAGAACAGCCAAGTACTAGTACTACGAAAAATTCGCAGATTTCGAATTTTTGACTCCGGCTGCAGAGGTTGAAATGTGTCTTTGACTCAGTATGTAAATCTTATTGAAAGGGAAAGTGTCATTCCAGAGAACCTATATTTAGGACTTTGGGGCATTTTAAAACATCATGTTGAGGGCAAATTATAATTTATAAAGCTATTTTTATGGTGACTTTTTCTTTTTTTCACTTGGAAACTACAAATTTCTGAAATTTCAATTAGGCAGCTCTGTAATAAAATAAAAAAAAGTGCAGAACAATTATAGAGAATTTGACAGCTTCACGAAAGAACAAACTACAGTAATCACTGGATTCTGGCACGCCTTACTCCAGCATGCTCTGCAAATACGGCACTCTGGAGCCAGGTGACCAAATTTCATGCAAGTTGTTTCCTTCCATTCGTGGAAGATTTCGGTAGGCTCAGATTCTAGCACGATATTTGCATTCTCTCAAGAGTGTGTTAGAATGTAGAGTATTGTATGTAATATTATGTAACAGGGGTTGTTTCGTGTTGTAAAACTCTTCACTAATCATCGGCTGACAAAAAACTATGGATGTTTTTGTTCTTGGTTGAAGAAGGGTTTTTTTTCTGGGTGGGGTTCCTGGCCTCCTATACATAGTGGGCAGGCTTCTATCCCCTTAATATCTGTTTTCCAGTTTGCTTTCTGTCTTTGTCTTGGAATGAGATTACTTGGTTTTGCCCTAGCCATATTGCTTGGCTGGGAGGGAAACAGTCAAATGCATTGTTGTTGTTTTGGGAGATAATATTTTTTTCCTTGTAAATCATCTCTCTGTTATGTATTGTTATATTTGTTGTTTTGAATGTATAATTTGAGTGTATTCCACTTATTGGGATCTTGTGCTGGTGTCTGGGTGAGACATTTAGGTGATCTCAAACTAAGTACATTGACAGTGTGCTCTTGGAATCAAGAGAGCACTGTATTTAATAGTATGTAACAGGGGTTGTTTCGGGCTGTAAAACTCTTTACTCTTCATCAGCTAACCAAAACTATGGATGTTATGTTTTTAGTTGATTTTTTAGTTGAAGAAGGGTTTTGGGTCTGAAACGTGTGTGATGACTCCTCATCAGCTAACAAAATCTATGGATGTTTTCGTTCTTAGTTGAAGAAGGGTTTTGAGTCGGAAACGCTCCGTGTTACATATTTTATTGTTGTTTTTGTTTTTTTTAATTTTATTTTTATTGTTTAGAAGCTATCCTATTCGTTTTTGTCAATACTTCTGTAACAGTCCACAGCTTAATATAATATAATATGTGTATTTATGTTGATGTCTCACTGTGACTGTGCGGGTGGTTGGATGGGAGCATCACCCTTGAATCATATACCTATGATGTTCGCATGGGTGTACGATCCGATAGTGATGTCGTTTCTTCTTCTCTTTACTAGCCTATCCTGCTTCTTTGGTTTGTGATTGTATTTTTGACAGGGGATATGTTTTTTCCTGTAAATCCTCTGCCTGTTTGTTCTTGGTTATTTATAATTTAGCTTATGATATCTTTAGGTTATGATTTTGATTGACATTTGTACTATTTTTGTTGGATTGCTTGTTTTTTTTGTTTCAGCGGTCTCTCATATAACCTCAATTGTGTTGGAAGAGACCTAAAGCAACAAACAAACAAAATCACTGTGACTGTAATCAAATCTGTCTGGTTATAAGATGAATTTTTTCTGCTGAAGATTTGCCTTCCCTTTGATTTGCTTTTTTTTTAAAAATTGCATAAGCCCATTATTGTTAGGTGTGATTCGCCTTGTGTATGACCTTGATAATATAATATTATTATTAAGACGAGGCGGTGAACTTTTTAAATAAAATATTATGTTGACCTAAACGATCAATCATCGTGATAATTGTTGTGAATGAATTTTTATCTTATGGGCGGGTTCTGTGGTGATCAGGGGAGATCACCCTTAGCCTTGACGTCCCTTTCTATCCTGATACTGTATTATGTTCCCATTTCCTTTTTTTTGTGTTGCATTTTCGTCCTTGTCCTGGAATGAGACCTTGTTTTTGCCCTAATCCTGCTATTGGACCTGGGCTAAGACTAAAACTCGGGGTGGGGTTCCTTACCTCCCATAGTGGGCAAGGAGGCACTTACTGTATATTCTATCCCCCTCTATTTGTTTTCCAACATGCTTTCTATCTTTGTCTTGGAATGAGATTACTTGGTTTTGTCCAGGCCCTGGCTGGGAGGGAAACAGTCAAATGTTTAGTTAGAGTTTTGGGAGATGATATTTATTTCCTTGTAAATTGGGTGGGGTTCCTGACCTCCCATAGTGGACAGGGAGGTACTTACTGTGTCTTCTATCCCCTATATCGATTTCCAACTTGCATTCTGTCTTTGTCTTGGAGTGAGATTGCTTGGTTTTGTCCTGGCCCTGGCTAAGAGGGAAACAGTCAAATGTATAATTAGTTTTGGGAGATGATATTTTTTTCCTTGTAAATAATCTCTCTGTATTATGTTTTCTTTATATGATTTGTAAAACATTTAGTGTGTTCCTCTTAGTGGGGACTTGTGCTTGTGTCTGGATGAGAATTTTAGTGATCTCAAACTAAGTACTTTGATCATGTGCTCTTGGAATCTACATCCTATTTGAACCAATTCCCCTTTGTCTTCCCTTTTCTTGGGTGCTTTAATTGGTATTCTCGAACTTTTTACTATCCCATTTTCTTCCTTTTTTTCTGGCGCTGATATGACCTTAATGTGTTGCAAGTGCCGTAAAACCCTTAAAAACAAAACATTTCCTTGTAAATCATCTCTCTGTTTTGCACTGTATTTTTTTGTTTACATATTAATATAGTTTGTAAACATTTGAGTGTCTCCCTTTTAGTTGGGACCTGTGCTGGTGTCTGGATGAGACTTTAGGTGATCTCAAACTAAGTACTTTAATAGTGTGCTCTTGGAATCTACATGTTTCCTATTTGAACTAATTCCCCTTTGTCTTACCTTTTTTTTGAATGCTTTAATTGTAAAAATTCTATAACTTTTTACTATCCCATTTTCTTCCTTTTTACTGGCGCTGATATGACCTTAATGTGTTGCAAGCGCCGTAAAACCCTCAAAAACAAACATAAGACTGAAACTGTTAAATGTACGGTCTCTCCCTTTTCTTTCTTTCGGGGTGGGTTCTTTTGACATCTCGTGGTGGGAAGGGAGGTCACTGTTGCTGCGTCTTCTATCCTACTATATATTTCCTTTTCTGGGTTGCTTTCTACTGTCTTTGTCCTACTTAATTACTCAGAATGAGATTACTTATAATTGAACTTTTATATAGCGCAATATCAACTAAACGTGCTCAAAGCGCTTTACGACGAGTCCCTGGCCAACAGCAACATTTAACATTTAGGACAGGGCAATATTTTATTTTCGAACAGATACAAGGTACTCATATGACACGTGAGTATGGTTAGAGAATGTGAGTAAAGAGCTTTTTCCAAGGACTCAACTATTCGCCGAACAAGGCTTGAACCCAGGACCTTCAGATCCTAAAGCGAATGTCATACCACAAGACCACATAATCGCACTTGGTGTCGCCCTTCCCTGCCGGAGTCTTTAGCTTAGGCGGGAAACAGTCAATTTTATAGTTTTGATTTTGGGAGATACTTTTTCATTGTAAATCATCTCTCTGTTGTGTACTGTTATAGTACTCGTTTCAAATAATTTTGTAAACATTTGAGTGCATTCAGTGTATTCCTTCTTTGTGGGATCTTGTGCTTGTGTCTGGATGAGACATTGGCAGTCTACTTACTTATAGTGGATGCCGCTTGACATAGGTAATCTCATGCCGAGTACACTGATAGTGTGCTCTTGAAATCTACATCTGTTCACAATGTTAACCAATCCTCCCTGTCTTACTTTTTCTTGGGTGATTTGATTGTAATTCTATATTTTTTAACTATCCCATTTTTCCCCTTTTGACTGGCGCTGATATGACCTAAATATATCTGGGTGGGCAGGGAGGTACTTGCTGTGTCTTTTATACCCCTATACCTGTTTTCCAATTGCTTTCTGTCTTGGAATGAGATTACTTAGTTTTGTCCTGACTCTGACCAGAGACCTTGGAAGGGAGGAAAACAGTCGAATGTATAATTATAGTTTTGGGAGATGATATTTTTTTCCTTGTAAATCATCTCTCTGTTATGTAGTTATTTTGTATTTGTAACACTTGAGTGTATTCCTCTTAGTGGGTCCTGTGCTGGTGTCTGGGTGAGACTTTTAGGTGATCTCAAACTAAGTACACTGATAGCGTGCTCTTGGAATCTACATGTGTTCCCTATTTATTTGAACTATTGCCCCCTATGTCTAACTTGTTCCTCAAGTCCTTTTAATTGGACACCTAGAATATTTTTACTATCCAATTCTCTTCCTTTTTACTGTTGTTATCAACATAAGTGCCTGCTCCACTCACTTTTCTTTCCTTTTTCTTGGCGCAGTTTGACCTAGAAGTGTCGCTAGCGTAAAAAAACTAAAAACAAATTATCCCTCTTGGCGGAAATCTTGTGGGTTTTCTTTTTTGTTTGTTTGTTAATTGCTGGGTTTTTTTTTTGTGTGAATGTGTTTTTGTTTTTGGTGGTATTTGTTTTGTTTTTTTTTTGGATTGTTTTTTTTCTTTCGGTCTGGGTGGGACTTGATCAAGTTACATAGTCCATCTTACTTTGCGTATAACTCTCGATTTATTTCGGTCTTTTCTCTAGGTAGGCCACATAAAAATTTAAAAAACTGTGTCCTTGAGGGTGAATAATTTTTTTTTTTTAAATTTATTCTCGTATCGTTCTAACTATAATAAGCGCATTGAGCTGACTAATGTCCATATTTGCGACCCTCCGTGTCAAAGCGGTATTATGTCGGGATCCATTCGGTTAGGGAAATTGAATTCTTTGCCACAAATATCAAACTTGGGTTTAATTTTTGTACGTTATGCTGGAGTCTAAATACTATTTCTTGCTTTACAAAAACTTCTAAGGTCCAATTTCTCATCATTATATCTCTAAATTCACTTTTTGGGGTCTGAATCATTCCGACATAATACCGTTTTGAGACGGAGGGTCACATTTATTTTCCTCCTAAATGGTATTGAGTAATTGGCGTAACATGACATTAATCCCACTCCCAGCCCCCAGCCCCCAACCCCGTCCCCGTTTGTCCGATTACATTCATATC
>NC_088363.1:8453111-8458111 GCF_034508935.2 Berghia stephanieae | reverse complement strand
ATATATATATATATATATATATAATATATCCATCTATCTATCTTTCTATCTTTCTCTCCATCTATCTATCTATCTATCTATCTCTCTATCTATCCATCCATCTATCTATCTATCTCTCTATCTATTCATCCATCTATCTATCTATCATGCGGTGCTATTCGATCAGTATCAGCCGAACAGCTGGACCATCTGAATACAGACCTGCCTCTCGGACTTAGCGTAGCATAGTATGTCTCAACAGTCGTGACGTCACTTCCCTCGTAATGACGCATAGTAACTGGTTATAAACCTATCGGAACAATGGCGGACGCCCTTATGAAATACTTCTCCGCCGAGCATAAAAATGTATCCAGAGAAGAAAAACATGATAGATCTGATCATGTTTTGACTTTTATAAATTCTGATACCATAACATATGAAAAAGTTCTAACCAGAATGAAGAATAAAAAGTACCGATTTACTTTGTTTAAAACCAAGCTGCTCGTTGCTGGGTGGACGTGACATCAGACTATTGAATCCAATTGACACTGGTTGTTCTGAATGTGATGAATATCTTTATCAATGAGGGCAATTGTTTACGCATAGCCATCCTTGCCTTGGGAGATCTTTAACTGAAGCACACACAAAAAAGGCTTATGGCCTAAGCAACAGACTGGCATTTGAGATTTGTTAAAAATATTAGCCACTCTGTTAACCTGATCCCGCGGTTTTTTGAAAAAAAAATATTTCAAAATTTTGCAGAAGAAAATAAGTAAATTTTACAGGTTTCTCAATAATATGTTTTACCACACCTAACAACTAACTACATGCAACCCATGTAATAAAATATCCCCGCGGAATTACGTCATTTCAAACTCAAAATTATGGAACAAAAAATGGCAAATTTTGCCAGAAATTATGCTGATTTGGACATAGGCACAAAGTTGGGAAAACAAAATTCCAATAAAAAATTGCCAATGAAATTGTTATAATAAAGAAAAATCAAAGCTTTCAGGCTTGCAATATCGCAACAACAAAAAAAACAACAAAAAATAAAATAAATAAAAATCAAAGAATTTGTCAAAAATTTGCAAAACGTGCAGATTTAGCGGTTACAATGCAATCAGAAAATGTCCCCTAATTTTGCGGCCGCAAGCTGTGCAAAAAAAAAAAAAAAAAAAAAAACAGCGGGGCCAGGTTTACACCTTATCCAGCTTCCAAATGTTCAAATAACCTTATCCGTGCTTCAGCTTTGGCGTGGTAAAGTTGTGCATGTGTTAAACTATTTTCACATAGAAATTTTGGAAGGATAACAAGATCTCGATGTCAGAGCAAAGTAAAGGTTAAACAAAAAACAAAACAAAACAGAAAGCTGAATTTGTTGTCAACGAATGCGAAGAATTGTGCAACTTATGTGAACGCGAATGGGAAACCTTGCTACAGTGAATACATTTTTAAAAATCATTTCTTCTTTTGCCAAGTCATGAAGTGATTACTTTCAAACCACCATATTTGGCTGGAAGTAATGTATACATATATATATATATATATATATATATATATATATATATATATATATATATATGAATATATCTGGTACCACTGTAAGCAAATTTCATTATCTTTAACATGATATATAATAATGCATATTTCTTCCCACTAAGAGCATGTCAAAATTGTAACTTTACTTTTGATCACTGTACTGTATACTATTTATTTTTTAAATCTCTTATGAAAATTCTCTTTATTCATCCCAAAGGGGAAATTTGTCTTTAGGGTCTATTCCAAGGGAAGACTAGAAATCCAGGCGTCAGCCACAGTACAGCGCCGCAAATTGAGCTAGGGCGAGGTGACTTGCTCAAGGCCACAAAGTGCAGCGGCGGGTGATCGAACTCGGTACCTTTCGGGTACGAAGCAAAGACCGTGCCACTGAGCAACGCTGCCCCATATTCTCCGTCATTTGAACGTTAAATCACGTTTTAGCATTTAGTTCAACCCGATATCATACCGTTTTAAGACGATGGTTCACAACTCACAGTTCTGAAAACCTCCAAGTCCAATTTAACACAGCACTCTGCACTGCATCACCGCAATTTGAGGTTTTCATGGTTACCTTGTTTTTTTTGTTTTTGTTTTTTTTTTTTTTTTTTTGTTCTTTTTGTTTTCGCCCCATCTTATGAATGCAATTTGAGCTTTCCGAGGGCTTCCTTTTTTTGTTCTCTTTCGCCCCATCTTATGAATGCAATTTGAGCTTTCCGAGGGCTTCCTTTTTTGTTCTCTTTCACCCCATCTTATGAATGCGTCAACGTTGACACCGTTGCTGCAGCCGACTATTGACTTTGTTCCAAGGACAAGATGCACACAGTCAAATGTCAAATGTCAATTTTGGCCTTTCCACAGCCTTCTCCATAGTTAACCCTCTGACGCCGAGATCATAGTTTACATCTTGCATCCTGATCTACAATATGAATATATATATATATATATATATATATATATATTATATATATAATATATATATATATATATATATACATACATACATTCTCGCGTCCAATAGAAAGTTCAGGTTTTTCTTTTGTTGTTATTCTTATTAAATGTAACGAAATTTTCTCGTATTTCATATCATTTTAAAGAAGAATGAATTTCCAATGTAAAGGTGACCATTTTATCCAACTATTATGGCTATTAGTCTTCAAGATAAGGTCGTTTAAAATTTAAGTACAAAATTTGGCTGTCGCAAACTAACATAGAAAATGCGCTTGAATTGTCCGAGCCAGGTTCAAGTGATTTACATATGTTTTCATGTAGCCAGAATACCATTAATTACTGCTATTGAATGGAATTGTCGACAATGGCGTCACCTTATTGTTTATATTACCTTCCTCACAACGATGTCTTTAAAAGATACCTTTCGGATAATGCCCACTTTAACTACAGAAGACAGATACAAAATAATTGGCTAAATTGAAGTCGGCAGTAGAGTGAGTTATGTGGCAAATGTATTCCATGCCACTGAAAGAACTGTATAAACTGTTCAATAAGAACATAGGCCATGAGATAGCTAAGGACCTTCCGTAATATGGCCGTCCTAGTATTATTAACGAAGGAGAGAACGACGCAATCATCTTTTTCACGAAACTAACCCTTTTAAAAATGCGACATCAACGGCCAAAGATGTATGAGTAAGCAGGCAAACTATTACACGTCATCTAAACCTTGGTCTGGCTGCGTACAGGACGGCCATACGTCCGTTTTTTTGACAAAACGACAAATAAATTAGCACGAATGGTCACATTCTTTGGACGCAAGAGCATTGGTCGAAACTTCTGTTCAGTGATGAAGCAACTTTCGAAGTAGATTCTTTGGACTACTGTGCTATCGTCAAGAAAATGAGCGTTATAATGAAAACTATGTTCAAAGTGTCAAAAAATCCAGGTTTATGTGTGGTTACCGTATGGGGTGGCATTTTTGGCAATCAGAAAACACCGCTTATCAAAAGTACCAGACACCTCTGAGCACAAGATTACATTGAGGAAATCCTTTTGTCATTCCTTTCTTTGAAAACAATGATTATGATATTGATCTTTTTATGCAGAACAACGCCCCATCGCACAGGGTCAAAATCTCCCAATAATTTCTTGTTAACCACGATATTCAGACATTGCCATGGCCCAGTATCAGTCCCAATATGAATCCTATCGGAAAAGCTTGGAGTTTGGTCAAACGGACCCTCAAGTCTCGTAAATTTGCATTGAATCCAGACCCTTTGTTTGAAAAATTGAAAACCATTTGGAACGAGCTAACCGAATAACATATCCATGCATTAACATCATAAATGAGATACCGAATTCAGGACTTGATTCATGCGAACGGCTCTCATGTAAAATACTGAACAACGCTTCGGGTGAAATTCAAACATGTAATTTTGAGCAAATTAATGTAGGCCCTACACATTTTTTTAAATTCCATTGTTAAAGATTTTCTACATCTCCTTTTCTTGTTAAGAAATGTCTATCTTCTTTTGTTTGATTCAAGATTATCATTGCTAATTTTTTGTTATGATCAGTAACGAAAGATACAAATCCTAAACCTTGTGTTGGACGTCACAATGAATGTCTTGTGTCAATAGCGTAAAACCAAATTTCATACTCCAACGTGAAATGGTCATATATTGAAGACGGATAGCCGCAGACAAAGGAATTTTTCAGCTTTAATTGGGAAATTTATTCTTCTTTAAAATAATATATGATACAATAACATGTATTTAAACGCAGAAAAAATAACAACCTGGACCTTCATTTGGACGCGACTCTCTCTCTCTCTCTCTCTCTCTCTCTCTCTCTATCTATCTATCTATCTATCTATCTATCTATCTATCTATCTATCTATCTCTCTCTCTATCTATCTATTAACTATCTCTCTCTCTCTATCTCTCTCTCTATCTATTAACTATCTCTCTCTCTCTCTCTCTCTCTCTCTCTCTCTCTTATTGAGTAAAGTAAATGAACTCACTACGGTCAATACAGCTGTTTCAATACCAGATTTGTCATTAGGGTCTTTTCGAAAGGAAGACTGGAATAAACCAGGCGTCAGCCGCAGTCCAAGGACGCAAAGTGTGCTATGGCGAGGTGACCTGCTCAGAGCCACACAGCGCGCGACAGGTAATCGAACTCGGTACCTTTAAGGTACGTTGCAAAGACCATTACAGGACACATTGTAAAGTCATACCACAAAGCAGTACAAAGCTACATATTGACATACATATTACCTACATACATATAAAGAACTAAGACCAAAATTACCACCAACAAAGAAAATCACACGTGAATTGATATACGCAGATGATGCAGACATAATCTTTGAATAAGAGCATCAAGCGACAATATACACGCCGATAATATCAACTACTCTAGAAGCAAGGAATCCAAAAGTGAATCAATCCAAAACAGAATAAACAGAATACAACAGAAATTTTAAGAATGTAAAAGTGTACGTAAACTGGGCAATTTGATCAACGA
>NC_088363.1:8395611-8448111 GCF_034508935.2 Berghia stephanieae | reverse complement strand
TTTTGTAAAATATACGGGAAAAGTACTCGTCATATTCATATGAAATTTTACAACCAAAAGAAGAAATGTTCATGTATTACCTTGTCAGCGACAAAACCTCCACGCCCGGTAGTTTTAGAAATATTTTACTCCAAAGAGTAAAAATCTATTTTTAACAATCTTCCGGTAATTGCACGAGTTTTGTCGCTTGACATAATCTAAAATGACCTTTTTTCCAACTGTGTGCCAACTTTCAGTCATATTCATCGATAAAAAGCGTCGTAATTAATTTTTTAAATTAGCATATACGAAACGGCTTCGTCCCATATTTTGCCGCGAATTTGGGCACTTCGTGAGCGAAAAAGAGGCCCAAAGATTTGTGCGGGATAGTCATTGCGACATTTTTGATCAGAAACCCTTTTCTTCTAATATCGATCGGTGCTAAAACTATCTTGTCGAAAAAAACTTGTCGAAATTGTGACCAGGATAAAGAGCTAAGGGCTGGCAGGGTGTCTTCCTTCATTCTGTAAAAGGTCAAGTTTTGGTTTTGATTGTTGATTGTTTGTTTTAATTTTCTTTTTGTTGGATGGTTCGTTATTTTTTTTTTGTTTGTTTCGTTTTGTTTATTTTGGGGGTTTATATTTTTGTTTGTTTTTTTTTCTTCTCATTATTATTATTATTATTATTATTATTATTATTATTATTATTATTATTATTATTATTATTATTATTATTATTATTTTTATTATTATTATTATTATTATTATTATTATTATTATTATTATTATTATATTATCATTATTATCATTACAATTTGTTTTTTACTTGTGTGTGCGTGTGTGTGTTTGTATGTGTTGTTGTTGTTGTTCTCTTTATCGGGGGGGGGGGGGGGGGGGGGGGTCGATCGACTAAATTAAAGTTTTGTGGCCAAAATACAATAAATGTGTTTTTTTCAGATTATGTCAATGATGACAGGGAAGTGAGTCCACCAACCACCACCATCATCATCATCATCATCATCATCATCATCATCATCATCTCCGTGCAAGTCGAATAGAGAGCAGAAGTCGTTGTCAATACGTAATATAGGGACATAGAGCTGCCAGGCACCGCCCAACCAGGACCCACACGCCCAAACATACAACGGACATGTCGATTAAGATGGAAAGGGTTGACAACTTATGGCTTTACGTTCTGATCAACTCGAAAATTTTGATAACAAGGACTGGATACATTTTTGTATTATTTAATAATAGAGAAATCCCGTGGTCTAAATTAAGAAATTAAGCAGCAGGCACCAGAGAAGGATAAAGATCTGAACAAGTGTGTATGAAAGGTGTTTTGTGTGTCTGGCACCTTTCATACACACTTGTTCAGATCTTTATTGAACAAATAGTTTGAAAAATGCTCACAGATTGGTATGCCGTCTTATTCTCGTGGTATCTAACCCATGGACTGAAGGATGGTTCTATGATCAAGATGCGATTCCAAAATGTAGAATGAATGCAAAAGACGTCACTCAACTCTGATCTTTGTCATTGTTTTAAGACACATAGAAAGAAAATAGACACTTAGATAACCACGCCTCTCGGACAGTCGTCATAATGTAAACAATGGCAGTTATTGGTATACAGAGCGAACTACACAGGTTTTACTGTCGATGACACGTGTTTACATAAAATACCCACTTTTCTACAGCTTGATAAATAGAACCAACACAGAAAACTATGTGTAAATTTAAACATTTATAATAATAATATGATCGAGAAAATCGTGATAACCAGTCAACCATTTGGCGGTATTTTTAAAAATGATCAGAGAGAGGTCGATTTCACTCAAGTTATTGTTTATAAACAACCAACTTTGTTTGTCCGACCACATGTGAATGTGTGTCACAAATTCCATGTTTTAATTGGTCAAAAATCTACTGGTTAATTAGTTCACATTAAATTATTATCTTTATCTGATCTGGGCACCTGAAAAGACACGACACACTAGAGATAGATGTACTGGAGGGCATGGCGGAGGGCAAAAGAGGCAGAGGAAGACCACAAAGAAGATGGCAACAGGATATACAGGAATGGCTCAACAACGGCGTGACGGAATGTGGCAGATGGGCACAAGACAGAGACTTCTTCCGAAGGACTGTGTGGGAGGCTACGTCCAAGTGATATGCCACAGAGAGAGAGAGAGAGAGAGAGAGAGAGAGAGAGAGAGAGAGAGATCTGATCATAAACGCAAAAGGTTACACGTACATTTGTGTTTCGTCACGAATGATTTGCGGGCAGAACATAAACTTATTCAACTCATATCATTACCCAACTAACCCAAAAAAGATCACGAGAACAATAAAAAGATATAAATGTGAATTGTAATCAATAGCTCAGCCAATGGAATCATTTGTTTCCTTGAGCATTCCTAACAACAACTCACTTTTTGCTTTCAATTTGTGATCGTCGTCTTCTTTCGCGACGCAATGGGAGCGAATCTTTATTCATGTTTTCGTCCAACCAGGTCATCAATCACATGATTTGTTGCTGTCCAGCGATTGGATATATCTTAACAAATGTAAACACGCTGCTTTGTTTTTGAAAGTTGTAAACATACCCATGTGTCAAGTTGAACAAAATGACCAATCGTGATGTTAGATATTTTAAAAGCTGTGAACACTTTTCACTAAGTGGGTCACTTTGAGCATATTTTGCAATGTGACCAATGACCTCGAGCACATGGAAATGTAATATAGATCATGCCCATTTTCTGGTCAATATCAGGCCTTTAGTTTATGAAGGTAACAGCTGACGGCAGAACTAACTGATGAATATTTTACCTAATAGCATACCATTCATAAGTTTGAAGTTGGCATCCAACGTTTAATCATTAGTAAACACAAAGAGTCAACTAAAAAGTTATGACAAGTGGACAATTTGTTGTGATTTATGAGCCAAGCACGACCACAAAGCCATGCCTTTTACCCAATCATATCCTCTAATCTGTGCGATGAGCAAGCTACACAGTTATAGGCCAATCAGGGCTGCCAGATGGCCACACGAGTGCCTTTCTAATACTAATTTATTTAAAAATTTCAAAAATAAATAGGTAAATAAATAAATGAATAAAATTATATTGTTTTTCTTAGTTTAGTCGATTCTTTTTCTTAAAAAATCAAAATCAATGAGATTTTCAAGGGGATCAGAGTTGGTTGTGTTTGGCTACTTGAGATTCTATTTAACAACTTTTGAAGCTGAAATTGGCTACGAAGAACTCTAGCCATCTGGCAGCCCTGATTGCAATTAATTCTTGTTCGATCTCGAGGGTTCAACAGGAACTGTGACTGATTACAATTACCGTTATTATAGGGGGAGTGATTAGTAGTGATGTATTAAAATAAAACCCCGCAAATACTGTCCTTATTTCACCTTTTCTTCATCTGAGGCTGTGATCACGTGTTGTTACCCAACTCGACTATAATTTATGACCCATCACCGCAAAACGGTAGGAGCGTGTAGGGGTGATTTAGAAGCTGATAATACGATTCAATAGTCTGATGTCACGCCGCCCGGCAACGGCGGCCATCTTGGTTCTAAACAAAGAAAATCATTACTTTTTATTCTTCATGCTGGCTAGAACTTTTCATATGCCTTGTGATCAGAATGTGTAAAAATCAAAACATGATCAAATTTATGTGTTTTTTTCTCCTCTGGATACGCTTTATGCTCGCGGGAGAAATATTTCATACGGGCGTCCGCCATTGTTCCGATAGTTTAGAGCCAGTGTTACTAAGTTACCATGCGTCATTAGGAAGGAAGTGACGTTACGACTGTTGAAGAGTATTGGGGTTGATCTATAATATTGCCTTTCCATGTGCTCGAGGTCATTGGTCACATTGCATGCAAAGTGAGCTCAAATTGACCAATATCGTGAACAGTGTTCACAGTTTGAGAAATATACAACGTCACAAGTGGTCATTTTACTCAGCATATCTCATGGATACGTTTACAACTTTCATAAACAAAGCAGCATGTTTACATTTATTTTAAAAATATCCAATCGTTGGACAGCAACAAATCATGTGATCAATGACAAGGTTGGACGAAAACATGTTTTTAAAAAAAAGTTTTTTTTGTCAAGTTAATATAACATATAATTTCAAAGAATAGACACGTTTTCTCGCCAAAATTTATGTGTGTTTTTTCTGAGTACGGAGAATGAAACTATAGACGAAAAAAACGAACAGAAATCGAACACGTGACTATTTTTAAAGTTATTCTCCTATTTCATAATAGTTGCGAGTTTCAAGTTCAAGCGTTATTTTTAAGTATGTATATTACAGAGATGCCTACAATTGGATTCAGTAGTCTGATGTCACGCCGCCCGGCAACGGCGGCCATCTTGGTTCTAAATAAAGAAAATCATTACTTTTTATTCTTCAAGCTGGCTAGAACTTTTCATATGTCTTGTGATCAGAATGTGTAAAACACAAAACATGATCAAATTTATGGTTGTTTTCCCTCTGGATACGCTTTTATGCTCGCCGGAGAAATATTTCATACGGGCGTCCCCCATTGTTCCGATAGTTTAGAGCCAGTGTTACTAAGTTACCATGCGTCATTAGGAAGGAAGTGACGTCATGACTATTGAATCCCATTACGAAAAATCGTAGAATTACGAAATTTCGGCTCAAATTTTAAAAAGTCATGAGCATCTCAAGGTCAAGGTCATTAAATACATAAATGAAAATAAAATAAAATTCCCTTTATTCATCCCATTCGGGATTTTTTTTCTATAGGGAACATGAAAGTTTGGAACCAGACTACGACATTATCTTAAGAATTTTTTCTATAGGGTCTATTCTAAAGGGGAAACTGGAATAACCCAGGCGTGAGCCGCAGTGCAGCGCCGCAAATTGAGCTAGGGCGAAGTGACTTGTTCAAAAGCCACACAACGCAGCGGTGGGTGATCGAACTCGGTACCTTCCGGGTACGAAGCAAATACTGTACAGCTGAAAATGAAAGTTTGGAACCAGACTACGACATAATCTTAAGAATTTTGAACTGTTATTTAATCCTCGTGAAGGTAAATTGTTGATTTATAAAGCTAATTATAGATAGAATGAAATTAACGTAACTCGTGTCTTTGGTATTGTTTGTTGGTTTGTTTGGTTTTTTTTTTTTGCCATCTGCGTTTATGAGTAATTCTCACTAAACTATATTAAATTATTAACCAGACTATAAGTTCATGGTTATACATAGTTGTGTGTGTTGGTCCGTTATACTTCCGGATGGCACTGCTGTGAGCTTCTTAGTCAAGCACATACTATCTATAGAGACTACTATTTTTATCTCTTACAAGCTACGAAATTTTACAATTTCAAGAAGGCAGCTCTGAACGTACCATCTCACCCTCGATGAATTGACAGAGCGGTGGCTTTTTAAGTTAAAAATTTAGATACTTTTGTTTGATTATGGTGTTGAAAAGATCTTTGTAAGAGTTTCAAGTTTTCACGTTTGAAACGTGAAACTTGAATCTTGAAGTTAGAGTGCTAGGTCTGTTTGTTGGGGGAGGTACGTTTGTGATTGTGTATGTGTATGTATGTGTGTGTTTGTGTGATTTCTCTCTCTCTCTCTCTCTCTCTCTCTCTCTCTCTCTCTCTCTCTGTCTCTCTCTCTTTCTCTCTCTCTCTTTCTCTTTCTCCCTCTCTCTCTCTTTCTCCCTCTCTCTGTCTTTCTCCTCCATCCCTCCTCTCTCTCTCTCTCTCTCTCTCTCTCTCTCTCTCTCTCTCTCTCTCTCTCTCCTCTCTCTCGTGTGTTTTTTGTAAATGTGTGTTATGAGAGAAGCGGAAAAAAGAGGAAGAGAGAAAGAGAGAGAGAGAGAGAGAGAGAGAGAGAGAGAGAGAGAGAGAGAGAGAGGGGGTTAAGAAACAAACTTTACCTGTGAGGCCTGAACAGGTAGATACGTAAGTCCTGTGAGAATCTATCTCGATAGTATTGCGATCGGTCTCGTCTTGTCCCCGTTGTCGTAAAGCTGGGCGTGGGGGGTAAGGAAAAATTGTGTGGTGAGAGGGGAAGGCGGATATGAAAGAGGGGAGGGGGGGGGGGGGGCAGATCTACACCGCACCGGTGAGGCCAGCGTGAAGTCTCATTATCGTCAACTTTGAGGGGCGGACCAGGTATATCTGTCAGATCGTGCTGTTATTCTGTTCGAGTGGATTTCCCAATTATCAATCAACACATTATTGGACATGATCTTTACACAACAATTTCGTAGGATGTTCTGGTAGTGTGCTGGGTATTGGTTGAGTAATTGATTTTGTTGTTGTGATTGGTTCTAATGGAAGTGTGTTTACGTAGTTAGGTTCGAGTGATTTGTTTATGTGTTTTTTTTTTTTTATCTACTTGCGCATAATAATAATATTATAAGCAGGTCTGATAACCGAACGCAATTATGGGCCAGATTTAACATTGTTATAATGGACAATATTTTGTTGTTGTTGTTGTTGTTGTTATTGTTGTTGTTGGTTTGAGAGTATTTCCATTACAGCAACGAACCCATACTGCCGTACTCTTGAAAAACCCATATTTTTAAAAATTTTGGCTAGAAAACTCGTCCTTCAAATATCGATCGATTTAAATGACTCTCATCTTGGCAACAACAAAAAAAAACCTCGCAAATCCGGGACTTCGGCGAAGTCCTTAAAATCATGTAGTCTTGATTCAACTTTCATTTTCAATTAATAAGTTTTAGTGACTTAGAGATGCTCATGAAATTCTGAAATTGTAGTCAAAATGCCGTAATTCTACGTATTGAAAATAAATAGTAGGCGGGACTTTAATGATAATACAAACGATTTTTACGATGTGAAAAGTCATCACTATATTGACTCTCTCATGAAAATAAAACATCAACACGTATTTAAACTTTCGGCCAGAAAACTCGTCCTTCAAAAACCGATCAATTCAATTTGACTTTCATCTTGACTAAAGCGCTCAAACCTGGGACTTCCGCAAGGTCCCATGTTTGATGAATGAGTTGATTTAGCCCAGAATGAGAGTTACAATTTTTAATACGATCAGATATTTTGAAGGACTGAGTTAAGTATCTTGGATCGAATGAAAATTTTTGAAATATACGTGTGTTTACAGAGTACGACATCATAACTTTTATTATCCATAACAATTATAAACTTCCATGTTTGATTTTCACGTAGGTATAAGGTTAGGTCATCATGTAGAATACTATTAAAATAGATTCAAATTAAGCGTATTTCTATGTTAAATACCTACTGTTGTTTTATGGAGAAAATTTTAGATAATAGGGCAGAAAAGTCGTGACGTCACACCTTCTACTCTTCTGGTTCCAAACTCTTGGGAAGTGTGTATGTAACAAGTCCTTTGGAGGACTAATAATAAATAGGTTACATATTATTGAATCATAACGTGGTATAACTATTTTTAGTAGCAGGAGGTATAGGCAGATTCTTAAGATTACGGGATGTAAAAGACCGCGAGGATGGATAATCTTTATTGACGACCAGAGTTAGACTGGAAAAGAAAATGCCATCAATCTGTAAAGAGAAGATCAATAACAAACAATGTAAATTATAAATTTTAATCGAGCTTTTTATATAGCGCAATATCCACTATACGTGCTCAAAGCTGTCTAAAAAGAAAAGAAATATACCAAAAAAAACAAAAAAAAAAACAAAAAGCTAAGGGACATCAACTTCGTTCCATCTATAAAATATAACCACCGACCTTTACAAGGTATCATATAGGGATGTACTACATAATAAAATTTGAAACAAAATTTAAAACGGCTATAATTACAAAATTTTGAATTCAAGTATAGGTAGTTTGAGACACTAATAACTAGGTCAGAAAATTATAATTAATAATTAATAAATAAATGTAGCCATCCCTTAAACGTGCTCAGAGCGCTTACAAGGGGTGCCTGGCCAACAGCAACTTTAACATTAGACGAATATAGCCTTTAGGCGATATTACAATTTTTTTTCGGGACAGAAAACGCTGTTATCTGCGTTATTCATTTACACTGAGGACGGTGGAGAAATGTGAGTAAAGAGCTTTTTCAAGGACTCAACTGTGCGCCGCGTGAGGCTCGAACCCAGGACCTTCCATCTGAAAGCGAGTGTCATACCACAAGACCACATAGACCACCTCGATAATATAATGCCTCAAATTACATTCTTGGTTCCAAATTTTGTATATTTTTTTCCGTTTTAAATTTGTTTCAAATTTTGGAATATGGTCGCCCCTACACCATACCTTGTAAAGACCGGTAGTAACTAAATATAGATAGAAGAAGGTGACGTCACTTTAGTAAAATTTTGAGCTGTTTTATAGACAATATCCACTAAACGTGTCAAAGCGCGACGAACAGCAACCATAGCTGTAGATGGGAAATGACCCTGTTAGGCGATTTTACAATTTTTTCCCAAAAGACACACTATAACGGCCAATTACTCTGTTTAACATGAACGTGAGAGATGTGATAAATAGCCGTTTTAAGGTCAACTATGCGCAGAAGGCCGAACCGACCTTTCAATCTAAAACGAGTGTCATACACAGGCAACTTCATCATCTTGTTGTTGTTTGTTGTTGTTTTGTTTGTTTTATTTTTTTTTTTTTTTGGACAATCATTTTCATGATTATATATTACCGTACCATACTTAATTCTCTCAGCACCAGGAGGCGAATAGGGCCTAGAACAGTTTCCCTCCATTTGCTTCAGTCTCTTGTTTTCGTTCTTGCTTGCTGCATGCTAGGAGTATAAAATGCCAACATCCTTTATCTGTCCCTCTCGACCATTCTGCGGCGCCATGTTGTTTTGGGGATTCCTTTTCTATGATTAGTTCTCATTAAATTATATCCATTTAAGTATAACCGTTTCAGGTCACAATTGTTTTTGTTTTTTTTGTGTGTGTGTTGGTTGTGTGCGTGTTACATCCGGATGTTGCGAGTATTTTACCCAAACGCATAGCATCATTCATAAGATTGCCCTTTCCATCCGAACACTCTGCCAATGCAGTACAACCAGTGGTCACACATAGTTTTGAGTGTGGGTTGTGTGTTACATCCGAATATTGCGAGTATTTTACCCAAACGCATAGCATCATTTATAAGATTCCCCATACCATCAGAACACTCTGCCAGTACAACCAGTGGTCACATATAGTTATTGTGTGTTTGTTCATTACATCCGGAAGTTGCGAGTATTTTACCCAAACGCATAACATCATTTATAAGATTGCCCATACCAACCGAGCACTCTGCCAGTACAACAAGTGGTCACACATCGTTTTGTGTGTTGCGAGTATTTTACCCAAACGCATAACATCATTTATAAGATTGCCCAACCAACGACCTTCATACAGTGGTCACACATGTTTGTGTGCGTATTTTACCCAATGCAAGCATCATTTAAGATTGCCCATACCAACCGAAGCACTCTCCAGTACAAGTGCACACATCGTTTTGTGTGTGCGAGTATTTACCCAAAGCTAGCATTTATAAATTGCCATACACCGAGCACTCTGCAGTACTTCAACCGTGATGCAATACGGCCCATCATTCCTTAATTGCACTGGTTTACAAACTCAAACACACCTGCGTTTGTCCAAGGAAGGTAAACAGGAACGTGTAAACTGTGCAGAAACTTTCGATAATAACTTATAAACTTACCTGTTATCCTTTTAAGTGGGTTCATCAATGCTTCCTTATAGATGAAGTTGGGCTAAAGAGAGACACAGATAGAGAGAGAGAGAGAGAGAGAGAGAGAGAGAGAGAGAGAGAGAGAGAGAGTGAGATTAGGGAAAGGGGGGGGGGCGCTAGGGAGGTAGAGAGTTAGAGAGAGTGAAAGAGAGAGAGGGAGAGAGAGAGAGAGAGAGAAGGGGGGGGGGGGCGCAGATAGGAAACCTTTGAAGAGAGATATATAGAATGATAGATAGATAGATAGATAGATAGATAGATAGATAGATAGATAGATAGATAGATAGATAGATAGATAGATAGATAGATAGATAGATAGATAGATAGATAGAGAAGATAGAGAGATAGATATAGATACATAGGTAGATGGACAAATCGAGATTATAGATAGAAAGAGAGAGAGAGAGAGAGAGAGAGAGAGAGAGAGAGAGAGAGAGAGAGAGTTTTATCGTTATCATAGCCACAATTTATATCATCTCTACGACTTTTGCAGGTATCTTGTGTCAGTTTATTAGATAACCGATAGCTAAACACCACGACAGAGAGTAATAAATTCGGGTTTATTTATAGAACCAAAGGAGTTGAGCGGCAGGCGCACCGTTCATTCTGTATGGAATAAAAATTAAAATGCGTTTACGATGTAATTATAGACTGTCTTTCTTTGAAAAAAAAAAACACATTCATTTTTTGGATTTTTTTTTTTTTTTTTTTTTTGGCGAGAATTTTTGTTCTTCATATATCGCCCGCTCAAAATGACTCGCTTTGTCAAAAATTCTCAAACCCTCTTCTTGTTGTTATTGTTTGTTATTGTTGATGTTTTGCTGTTATTGATGTTGTTGTATGTTGTTGTTTGTTGTTGCTGCTGTTTTTATTTTTGTTGTTGTTGTTGCTGTTTGTTGTTGTTGTTGTTGTTCTTCTTCTTCTTCTTCTTCTTCTTCTTCTTCTTCTTCTTCTTCTTCTTCTTCTTCTTCTTCTTCTTCTTCTTCTTCTTCTTCTTCTTCTTCTTCTTCTTCTTCTACTACTACTACTACTACTACTACTACTACTACTACTACTACTACTATACTACTACTACTACTACTACTACTACTTCTTTTCTACTTCTACTCCCCCACCTCCTCCTCCTCCTCCTCCTCCTCCTCCTCCTCCTTTTCTTCTTCTTCTTCTTCTCCTCTTCTTCTTCTTCTTCTCCTTTCTTCTTTTCTTTTTTTAAAAAAGAAAATAATTACTTGAATAGACTTCACAAAACCCCAGGGATGAACGATTATTCAAGAATGAAACACGCTCAACAGATTCATACAGAAGAATATAATCTTTAATTCCTATGTTTATTAATAGCAGATGAAAGGGAATTATAATACAATCTTTTATAAGTCCAATACTTTCGACCTATGAGTTTCGCTTTCAACCAAAGCTGTTACATTTCATTCTATCTTTTATACAGTTAACTACCGTACACTGGAAAAACACGTATTTAATAAATTTGGCCAGAAAAACTCGTCCTTCATATATCGATCGATTAAATTGACCCTCATCTTAACAAAAACTATCAAACCTGGGACCTTTCGAGGTCTTTAATAAACTCCCAGGTTTGAGAGTTTTTTGTCAATACGAAAGTCATTTTAATCGATCGATATTTGAAGGATAGGTTTTCTGGCCAAAATTTTAAATACGTTTCTTTCCAGAGTACAACAGATAGGTTAACCCTTTCCCTACCAGGCAATTTCAGAATTTCCCCCAAAGCTTCACACCCACCCAACACAAAACAGACATTTCTTACTCAAACAGAAAAGCAACAAATACATTCTATACATACTATTGTTGGACAATATGAACTCTATTACAAAATGTCAAGTTTTTATAGCTATAGCAAAATAAAAAATGAAATCTGTATGAGAAAAGTGACGGCTGCATCGTAACAAATATGACGAATTTCCAATAGGTGGTACGGAGAGGGTTAAAAGAAAACGCTTTGATGAAGATCAAAACAACAAATTATTATTTGTATCCGTGTGATTTTAGATTGGGTGGGTTTACCACGCATAGCCGGTGTCCTTGTGTACGGTTGGGTGATTGGCGCCGAATGGTGTGGAATAAATGGACCTATTAGATCTAGAATATCTTGGAATACAATGGGTGGAGGGGGTGGAGGGAGGGGGGGGGGGTGAAAGGCCTCCAAGATCGCTGGACCCAAGTATCGATGAGATTAGATATGGAGATAATTGCTAATACAAGCACGGGGGTCTTTTGTCCTTATCCCGGTCATTTTTTTTTGCCTTTGGATGTATGTATTAGCGTGTGTGTGTGTGTGTGTGTGTGTGTGTTTGTGTGTGTGTGTGTGTGTATTGATTGTACGCGTTTAATAAAAAATACTCACCAGTTCTGCCCGCTAGATTAATCTTACAAGCACGGGGGTCTTTTGTCCTTATCCAGGTCCTTTTTTTTTCGTTTGGATGTATGTATTAGCGTGTGTGTGTGTGTGTGTGTGTGTGTGTGTGTGTGTGTGTATTGATTGTACGCGTTTAATAAAAAATACTCACCATTAATCTTACAACCCCTCTTCTCCCCCCCCCCTCACCCCCTCCCCCCGGTAATGAGTTTGCGCCATGGATAGATCGTCATTACAGAGTAGTGTGAACTCCTTTAGACGCTGCTGCCTTCGGACTGGAAGGTTCAGGGTTAGTTCGAGTTCCACTCTGAGTGGTGTATAGTTGTTGAGTCCTTGGAAAATGTCTCTTTATTCACATTCTCTCACTGTACTCGGGTGTGAAATGAGTATCTGGTCTCTGTCGGAAAATAAAACAAACTGTTATAATATCTCCTCCCAGGGGTAATGTATCGTCCTACATGTTAAGTGTTGCTGTTGGCTAGGGGCACTTTGTAATCGTTAAAAGAATGTTTACTGGGTATTCAGCCACACGAATGCTCATTTTTTCTGTTTTAGTATAATTTTTTAATGCTATTTCTTGCACTATTTAAATCTTCACCAAACCCATATTTTTACCTTTATACTTTCAGAGTAGGGCTTCCACACTAACATAGAGTATAATATTATCTAGTCCTTTTACTGTTTGTTCAACGTTGTTTGAATAATGTTTGAGCGTGACTTTCCATCCCTGCTTCACCCCGAAGGAATGGGGTATCGTCTACGGATTATACAAATGATGTAACCAGTTTTACCCCACTCTGAACAAAAACAAAACACGTATTTAAAATTTGGGCTAGAAAAACTCGTCTTTCAAATATCAACCGATTAAAATGACACTCATCTTGGTATTTAAAAAAAAAACTCTTAAACCTGAGACTTCACAGAAGTGATGATCAAAGTTTATACCTACCTCCGTAAATATCAAACATGATAAAAACTTTAATGCCGTATTCCGGAAATTCACTTATTTAAAATTTTGTCCAGAAAACTCGTCCTTCAACTATCGATTGATTAAAATGAAAATGACCCTCATCTTGTCAAAAAAACAATTCTGAATCTTTGGACTTTGATAAATTCCCAGATTTGAGAGTTTTTATCAAGACAAGGGTCATTTTAATAATCAATTGATATTTGGATGACGAGTTTTATGACCAAAATTTTAAATACATGTTTTTATTTCTAGATTAAAGTGAGTAACGAATGTGATTGCATTCAAATTCGACGTAAGAGGAGTGTTTGGACAATTTCTGGATTATATTATGTGGTTAAGTATTATTATTATTATTATTATTATTATTATTATTATTATTATTATTATTATTATTATTATTATTATTATTATTATTAGGATTTGTGTGACTTGCCTTGTCACAAAATTCGAGCAAGGACAGTGATCGAGCAAAATCCCCCCCCCCCCCCCAAAAAAAAAAAAGAGAGAAAGAAAACAAAACAAACAAAAAACCGCAATTATTGTTGGTTAATTTCGCTTGACCTCTGAACTTGTTTACATTTCTGATAAAACAAGGGAGGTTGTTTATGGTTGTAAAAAGAACACAAATGTTTGATCCGAAACAATATATTATGTGACTAATGATAATGGCTCGATTGAAAGAAAGGGAGAATATAGACTATAGGGGATATTATTATAGATAATTCCCATTGTTGACGCGGTCTTGAATGAGCAAGGGAGTTCAGAATGACGGAGTCTGAATTAAGCTACGTCACAAGTGAAGTGAAACTGTCTGTGAAGCCTCGAAAGAACAACCCTGGTGTGACGTCACGATCTCGGAAATATTATGGCGGGAACAGGAATCATGGGATACCAGGATTCTGGTGAGTTTTTTTCCCCTTTGTACATTCTGTTATTCTCTATCTATAATCTCTCTCTCTCTCTCTCTCTCTCTCTCTCTCTCTCTCTCTCTCTCTCTTTCTCTCTCTCTCTCTCTCTCTTTCTCTCTCTCTCTCTCTCTCTCTCTCTTTCTCTTTCTCTCTCTATCTCTCTTTCTCTCTCTCTCTTGCTCTCTCCCTGTCTCTCATTGACTCTATCTCTCTCTCTCTCTCTCTCTCTCTCTCTCTCTCTCTCTCTCTTTTCTTATTATTATTATTATATTATTATTATTATTATTATTATTATATCATTATTATTATTTATTATCATTATTATTATTATTATTATTATTATTATTATTATTATTATTATTATTATTATTATTATTATTATTATTATTATTATCGTTTACACCAAAGAATGCAAAGAATAATGTGAGCAAAGTACTCAATTTTATGCAGCTCACAGCGGGCTCTAACCAGAGACGAGACGTACATCTAGCTCAAAAATAGAGAATTTTTTTTTTTTTTTTTTTTTTTTTTTTTTGTGTCTGATTATTGTCTTGGTCACAGTTTAATCTTGATAAAAAAAAATCGGGCGTGGTCATGAAAAGACTCTTGGCTTTTATTATGTGAAATGAAACTGTCGCTCCAAAGAGCAATCAAGTCAGCGTACACTATTCTACCGTACTCTGGAAAAAAACATATTTGAAAATTTGGCCAGAAAACTCGTCCTTCAAATATCGATCGATTTAAATGACCCTCATCTTGGCAAAAACTCTCAAACCTGGGACTTCGCGAAGTCCCAGGTTTGATAGTTATTTTGCCAAGATGAGGGTCATTTAAATCGATCGATATTTGAAGGACGAGTTTTATGGCCAAATTTTCAAATATGGGTTTTTCTAGAATACAGCAGTATTATTGTAGATAATCAATGAACTATGACAGAGTGAGGATTTCAAAAGGTTGCTTTGACATATCATTTTATTCAAAACCTTTTTTACTTTATTTCTTATTTCGTTTCCATTCTTGACAACACCTTTCACTGTTCTATTGTTAAAGAAATTTGTTGAATTACGCACCGTTTAGCCAGGAATAATAGGATCGATGACGCATAACAAAATCATTTCAATTTCACTTAATTTATTAAAGCATTGCTAATTCTAATTGTTTGTGCGTGTGTGTGTGTGTGTGTGTGTGTTTGTGTGTGTGTGTGTGTGTGTGTGTGATTTCTTTGGATCGGAACCATAGCTTTCTAGAGAGAAGCTATGGTTGCAATACAACAATAACAAACAAATAAACAAACAGATACCACCATATATTGATGCTATGCGTTCAGTCAAAAAGCTCACAACATCCACCAGCCAGATATAATAATGTACCAACACACACTTTGTGTAACCTTGAATGTTTATATCGTGTTATTGATTTGAAATTTGGTGAAAACAAACAGCTGAGTGACATCAATTTCGTTACTCCCATAATATGTTACAGTGAATGGTATAATCAGTCGGACGGTGAAAAGGTTTGAACCGAGATATTGCCAAGCTAAGTGAGAAGGTCAATTAAAAATAAAATCCAAAATGAGTTCTTGTCATAAATGATTAAATCAACCCTTTTTGTACATCTTCGGGAAATATCAAAGCTTAATTTCACTTCAAGATAAATATTTTATATACAGCTAGTCAAGTTGAAAAAGTATGAAATTTGAGAAAAGTTGCTGGATATCTTTCCAATACATCTGACCATAACTTCATGAAAAATAACCCGATTTACTTCAAATAAAGATTAAAATAATCTGGTGAGGATATTCTTTCAGAAAATGCAAGTAAAATACAAGTCCAAAAAAAAATTCACCCTACGACTGATTATGTCATGCACTGACACATATATGACAGCAGGATGGACACGGGGTCCCGATAGCTCAATTATCTTCTCCCTGATTTGTCACAGTGTTTGTATTGAGTAGTTGGATATGTAAGATCTGGCGGAAAGTATTTCAATTTCAATTTACTAGCGTCCTATCCAAAGGGTGATCAATGTTACAATTAATTCCAATCAAAATTCTATTTCATCAGAATTACTACGAATCTTGCAATTTTCGCAGTGAGATAAAAAATATTCATTCGCCCCGATGTTTTCAAATCTCCGATCTTAAGACAAAAAGTCGCTTTTCGGTAACAAAAAAACAAACAAACAAAACAAACCAACACAATGAATTTTACAACAAGGCAAAAAGAAAAAAAAAAGAAAAGAAAAAGAAAAGAAAAACAACCCTCCCCCCAAATAACAAACAAAAATAACAAAAACAAACAACAAACAAACAGGAACAAAAGAACACGCAACAACCCCGAACCACCTATCCCTATAGATAGTATGCAGATGACGTCACTCAGGCCTTTGTGAGTTGTTCTCACTAAACTGTATTAACCAGACTATAAAAGTTCATGGTTACACAGAGTTTGTGTGTTGGTCCGTTATACTTCCGGATGGCAATGTTGTGAACTCCTTGGCCAAGCGCATTCTATCTATACTGCCGTTGTTTAAAAAAAAAAAAAAACAACACACACACACAGTAAATGCAATGGTAACCAAATAGCACATACTGTGGTCTTCAGTAAAACGGCAGTACCTATAGCTTTAATCTATCGAGTTGTATATCATATCTTTGTATTAAAACATTTATTTATCGATTTAGTGTCACTCAACCCAGATAGAAAAATACGCGCTCGACTCAAGAGTACACAGCGTCATCCGCTCAAGATGACCCAATTAACGAGATGCGACCCTTTGTCGTAAAGATGACAACACTGATCCCAATCTCGATTAAACAGTTTACTCCAGAAAAACAAGATTTAAAAATTTGGCCAAAAAAACAACAACTCGTCCTTCAAATTATATCGATCGTTCTGAATGACCCTCAACTTTGGCAAAAACCCTCAAACTTGTTAACCTCGCGAGGTCTTTAATAAAGAGCCAGATTTGAGAGCTTTTGCCAAGATGAGGGTCATTTAAATCGATCGATTCTTGAAGGACGAGTATTCTGGCCAAAATTTACGCGACTGTCCAGAGTACGACAGTTAAGAGGTTAAGAGGCTTGGGGCAGCGTGGCTCAGCGGTACGGTCTCTGCTTCGTACCCGAAAGGTACCTAGTTCGATCACCCGCCGCTGCACTGTGTGGCCTTAAGCAAGTAACATCGCCATTTGCGGCGCTGCACTGCGGCGGACCCCTAGGTTATTCCAGTCTTCCCTTGGAATAGATCCTAAAGACACATTTCCCCTTCGGGACGAATTAAGGGAATTTTATTTATTTTATTTTTAAACATCAGTTTCCAGTTTCCAGCATTTGGTTGACATCAATTTGATACCATATAGAGAGAGTTTGTCACATATGACTTAAATCGAATCAGTTCAAATACTTGGCCGAAATTTGTCCTATCAATATTTGTTTTATATCGAACAGTTTCTTTTTTTTTTTTTTCAAAGGTCTCCATTTACAGTAACAAGACTTTTCTAACTACCTGTTAGTCAGCAAGTCACGTTTAACGTTGGGAAATCTGGGGCTGGGCGACAACCAATTTTCTTTATTTAAAAGTTTAACACGGTCACTGGTGGGATTAAGTCAAGTTATCTGACTTACCCAGACAGAAAGGAAAATATTTGTTTATCAAAAACAGGTAAAGGTTGGTTTTCTCCACCTGTCCTGGTTGTTTAACCAATTAACTGCTTTAAAAAGAAAAACTCGTATTTAAAAAATTTGGCCAGAAAACTCGTCTTCCAAATATCGATCGATTTAAATGAACCTCATCTTAGCAAAAAATACTCTCAAACCTGGGACTCGAGATGTCCTAGGTTTGAGAGTTGTTTTTGTTTGTTTGTTGCTGTTGCCAAGATGAGGGGAATTTAAATCCGTCTATTTATGAAGAACCAGATTTCTGACCAAATTTTTTTATGAATGTTTTTCTAGAGTACGGTGGCGAAATAACTAAAGAGTATTTTTAGATAAAGAAAGTTTATTTGTAACTTAACCCTCTCCTTACCAACTAAAGGAAATTCGTCACATTCGTTACTATACAATCAACATTTTTCTTATTCAATTTTCTTTTGTACATCATAAAATTGAAAGAAAATGAACAGCATGTTTTGCTAAAGAAATTATGTATCGCAAGAACTTTACTGCCATTGTGTCTGAGTGATAAAAGTTATATTTTTGTGTTAGTTGGGTGTGAAGTTTTGGGGAAAATCCTGAAAATGGCTGGTAAGGAGAGAATTAACTTGACTGGATTTTCCCTCCTTGTAGTTAACGCCACTTGTCACTTCTAATATAAATATATAATGTCTGGTGGTGATTTGGATGCTAAAAATCTATATTGATAGCCTCCAATTCTAATTATATGATATTATGGTAAAGTTTATATGTTTGAATGGCGATAATAACATGCAGCTTATATTCAAAAAATAAAAATTAAAATGGCACGTATAGGACGAGACATGACGCCTGTTAGGCGATATAGATATTACAATTTAAAGATATTTATCATTTGGCTAACCATTGCCAGCTCCCCAACTTTTTCACTGTGATATTTATAGATAATTTCAGGATGTTTTCTCCTTTATGACGCGTCACATTATTATTTTGATAAGACATTTTAACAAATTAAATTGTATTTAACAATTTGGCCAGAAAACTCGTCCTTTAAGTTTCGTTCGATTTAAATGACCCTCATCTTGGCAAAAAAAAACTCTCAAACCTGGGACTTTAAGGAAGACTTCGCCGAAGTCACAGGTTTGAGAGTTTTTACCAAGATGAGGGTCATTTAAATCGGTCGATATTTGAAGGAAGAGTTTTCTGGCCAAACTTTTAAATACGAGTTTTTCCAGAGTACGGCAGTTAACTGGTTTAACAAGGCTTTTTATCTAAAAATACAACAGGATAATGAATCTAATACATGACTTATCACTCCTATTTCCTGTTAAGTGTCTCGCAGGTTTCCGATAGAGACAATCTTATGGCAGTTGATATCATTTATTATTTGCCACCCCCCCCCCCCCCCCCCGGTACCCCCTTTCAGTTTTAATCTATATCTATTTTACTTTCATTTTCCCTTATCTTTTATCTTTCTGATACGTCATCGGTAGACAAGTTGCTGTCAAAATAGAAATCAAGTCTGGATTCAAATTTGTTTTTCCTCAAAATAGTTTTCTGTTGTCGCTGTTGATGGTGGCGTTTTTGTTGAATCGGCTGTTGTTGTTGTTGTTGTTGTTGTTGTTGTTGTTGATGATGATGATGATGTCGTTTTATGTTTTTGTTTTCTTTATCTGTTTCTTCTTCTTCTTCTTCATTTTCCTCCTCCTGTTCTTCCTCCTCCTCCTCCTCTTCTTCTTCATCTTCTTCATTTTCCTCCTCCTCCCCCTCCTCCTCCTCCTCATATTCTTCTTCTTCTTCTTCTTCTTCTTCTTCTTCTTCTTCTTCTTCTTCTTCTTCTTCTTCTTCTTCTTCTTCTTCTTCTTCTTCTTCTTCTTCTTCTTCTTCGTCTTCTTCTTCTTCTTCTTCTTACTCCTCCTCCTCCTCCTCCTCTTCTTCCTCCTCCGCGCATTCTGCTTTTCATCTTTCCATTCATCCCCCTCTTTCTACCCGTCCCTTTTTCACCATTTCAATGGGCAAATTAATACACGAATGACGAATTTGTTTAAAATGCGGAAGTATGAACGTAACAAATAATATGGGAGAAGGCACGGGTGTTAGATAAACATCTTGAATATATTGGCTTTCCTTTTTGGAGATGACATGTTTCTTATTCTTTTGTTTTTATTTCTGCTTTGTCAGGCAGTGTTTCATCTACACTTTTTCAGATTTTTATGATAGATCTATCATTATATTAAAAAATCGTAAGATATCGTCACCTCGGCATTCCACGAAGGAATATAGATAATTCATCAAACAAGATGTCTGATGTCAACAGGAACCACCCATGTTGTCCAAGTGAGCAAACTGGGGGTTAGTAATCTTGCTCAGGAGGGGGGGGGGAGCCAAAGTGCCTGTAACGGGGCTCGAACCCGGGACCTTCCGGGTCACAGTGCAATGCCTTAACCACCCGGCCACTTCGCCCCCATATTATATAAATATTCATATTTATGGCCTACCACCTCGAAACAGTGGTCCCCATAGCTCAGTTGGTAGAGCACCCGCTTCCCACACAAAGTCACCGACTTTGATCCCGGGTGAAGTCGGGATTTTATTTTCTGACCTCATCTCCCGTCCACCCAGAAACGATTGGGTAGCTGGGTCTGTTCTTCTTCTTCTTCTTCTTCTTCTTCTTCTTCTTCTTCTTCTTCTTCTTCTTCTTCTTCTTATTTTTCTTCTTCTTCTTCATTCTTGAGGCCAAAGCTTCAGACTGAAAATTATATGGCCGTCTTTTCAGTAACAGGGGGTTTTAATGGGAAGCAGGGAGCGATTCATCAGTCGAAAGGGCTTGTTTACAAGTGGTTGGTAGGGAGTTCCAAAGTCGGATGGTGGAGGGGAAGAAAGAGTAGAGATGATGGTTCGTTCTTGAGAAGGGGATTTCAAAATTAAATGCTGAGTTTCTTGTTTTGTTGATTGTTCCGTTTCAAATCGCTAAATGGAATTTCATGTTACATCCGGTGGAAAGTACCTTACTATAGACTAGCGTCCTATCCAAAGGGCATTAAGAAATTGCTATTGTACGTTTTACGCTATATAAACCGGTATAAACTCTAAAATATGTTATGTCATGTTGACTTAGATGCTGAAAGTGGCCGAGTTGATAAGACTTTGCACTGTGGCCCGGCATGTTCGATTTTTTTTCTTGGTATTAACCACCAATTGGTCACTTGGACAATCATGGGTGATTCCTGTTGACATCAGATATATTGTTTGATGGATTATCTATATCTAACAGGCGTCATGTCTCGTCCTACATGTTAAGCGTTGCTGTTGGCCAAGAATCCCTTGTAAAGCGCTTTGAGCACGTTTAGTGGATATTGCGTGATATTGATAGTATGCGCTTGGCTAAGAAGCTCATAACATTGCCATCTGGAAGTATAACGGACCAACACACAAAACTGTGTGTATCCATGAACGTTTATAGTCGGGGTAATACAGTTCAGTGAGCATTACTCATAAACGTGGATGGCAAAAAACAATAACAAAGACCTGAGTGACGTCATCTTCGAACTATCTATAAAAGCTCAATTTTTACAATTTTATATATTCCTTCATGAAATGCCGAGGCGACGATATCCAATGATGCCTTGGCATAGTTTAATTTGTCATAACTTAAAACTTAAAAATTAACCGATTGGCAAGGTTAAATACTCAGATAAATAACATTTTACTTTCTAGATTTTGCGCGGCTATGTGGTCTAGTGGTAAGACATTTGCTTTTGGATCGGAAGGTCCTGGGATTGAGTCTCGCTCGGCGCATAGTTGAGTCCTTGGAAAAGAATCTTTACTCAGATTCTCTCACCGTCCTCTGGTGTAAAATGAGTACCTGGCCGTTAACAGCGTTGCTTCTACCGGGGAAAAAATCGCTTAACAGGCGCCATGTCTCGTTCTAAATGTTACATGTTGCTGTTGGTCAGGGTTCCTTTGTAAAGGGCTTTGAGCTTGTTTAGTGGATCTTGCGGTATATAAAAGCTGAAGTTTTTATTCTTTCACTTTTATATGTCCCATTCATCCAGACATTATACCGTTTTGAGACTGCGGGTTACAAATTGTCCAAACTTCTCAAACTTAAAAATTCTTAAAGCTTTGACTTCCTTCGATAGGATCAAAAATGAAATGGTTGATATTTTAAGTTAATAAAAACCCAAAATTTTCTGACCAAAATGAAATAAAAATGTTTGGCCAGAGTTTGCTAGTCAGACAAGACTCGCTTGCCGAAGGATTAAAATACCACAGACAGCTATTTACACCCTGTGATCGCCCAGTCTCGTCTTCAGTCAACAACATAATTCATACCTCTCTTCAAACACACCGTTTCAAGCGTGGCCACTTGTTAACCCCTTAACTGCGAAGTGGATTTCTTGGAAAAAAATAACCGTTTTTGTCTATTATTTTTTTATTCTGTTTATAACTTCACTGCAACACTTTCATATAATTTTTTTTTAATTCTCCATTTTGGTAAGGCAGCAGGCTTTAAATATTAATCCGTTAAAATTACCCTAAGCTCCCCCCCCCCCAACCCCCCCCCCCCCCCCACACACACACACACAAAACCTCCAAAAAAACCCCAACTAAAACAAAAAAGGCAATAGAAGAAAAAAAACAAAAAAGGAAATAAATACAACCCCAAAACCCCTCTCTCCCCATTTAAAAAAAAACTTACTCTAACCCCCCATTGTTTAAATACACCACAAAAAAAACAATAATAACAACAAACGAAACAAAACCACAACAACAACAAAAAAACAAACAAACAAACAAAAAAAGAAACACACCCACACCCCCCCCCCCCCACACACACACACAAAAACCCCACAAAAACAGCACGAATTTAAGGTGCTGGCCAGAAAGTTCTTACTTCAAACAAATATCAATCGATTAAATTGACCCTCATCTTTACACAAAATTTCAAACCTGGGACTTCGCTTACGTATATTTTTATGTGCTTTTTATTCTGATTTGTTTTATTTATTTATTTATTCATTCATTTATTTATTTAAATATTGATTTATTTATTTATTTATTTATCTATTTATTGAAAGTGCGATAGAATACATGGCTATGGCATAATGGTTTAGGTGCCAAATGTCTGACTACTTAGTCAACACGACGAAGCTTGGGTTAAGAATAATACTCTGTTTTATTGAAAGTGATGAATATAGATAGTATGAAGTTGACGTCAATCGAGTCTTTGTTATTGTTTTTTTCCACCAACGTTTATGAGTAATTCTCACTAAACTGTATCAACCAGGCTATAAACGTACAAGGTTACACATAGTTTTGTGTGTTGGTCCGTTATACTTCCGGGTGGCAAGGTTGTGAGTTTCTTACCCAAGCCATACTATCTATATTGATTTATAGATTGACAAAAACTAAAAATCCCAAAGTTCGGGCCATAATCTTAGCTTTAACATCATTGGAGAGGGGAGGGGAGGAATGTGAACATCTGGTTGACCCAATGTGAACCAATTTGCAGATCTGATCACCCAAACTTTTATGCGCTCATTTTTTTATATTGGAAATATTATATCTCAAATCAACGCAATATTTACTTCATGACAACATGAAGTTACATCAAGCCCATAAGATTTATGATCGATCGGATATCAGACCTGCAAATATGTGTAGCTAGAATTGACCCCAACATGATATCGTTTTGAAATAATCAGCCACAGGTGGCAAGATAAGATGTTTCTGAGATTTTATGTAGGGTAATATCCACTAAACGTGCTCTAAGCACTTTACACGGGGTCCCTGGCCAACAGCAACAAGTATGCGTAACATGTAGAACGAAACATTGGGCGATATTAGTTCTTTTTTTTTTTCTCTGACAGAGACAACGCTGTCAACTGCCAGGTACCCCTTTTACACCTGAGTACGATGAGAGAATGTGAGTAAAGAGCCTTTTGGAAGGACTCAATTATGCGCCGAGCGAGCGAGGTTCGAACCCAGGACCTTCCGACCGAAAGCGAGTATCATACCACAAGACCGCATAGCCGCACGAGGTTATAGTAATACAGACGTGAACGTATTTACAAAGCTGATACCCAAATGCATTTATGGGCTTAATTTAACATTGTTGTAACGGACAGTATTTTGCGTTTGGTTTGAGAGTAGCTATAGATAGTATGCACTTGGCGAGGAAGTCATAACATTGCCATCCGAAGTAAACGACCAACACACAAACTATGTGTAACCATGAACTTATATAGTCTGGTTAATACAGTTAGTGGATGTACTCATAAACGGGGTGCAAAAAATAACAAGACCTGAGTGACGTCAACTTCGATCGGCTATATTACAATAATGAGTAATGAGCCCATTAACAATTTGATTTCGAGTAAAGTCAAACCCAGCCAATAAAGGATTAAGTTACCTTGAAAAGTTTAACTTTTCTTTCATGTGTGGTAATGAATAGAAATATTTGGCTCCAAATTAGAAGAGGGGAAAAGAAAACCAAAAACAGACAAACATAAATTTGTCTGCTCTTACTTTTGTAGGAAGGTCATCATAACACCTCTTTGTCTCTTCAATATTTTGTCTTAAAGTTTAGTGGATATTACCCTACATAAAAGCTCAAAAACATCTTATCTTGCCACCTGTGGCTGATTATTTCAAAAAGATATCATGTTGGGGTCAACTCTAGCTACACATAGACCTATTACTTTTATATTTGATGAAGCAAGCAACTAGTTTGTTTATGTTTGTTTTTTAAAGTATTTTATGTAGCCTGTATTGTATATCTTCTGGTAATATATTCTTCTTCTTCTTCTTCTTCTAGGTTCCATGCCTGGTCCAGGCTTCGGATACTGCATGAATTATCTCTCTCCATTCCTCCCTGTCTCTTGCTTTTTCAAACAGCTCTTGGATTGTTAGGTTGGTGAAGCCCTTCAGTTGGTCTATGAGTGTTTTTCTTTGTCTCCCCCGGGCGCGTTTACCAGGTATTTTTCCACAACTTGCCAGGTATTCATTTTTATCTTTCCTTACTATGTGTCCGAAAAAGGATAGTTGTCGATCCGCTATTAAGGGCATTAGTTTCCTTTGTTGGTATGTTTGTTTTAGCACTTCTTCGTTCGTTTTGTGTGCAGTATACGATATTCTCTGCATCCTTCTCAAGCACCACATTTCAAAAGCTTCAATGTTCTTTTGTGTTTCTGCATTTGTAGTCCAGCTTTCGCATCCGTATAACAAGATTGGCCACACGTAGCACTTCAAGACTCGGAATCTAATCCCGAACGACATCTGTTTGTTTTTCAAAATGTTTCCCAGGTCCATGAAGGCCTGTTTGGCTTGAGTTATTCTTGCTCGTATGTCTCGGTTACATCTTCCATCTGTTGTCACTATTGAACCTAGGTATTTAAAACTTTCTACGTTGGTAAGTTGCTCGCCGCGAATCGTTATATTGCAGGTGTTGTTGTTTTCGGGGTTTTTCTGTATTACCATGCATTCCGTTTTGGTGATATTCACTTCCATTCCCTTGGCTTCACAATCTACTACCACTTTGTCAACAATCTTTTGAAGTTGGATTTCTGATGTTGCAATGAGTACCGTATCGTCTGCGTATCTTATATTATTTATGTTGTGACCTCCTACTTTTATTCCCTCCATATTAGTTATGCCCCTCATGATTGTTTCTTGGTATAGATTAAACAGATCTGGTGAGGCAACACACCCTTGACGGACTCCTTTCTTAATAGGAATGGAATTTCCTGTAGAGTTTCCGATTTTGATAGATGCCTGCTGGGTGTAGTATAATGTTTGCATGAGTCTGAGGTCTTTCTCATCAGCGCCAATGGAGTGCAGTTGTTTTAGTATTTCTTCGTGGCGTACTCTATCAAAAGCTTTTTTGTAGTCGACAAAACAGAGGTATAGTGGGGTCTGAACCTGTATAGCTCTTTCACTTAAAACACGGAGGAGGTATATTGCGTTCCTTGTCCCTCTGTCAGGTTGGAATCCATATTGTTCTTCTGCGATTTCGGGGTTAATCTTATTCCTTAGCCTGTTGATAATTATACGCAACAGTATTTTGTTGATGTGGCTTATTAAACTTATAGTTCTAAAATTTTCGCATCTGACTGCACCTGCTTTCTTTGGTATTGCTATGAAAATAGAGTTACAGAGATCTTCTGGAATTTTCCCAGTGTTGTATATATTGTTGAATAATATGTGAAGTTCATCAATTGCTAGATCTCCTAGGCTTTTTAATACCTCTACAGATATTTCATCAGGGCCTGTTGCTTTACCATCCCTCATTCGTTCCATGGCATGTTCAATTTCACTTTTGGTGATGTTTGGTCCGCTTAATGGTTCTTTGAATTTCAATGGTGGTTCATTTCTATTTGGATCATTGTACAGTTCGCCTATGTATTCTACCCATCGGCTTTCTATATGTTGTTCTTCAAATAGCAGTTCCCCTTGTTTGTTTTGGATACAACTTCCTGCTGCTTTGCTTTTCCTTTTCCATGATAGTTCTTTTATTCTTTGGTGAGCTTGTTGGGGGTTGGGTTTGTATTCTCTTTCGATTTCGCAGCATTTCCAGTCTAGATAGTTCTCGTGTACCTCGATGCATTTGGATTTAATGTGGTTGTTCAATGTTTGGTATTCTGCAGACCCTCTGTTGCATTTTCGTCTTTCTTCAAATAGGTTTAGAATTTCATTTGTCATCCATTCCTTTTTGCTGTTTATTTGACCTATTGGTAAATGCTTTTCTGCAGTTGCTTTGACACACTTTTGGAATATATCAAATTGTTTTTCACATTTTTCATTATCAGGTTCACTTTGGCTTTGTATCATGAGTGCATTTTCAAATTCTTCTCTCATTTTTGTTTGTATGCCATTGTCTTTGCATAACCTGTAATCCCTCTTTATTCTACCAGCTGTTCTCTGAATAGCTTTAAACTTTATCCTTACTGTACAAACAACTGGGACATGGTCACTGTCTAGGTAGGTTTTGCAATTTAATATGCCATTTCTGAATCTTGATGATACTGCTATAAAGTCTATCTGGTTCCTTGCTCTGTCCCCTGGTGATTGCCATGTCCAGGTTCTTCTTGGGTGTTGTTGAAACCAGGTGTTTGAAATCATTAATTTATTTGTTCTACACCAATCTGCCCAGATGTTTCCTCGTTCATTTCTGTCTCCGAGTCCATGTGGTCCGATTATGTCACCATCTCTGCCTCTGCCAAGCTTAGCATTTAGGTCCCCCATTACCATAAGGACTTCTTGTGATTTACACATTCGTTTTGCTTTGTCTAGTGAATGGTAAAACTCTGTCATATCTGCATCTGTCGCCTCTTCTGTTGGTGCATAAACTTGAATAATATTGGTGTCAACTACAGGTCCTCTTAGCTTAACCAACAAAACTCTGTCTGAGATTGCTACGTGCCCTTTGTAAAATTTGGTTGATTATTGGTCTAAGATCATCCCTACTCCTTTTTGGAAAGAGGTTCCACCACTCCATATGATCTTATATGTCGTGTTGTTTTCTTGTTTTGACATGGTACCTGCTCTTTCCATCTCATCTCTGCCCGGCCAAGAATATTTATTTGGAGCCGTTTCATTTCTTTTAGAATGTTGTTTAGTTTTCCTTTTTGGGCACAGGTCCTGACATTCCATGTCCCAATTTTGGTTTTGTCACATTTGTTAAATTTATTTCGCCTTGTAACTGGCTGACGGTTCGGTGTGACCTGACGAACATCACGCTCCCAACCGAGCGAGGCAGCAGTCTTCCGTGAAAACATGCTCCCCTTTACGCTGTCACCGTTTAACTTTTTGGACTTATTATTTGGACTGGTAATATATTATAGTCTTTAAATCAGTCATCACCGAAATAAAGAACAAACATATATGTAACCATCATACAGAGAACCTTCTCTGTCTCTGACCTCCCCCCTCCCCATCCCTTTCTCCCCCCCCCCCCCCTCTCTCTCTCTCTCTCTATATATATATATATATATATATATATATCTTTCTCTCTCTCTCTCTCTCTCTCTCTCTCTCTCTCTCTCTATCTATCTATCTATCTCTCTCTGTACGTTTGAGCGCATGCTATGTGTGTGCAATATTTAAAAGAAACAAATCAAAAAAGTAAATAAACAACCAACATATCAAATAAAAATCAAAAGCAAAATACAAAACAAATATAAAACAAACAAAACAACCGAACATATTATCAAACTAATAGAAAATGAAACAAAACTTTTAAAAAATAATAATTAAAACTCCAATTAAGAGAAACGAAAAAAAGGGTGGTTTATTCCAAGACAGTCTTCAGGACTTGCCTGTCATCTGAAGCAGCAGCCCTACAGGTTGTGACTATTTATCACAATATTTTTGACACACAAATGAGGGAATTGCATTGCAACACACGAAAACAGAAACCTGCATTTCATTCAACGAAGTGACTATTCTCATCCCCCTAGTCTAGGATGCTAGTCTTCATAAATAATAGTAGTCCACAATTGTTGTATGTTTAATCCAAAGGTTGTAATGCAGTAATTTGTTACGTTTCTTGACACAAGTTGCACAATTAAAAAAAATCAATCAAATACAAATCGCAAAAAGCCGGCGACGTTTTTTTCGGTAATCCAATCGGCCGGGGGGGGGGGGGGGTGGGGGGGGGATGAGAATAGAGGCAGCCTTCATTCAATCACTTGTGTCAAAATTGTGAGTCATGCTCCGGATCTTGTAACTTTTTAACGTAATAATTCTATCTTTTTCATACTTCTCAGGTGGACAGGTCGGATATTCTGGAGAGGTTACCATCACACCCTGGACGAGGCAGATGTCTACGATGTCTTACCCCAGGACTCAACCGTCAAACTCTTCAACAGCTTGGCTAGGTTGACATTTTGTCTATTTCAAATACAATTATATTTTACAAATGGAGTTCTACGTTCTCTCTAACCCGCGTAAAGAGTCTTTTGACCTTCCATGGTGGGCAGACGGTCATTTGCTTTGTCTTCGTTACTTTCTGTCTTTGTCTTGGAACGGGGTTGCTTGGCTTTGTCCCGGCCCTTGCCGGAGTCCTTGGCTTTGTGTATGTGTGTGGGGAGAGAGAGAGAGGGGGGGGGAGAGAGAGAGAGAGAGAGAGAGAGAAGAAGAAGAAGAAGAAGAAGAAGAAGAAGAAGAAGAAGAAGAAGAAGAAGAAGAAGAAGAAGAAGAAGCAGTCAAATATATAGTCTTAGTTTTGGGAGATGATATTTTCATCCTTTTGTAGATGGTGTGCGCTTGGCTAAGAGATTCACAACGGAAATATAACGGACCAACACACAAAACTGTGTGTATCCTTGAGCGTTTATAGATAGAACGAAGTTCACGTGAGTCAGGTCTTATTTATTGTTTTTTGCCATCCATGTTTATGAGTAATTCTCACTTAACTATATTAACCAGATTATAAACGTTCAAGGTTACACATAGTTTTGTGTGTTGGTCCGTTATATTTCCGGATGGCAATGTTGTGAACTTCTTAGCCAAGCGCACAGCATCTATAGACGTTTAAGGTTACAAAATAAACGCATAACATGAATACGTTAATGAAAAAAGCTAGGTACTGATGGCCGAGTTTGTAAAGTGTCTCGTCTTGTGACAAAGTGAAGTAACATCAAACATGGTTTTTGACTTGATTTTTAGAAATACAATGTCTGAACCTTGCCATAATGTGTCTTTGAGTAGGACGCATCGCACACATTGCCTCATTTGACTCAGATGTAAATGTAATTCCTGGTTATTGGAAGTGATGGATAATGTGAGAATCACAACACGGCACCCGATGAGTAATTTGTATTCTGTATGAAATAAACATTCGGTACTATTTGGCTTCTGAGGCGGAAATTGAGGGATGAAGCATTGTAAATGAAGCGCATTGATCATGGTAAACTGTAAAGACATAATACATAGTACAAGAATGTGGATATTTCCTTTATTTAATATTTTCTCATCTTATAAACATTCGTCATCATTTGGCTACTGAGACGGACATTGAGGGATGAAGCATTGTAAATGAAGCGCATTGAATATGGTAATACTGTAAAGGCATAATACATAGTTAGAAGCGATCCTTTTGGGATCGTAGATAGCTCATACAGTAGAGTCACTCTCTCCCCGGCCAGGCGGAGTTGTCATACCAGTAAGGTCGAGGGTTCGACTCCCATCCCCGCCGCGAAATTGTTATTCTCTGTTGTTTTCTGGCACTTTCGTACTCACTTCATTTCTTTTAATACACAGTACTAGAATGTGGATATTTCTTACATTTCATATTGTCTTATCTTTCTCAGGGAATGGGAGAAAGAATTATACAGCTTTAAAACCGGTGGGTCTCCCCGCCTGACGAAAGCTTTGTGGAGATGTTACAGATCACAGATAGCGGCATTCACCCTTCTCATCTTTATGGAGGTATTCGACGCCATTCTCACATCTCTCATTTGCCTTTAGTATTTCATTCATCGTGTTTTTTTTTTATAAACTTCAACAGTCGTAACGTCACTTCCCTCGTAATGACGCATGGTAACTTAGTAACTGGCCCTAAACTATCGGAACAATGGCGGCCCCCTTATGAAATATTTCTCCGACGAGCATAAAAGCGTATCCAGAGGAAAATAAACATAATAAATTTGATCATGTTTTGACTTTTACACATTCTGACCACAAGACACAGTAAAAGTTCTAGCAAGAATGAAGAATAAAAAGTACAGATATTCTTTGTTTAGAACCACGATGGCCGCCGTTGCTGGGCGACGTGACATCAGACTATTGAATCCAATTGGAAAAACCGAAAAGCCACGTTATCCGTCTTGGTTTATTCCATTCAATGTCCTATTGTTATCTAACTTTTGAACATAAAAAGTAGTCCTTCAGAGCCATGAGGCCCATAGCGTTTATCCCGGTTTCTATTGCGTGAAACAGACAATAGCAATCTCTTGCTATCCTTTCGATAGGACGCTAGTCTATCGCAAAGTACTTTCCGCCAATTCTGACAGAACCAGCTTCCCACATTACTGCTGGTGGATAGGGGATAGGAAAAGTCTCGTCTGCATCCAGGATCGATCTTGGTCCCTTTGCGTGTGAAGCGAGTGCTCTATCAACTGAGCTATCGGGACTCCCTTTTGATAGGAATTTTCTGATTAAGTTTAGAAATGCTTCGACCAGGGTCGCATTGTAGCTACACCTATTGTATCGCATTGTAGCTACACCTATTGTATCGCATTGTAGCTACACCTATTGTATCGCATTGTAGCTACACCTATTGTATCGCATTGTAGCTACACCTATTGTATCGCATTGTAGCTACACCTATTGTACGCATTGTGTACACCTATTGTATCGCATTGTAGCTACACCTATTGTATCGCATTGTAGCTACACCTATTGTATCGCATTGTAGCTACACCTATTGTATCGCATTGTAGCTACACCTATTGTATCGCATTGTAGCTACACCTATTGTATCGCATTGTAGCTACACCTATTGTATCGCATTGTAGCTACACCTATTGTATCGCATTGTAGCTACACCTATTGTATCGCATTGTAGCTACACCTATTGTATCGCATTGTAGTACACTATTGTATCGCATTGTAGTAATTTGTATGATTGTAGTTACAATGCCCTAATTGTATCGCATTGTAGCTATATTATCATTACTACAATTGATGCTTGTAGTCACTTATTTGTACTGGTATGTTGTACAATGCTTTACATCAACAATAAGGAATTAACAATTACTATCCATATTTGCTTATTTACTTAATCCATTCACAATAGGAATGTCTGAGAGTCGTCCAAGCTATTTTACTGGGTATGTTCATCAACCTCTTTAACACAAACAACAACAATAACAACAACTACAACGACAACAACAACAATTTGAATCTCAAAAACAATTCATCGCTCATGTACGACTACACCGCTGGTCGCCATGACGACGACGGCCATCATGATCATCATCTATCCAAGCCTGACATCTTCATCATCCCAGCCATTATCATCGTTGTTTACATCTTCAGCATCTTCCTCGATCACAATTTCTTTCACCATGGCTATCGAATGAGAGTAGCTACAACATCCCTCATTTACAGAAAGGTAATATGAGATACATTGTTGGCTGATACTTCAAAAATGAATATCAATTGGATTATTATCTTCCAACATTTAATTTTGTCAGTCGATTAAAAAGAAACTACTTAGGTTCATTGATAAAAATTGCTTAAGTTGGTAATGAATAAATGGTCATAACAATAAATCTATATGAACCCCCCCCCCCCAAAAAAAAAAAACCAGCTTTCCTGGACCTTTATAAAAACGAAGTGACTATTCTCATCCCCCTAGTC
This sequence comes from Berghia stephanieae, assembly GCF_034508935.2. Lineage (NCBI taxonomy): Eukaryota > Metazoa > Mollusca > Gastropoda > Nudibranchia > Aeolidiidae > Berghia > Berghia stephanieae. Next base: position 8,416,136 of record NC_088363.1, on the reverse strand, counting down.
TAGGATGCTAGTCTTCATAATAGTAGTCCACAATTGTTGTATGTTTAATCCAAAGGTTGTAATGCAGTAATTTGTTAAGTTTCTTGTCACAAGTTGCACAATTTAAAAAAAAATCAATCAAATCCAAATCGCAAAAAGCCGGCGACGTTTTTTTCGGTAATCCAATCGGCCGGGGGGGGGGGATGAGAATAGAGGCAGCCTTATAAAAATAGAAGAAAAACTAACTCCGTAATTCAGCCACACTCATTTTACTTTAACGCCCTCCTTACCGGTCATTTTCCGGATTGTCCCCACAACTTCACACCCAACCTATACAAAAATATATTTATTTCACTCAAACACTATAGCGATTAGTTCTTGCTATACATATTTCTTTCTGCTAAACGAGCTCTTCAACACAATGTGAATATACTTTAACTACAACAAACATTTTTGTTCAAATATTATTATGATGTACAGAAGAAATGAGAATGAGAAAAATGTTGGCTGCATCGTAACAAATGTGATGATTTTCCTATGGGTGGTAAAAAAAAAAAGGGGGGGGGGGTAATAGAGGATTGTTAATGCTACCATTAATGCAAGTATTTTAACACAATTTAATAATTCCCTGTTGCAGGTGCTTCGTCTTTGCAGTTCGTCCTTGACCCCATCTGTGATGGAAACCATCATGAATCTCGTTGCTAAAGACATGGATCTTTTCCACATTGTAAGTATGGAAAAGCCATTGCTGTGGCGGCAATAGGATTCAATAGTCTGATGTCACGTCCGCCCAGTAACCAGCAGCTTGGTTCTAAACAAAGAAAATCGGTGTTTTTTATTCTTCATGCTGGCTAGAACTTTTTCACATGGCATGTGATCAAAATGTATAAAAGTCAAAACATGATCAGATTTATAATGTTTTTCTCCTCTGGATACTCTTTGATACTCGTCAGAGAAGTATTTCATAAGGGCGTCCGCCATTGTTCCGACAGTTTAGAACCAGTTACTAAGTTACAATGAGTCATTTCGAGGGTGTGACGTCACGACTGTTGAAGCCTATTATTGACATATGTCTCAACAATGCCAGTTATTGTACGCCAATATTTGATCATCTGACACTGCTGTTTATATTTACTCGTAATCCTATTACTGAACATTTCTGAAACATATTTCTCTCCTTCAGAAAACATAAGACGTAATATCTATCAAATATGCCCATTTTTTACATACATTGTATAGCAGGATGAAATTTTCTTTTTTTTCTGAATGTAAACCGGGCATTTTTTTCTCGTGGTGAAAAGAATTTTAATAACTTGCCTTCATCGCAGGTCTTGACAATGAATATGTTGAAAATGAATAATGACCTTTAAATTATTGGCGGTGAAATTTACATTCGTGTCAGAAAATGACATCCCTATATCTAAAAGAATGGAACAGGAAATATATTATTATTATTATTATTATTATTATTATTATTATTATTATTATTATTATTATTATTATTATTATTATTATTATTATTATTATTATTATTATTATTATTATTATTATATTATTATTTTCATTATTATTATTATTATTATTTATTATTATTATTATTATTATTATCATTATTATTATTATTATTATTATCATTATTATTATTATTATTATCATTATTATTATTATTATTATGCACATAATCATATGCAAGGACACCTCTGCTTGGGAGAAAAGAGTAAACATTTAAACGACAGTACTGTTCTTTCGAAAGAAGAAGAAGAAGAAGAAGAAGAAGAAGAAGAAGAAGAAGAAGAAGAAGAAGAAGAAGAAGAAGAAGAAGAAGAAGAAGAAGAAGAAGAAGAAGAAGAAGAAGAAGAGAAGAAGAAGAAGAAGAAGAAGAGAAGAAGAAGAAAGAAGAAGAAGAAGAAGAAGAAGAAGAAGAAGAAGAAGAAGAAGAAGAAGAAGAAGAAGAGAAAGAAGAAGAAGAAGAAGAAGAAGAAGAAGAAGAAGAAGAAGAAAGAAGAAGAGAAGAAAGAAGAAGAAGAAGAAGAAGAAGAAGAAGAAGAAGAAGAAGAAGAAGAAGAAGAAGAAGAAGAAGAAATCAAAAAAGAACAGCCCTCGCCTAAAATAGTAATTGAAAAATAAATATCCACTACATATGCTGAAACCTACGTGCATCAGGTCTGATAACCCAAGGCGAACAATGGACCTGTTTAACTGTTTGTTGTATTATGCGGCTATGTGCTCTAGTGGTATGACACTCGCTTTCGGATCGGAAGGTCCTGGGTTCGAGCCTCTCTCGGCGCATAGTTGAGTCCTTGGAAAAGACTCTTTACTCACATTCTCTCACCGTACTCAGGTGTAAAATGAGTACCTGGCCGTTAACAGCGTTGTCTTTGTCCGAAAAATTGTAATATCGCCTAACAGGCGCCATGTCTCGTCCTACATGTTAAATGTTGCTGTTGACCAGGGACCCCTTGTAAAGCGCATTGAGCACGTTAAGTGGATATTGCGCTATGTAAATGCTCAATTTTTTTTTTTTTATTGGACGATATTTTTTGTTGGTTTGAGATTTCTTCCATTACAACAATGGACCCTTTAAGTCATCAGACCTGAAAATATGTACACGTCGGCTTGAACACTTCAATATCGACCCCAATCACTTATCAAGTATGACGTCACACAACACCCGTAAGGCCCCATTACTGTTTATTTGCTGACAAACGCATGACGCATATTATTCACATGTATCTCGGGGAAAATGTGAGCTTTTATATGGAGCAATATTCACTAAACGTGCTCATATCGCTTTAAAAGAGATTCCTAGCCAACAGCAACACTTAAGATGTAGGACGAGACTTGACGCCAGTTAGTCGATATTTCAATTTTTCTGACAGAGACAGCTGTTAACGGCCAGGTATCCGGTTTATACGTTGAGAGAATGCCAGTAATAAACCTTTTCCAATTACTCAGCTATGCGTTGTTCAAAGCGGGACTCGAACCCGGGATCTTCCGATCTGAAGGCGAGTGTCATACCAAAAGACCACATAGCCACCACACACATCAAACGCCCCCCCCCCCCCCCCCCCCCCCCCCAAAAAAAAAATGAAATGAAGAGACGCACCCATGATTCATGATCTAGGCGTGGTCCATTCCCATTAATTAGTGAACGATGTTACAGACTAAAACACTTGTTCAAGAGAGATTTCTTCTCTAATGACTTCCTGCTTTTTAATATTATCTGAATTTCCTGCTACAATTATATGCAAATTGGTGGGAATGTATTGATGAAATTGGTAGAGTTGTCATTCCTTTAATATATCGCCCCAACTAACGTGCCCAACGCGCTTTACAAATGGTCCCTAATCAACAGCAACATGTAACATGTAGAACGAGACATGACGCCTGTTAGACGATATTACAATATATTTTCACAGGAGACAACGCTGTTAACGGCCAGGTACTCATTTTACACCTGAGTAGGTGAGAGAATGTGAGTTAAGAGTCTTTTCCAAGACAGAACTATGCGGTGAGCGAGTCTCGAACCCATGACCTTCCGATCCGAAAGCGAGTGTCATACCACTACACCACATAGCCACACTATACCCCATTTTTGTTTAACAGACTTAAACACTTGTTCAAGAGAGATTTCTTTTCTAATGACTTCCTGCTTTTTAATATTATCTGAATTTCCTGCTTCAATTATGCAAATTGGTGGGAATGTATTGAGGAAATCGATAGGGTTGTCTTTCCCTTTATAGAAAGTATGCGATTGGCTAAGAAGCTCACACCATTGGCATCCGGAAGTATAACGGACCAACACACAATACTGTATGTCAGTAATCATGAACTTTTTTAGACTGGATAATACCGTTTAGGGCGTATCTAAGGATAGAATGAAGTTGACGTCACTTGGGTCTTTGTTATTGTTTTTTGCCATCCTCGTTTATGAGTAATTCTCACTAAACTGTATTAACCAGACTATAAACTTTTAAGGTTACACATAATTTTGTCTGTTTTTCCGCTATACTTCCGGATGGCAATGTTGTGAGCTTCTTAGCCAAGCGCACATTATCTATAAATCGCCCTTACTATCAGATGACCTCCGTGTGGTGTGACGGTAGCACGTCTGGCCGGTAAGCAGAAGGTCTGAGGTTTGATCCCAGGTCGAAACAGGTTTATTCTGTAAGGGATATTTTTTTAAAATATAAATTTTCTTTGGAATAGACCTTAAAGACACACTTCCCTCAGAGAATGAATGAAGGGAATTTTCTTTTTTTCCTGATTTGTCTGGCACTGTATCACATACACCTTTTCAGTTCTCTATATAATAATAATAATAATAATAATAATAATAATAATAATAATAATAATAATATAATAATAATAATAATAATAATAATAATAATAATAATAATAATAATAATAATAATAATCATAAAGTTTATTTGTATAGCGCCCAATCCCGTTGACAAAATAGCTCCAGGCGCAGAAAAGTGTAAAACATCATTAAAAGCCTTTTTGTACACACACACACACACATTTATACAAGTGCGCGCACACGCACACACACCCTCACATATCAACGAAAAAACGTGAGCTGTTAAATAGCGCAATACCCACTAAACGTCCTCAAAGCGAGTTACAAAGGGTCACTGATCAACAGCAACATGTAACATGTAGAACGAGACATGACGCTTGTTAGGTGATATTACATTTTTATTTTTCGACAGAGACAACGCTGTTAACGGCCAGGTACAACAACATTAACAAAAACAACAACATCAACAAATGTTAATAATAATTGCGTTACGTAAACAGCTCATAATGACACGAGCTCTTGTTTTGTTAAGAGAAGGGGAGGGGGGGGGGGTAATCTTAACACAGCTGCAGGTTATTTTAATGACGCATTGATACGTGTTGATAACAAACAATCTCTGGTCAATACTGAATTGTTTATAAGGCAAGGTGAGAGGGCATTGCTGACTCCATTAGAATATAAACTGCTTCATTAGCCAACACACTGTAATTTTCTGGCTTGGTTTTGTATTCAATAAATTGGGAACAGTGCAGTTATATGGTCAAATGGTATGACACTCGCCCTCAAATCGGAAGGTCCTGGGTTGGAGCCTAGCTCGGCGCATAGTTGAGTCTTTAGAAAAGGGTCTCTACTCACATTCTCTCACCGTACTCAGGTAGGTGTGAAATGAGTACCTGGCCGTTAACAGCATTGTCTCTGTCCGGAAAAAAAATGTAATATCGCCTAACAGGCGTCATGTCACGTCTTACATGCTAAGTGTTGCTGTTGGCCAGGGACCCCTTGTAAAGCGCTTTGAGCACGTTTAGTGAATATTGCGCTATATAAAAGCTCAAGTTAAATCGAATCTTACCCCGATACAACAACGTTTTGAGACATTTGACCATGTTAAAGAATTTTGGTTAAGTTGGAGGTCAGTTGGGGGTCATCTTTATCAGTAAACTGCCGTATTCTGGACGAAAAAAAAAAACACCAATTAAAATATTTGGCCAGAAAACTCGTCCTTTAAATATCGATCTATTTAAATGACCTTCACCTTGTCAAAAACTCTCGAACCTAAGATCTTGCGAGGTCCCATATTTGAGAGCTTTTGCCAATAAGAGTCATTTGGATCAATCGATATTTATTGAAGAGCTAGTTTTCTGGTCGAATTGTTAAAGACACGTATTTCCAGCGTATGACTGTATGAGTATGAGTATGGGCAGAGGCGTGGCATGCTTACAGTATAGGGTGGTGCCAGAATCAGAGGAAAATGACTTCAAACATGCTATATTTGTAAATACAAAAGAAATAAAATAAAATTAAAGAAACGACTTACTCAAATAAATAAGAGGCGGTATATACCATTTCTCAGTTTTTATTATATTTTAAAATGCTGTAATCCATTTTCAAAAGATGGATGCGGTGCCATGCACCAAATCAATCAATACAGCCACGCCCCTGAGTTCATCGTAGAGGGTCGGTCTCTACCAACTTGTAGAGGTTGAAAGGCAGGCTTCATTGGGAAATCGTTGCTGTATTTTAGATCCTGCAGGAAGCTGTCAACTGCAAACTGATCAATTCGAGAATTAATTGTAGCCAACATTTTTTGGCCAAAGTAAAAAATACGCAATTTATCAAAGATACGGCAGGTTTGATGTACATATTATATATTTCAGGTGGTTCTCCCAGCAACGTACTTGTTGATTGGTCCAATTCAACTAGCAGTCACATGTTATCTGCTCTGGGATTGGTTGGGATTGGGACCTGCTTGTGTTGCCAGTTTGATTATTCTCATTCTTCTAGTGCCACTACAATTATTCATGGGGAAATTGTCACGGGCATTGAGGTAAATATTATATTATAATAATAATAATATAATATATATAATAATAATAATAATAATAATAATAATAATAAATAATAATAATAATAATAATAATAATAATAATAATATATTATAATAATAAATATATAATAATATATATAATAATAATAATAATATATATAATAATAATAATAATAATAATAATAATAATATAATAATAATAATAATAATAATAATAATAATAATAATAATAATAATAATAATATAATAATAATTTTCCAATTATTAACATGGTTTATGTAAGAATAAGCAAGATGAAGAAAATTGTCAAGATGATCTGAATGAGGAAATTTTAATCTTGTAAAGATTAAGAAAAAAAAACTCACATTCGTCACAGAGAAAATTTACATTTTGATTCAAATTTCATATGTTGGGATTAAAGTTTGCCTTTAAGAGCAGCGTGGCTCAGCGGTACGGTCTTTGCTTTGTACCCGAAATGTACAGGGTTCGATCACGAGCCGCTGAGCTGTGTGAACTTAAGCAAATCACCTCGTCCTAGCTTAATTTGCCGCGCTGCAATTCGGCTGACGTCTGGGTTATTCCAGTCTTCCCTTGGAAGACCCTAGAGACAAATTTGCCCTATGTGATGAATAAAGGAAATTTTATTATTTTAAAAATGTATTTAAAGCATGATACCGTTTTTAGAGGATAGCTCGCATATTATATACAATGGCCGTTACAAATAGCATTCATTTTGACCTCTTGTTTGTATTCAGGGAGAAGTGTGAAAACCTGACCAACAGCAGACTGCGAAGACTTCAGCTGTTAATGTCCGGTCTGGAAGAGATGAAAATGTCCAACTGGACACAGTTTTGTAGCCGCATCATTAGAAGAGCAAGAAGGTAAATGATCCGTTTCCTGTTTCCTTTAGAGCGAGTTTTGTAAACGTAAGATTTTCTCTTTTCTGTAGGTTAAATTTTGTAATATAAAAATTGAATTCTTGAAGCTTAGCGTTTGGAATTTCGAGAAAGTTCCCAACTTCAATGCGACACTCCGAGCGCCGCATTGGAAAACACTCTCAGTTGCATAATAACGGACAGTGTCCCCATTTTTAGCCGAAACAAGTCCCGGCAACCCTCGTTCTCAGCTTCTCTAATTCCTGAGATGGAAGTCGACCTGGAAACATTTGGTCCCTCAAGGGGGGCAGGGGGTAGACTCCTCAAAACTGGGAGATAATTCGCATCAGCAAGAGGAGGCACTGGGTTGCTGCAAACAGCTAAGATCGAGAATCTGCCTAAAGGTAACCCACACCAGAGACTGACTCCAACGCTCCGGTACTGCCGTCTTTCGGATAAAGATGTCGGGCACGAACAAAGTACTAAGAATAAAGAGAAGAGCCAAGAGATCTACCCATACCATGATCGAAAAAAAAACGACAGAAGACGTCGGGTTCACTGTTACATACACAATTTTTCAGATCTTTATCAAACACCCGCCTGCTCCCCAATTTATTACTTTACATCGGAAACAAATCAAGCTTAGCAAAACAAACCCTGTTAAAATTCACCTCCTCGTCCACGCTGTGACCCGTCACCTTAAAACAGTATTATGTCGAGGTAAATAAGATACCAAAATAAAAAAAGGATTATTATGTGTAAATGACCGAAAAATGTGGAATTTTGGTTTTTGTCGCTTTAATAGTTATTCGCTTGAATAGAATAAACAAAAACAAACAAACAAACTAAAACAACAACAAAGAAGCAAATTAATCCGTGTCTCTCTTTTAAAAAACTTTTACTATAAATTCAATTTTACCATCTAATCCGCCTCGAAATAATACCATTTTGAGCAGATAGGTCAAATTTATAAATACTTATGTATTCCAAAATATTGTTTTGTTTATTTAAGCATCTTGTGCAACTTTTTCCCACCACCTAGATTAGAAATGTCTCAGATGAAAAAGTTGTCCAGACTCCAGACCTTCAATAACACGCTGACGTTGACGTCTGGGAAGATCGTCATGATGGCAACGTTTTTACTCTTGGTCGTCATGAACGAGGAAATTGATGCTGCAAAGATATTCCCGGCCCTCGCTCTTCTGGAATCCCTGAGGCTCAGTCTCAGCATTCTGATGCCCTCGGGGTTTATAGCCATGGCCGAGACCAGGAGAACCCTGAAGAAGGTGGAGGTAAGTCTTCAGTTTTTGATTTAGACAAATCTAAGACAAGAGAAACTATAGATATGTGCTCACAACATTGCCATCCAGAAGTATAACGGAAATTCCCAGCTCTCGCGCTTCTGGAATCCCTGCGGCTCAGTCTCAGCATTCTTATGCCCTCGGGTTTTATAGCCATGGCCGAGACCAGAAGAACCCTGAAGACGGTGGAAGTGAGTCTCTAGTTTTTAATTTAGACAAATCTAAGACAAGGGAAACTGTAGATAGTGTGCGCTTGGCGAAGAAACTCACATGCAACTTTGCCATCCGGAAGTTTAACTGACCAACACACAAAACTATGTGTAACCTTAAACGTTTTTGTCTGGTTAATACAGTTTAGTGAGAATTACTTAAAAACATGAATGGCAAAAAAAAACAATAACAAAGGTCTGAGTGACGTCAATTTCATACTATCTATAGATCAAGTAGTGAAAGGGGGAAAATCCCCACAAATTTGTCTGCAATACTGAATATTCACCTTAACAACACCATTGTCACATCTCAAATTCGTCTTTAGTGTGCCTTTCATCGTGTTTTGCTGATAAAATGGAAAGCCGAAACGTTCAAATTATCTGTATTCATTGATTAAATTGAAGCTTCCATTGTATTTATTATTGTTATGAATATTGTGCGGCAATCTGATGTCGTGTGATCTGCAGTTTCTGAGTTCAAGTCCACCATAAATAGCTCATACAGAAGACCCACGCTCTCCTCGGCCAAGCGGAGTTGTTGTACCAGTAAGATCGCGAGTTCGAGCCCCATCGCAGCCACGACATTTTTATTCTCTTTTGTCTTCTGGCACTTCCCTACTCACTTCATTTCTCGTTCTTCCATGAGGTTTAAAACATTAAAAATAACCACATTGTTGAATTCTCCAAAGTCATATTTTACCGTTATCATATCATCGTTTTTTTTTTCAGGAGGTGTTACTGTTACCAGAGAAATCCTATGCGTCCAATCGTATGTCATCCGTCATTCTGCAGGATGACATTGTCATCAAGTTCTCGAACTATTGTGCTGCTCTCCATAAGGTAAACGTCTAGTGTTGTAAAGGTATAAAATATTTTATACCGTACTTTTATAAAAAGTTAACTATTTTATTATTTTATATAACACAGCTATCAATAAATACATCTGCACGCCTCCGTTCTATTTTGACGTGAGTGTGCGCCGTAATGTCAAGAAGTACGGTCTTCGGCATTCACAACACAACGCAATTAGGTCCAAATAGACACCTCGAACAATGCCAAACATCGTTAACCCACATATGTAAAAAATGTGTAAACTGTCTTGACAGAAAAGAAATTCCATAAGTTCGGTTGGTCTGTATAATATGGTAGATATATTCAAGATCGCAGTGTGTCTATCCACAATAGAACCCCCCCCCCCCAAAAAAAAAATGGAGAAAAAATAATAATAATAATAATAATAATAATAATAATAATAATAATAATATAATAATAATAATAATATAATAATAATAATAATAATAATGAATAATAATAATAATAATAATAATATATATGATATAATAATAATAATAATAATAATAATAATATAATAATAATAATAATATAATAATAATAATAATAATAATAATAATAATAATAATAATAAAGCAGAGCTGCCTACTTAACTTTCAAAAATTCGTAGTTTCCAAGGGGGGGGGGGAGAAATCCTCTTTAAATTGCTTCAGAAATAAATAATTTGCCCTCATAATGATCCAAAAAATGCCTCTAACTCCTGAATATAGGTTGTGGAGAATTATCCCTTTCCTTGACAACGATAGGAAAATCGTCACATTCGTTACGATAAAACCAATAATTTCACATTCTGATTTCAATTTCACATCACAAAATTAAGATATTTTTTTTTTTTTTTGTTATCGCTATAAAACCTTAAAACTATGTGTAGAGCTGGGGCTCAATTTGCTTGATAACATTATGTTTAGAATGTAATTGTTGCTTTCCTGTTTGAGTAAGAAAATCTATTATATACCATTATATGATAATGATGATGATGATGATGATTATGATGATGAAGATGATGATGATGATGATGATGATGATGATGATGATAATGATGATGAAGATGATGATGATGATGATGATGATGATGATGATGATGATGATGGTGATGATGACGATGATGATGATAATGATGATGATGATGATGATGATGATGACGATGATGATGATAATGATGATGATGATGATAATAATGATGTTGTTGATGCCCGTTTTTTTTGTTTGTTGTTGTTTTTTTTTTTTGTTTTTTTTTTAAATTTTTTTTACGATAATTACTATATTACTAGTGTGCATCTTGTGTGAGTGTGTCTATGTCAATATTTTATTGTTATAAATGTGTAACCAAATGACAAATTGCCACTTTTTTGGGGACAATAAAGATATATTATATTATTATTATTATTATTATTATTATTATTATTATTATTATTATTATTATTATTATTATTATTATTAATTATTATTATTATTATTTATTTTTTTATTCTATTCCGACAGGACAGCGACACTCCCATGGTGTTAGTCGACATTGATATTGATATTGTGAAGGTAAGTGTTAGTCACGTCTCACCCGTGCCAAAGTTCTGCGGTATTCTAACTCACTTTATATAGATAGAACGAAGATGGCGTCACTCGGGCCTTTGTTATTGTTTTTGCCATCCGCGTTTATGAGTAATTCTCACTAAACTGTATTAACCAGACTATAAAAGTTCATGGTTACACACAGTTTGTGTGTTGGTCCGTTATACTTCCGGATGGCAATGTTGTGAACTCCTTGGCCAAGCGCATTCTATCTATAGATAGAACGAAGATGGCGTCACTAAGGTTTTTGTTTTTGTTCTTTGCCATCCGCGTTTAGTAATATTACAGAAAAAACATTCACTCTCATATCTATTTTCGTTTACCATTAAGCTATAAATATATTTTTATAAAGTTTATTAATTCATTCAGGTGGGCGGAGTGGCCGAGTTGTTAACCCGGTGACCAGGAATATCCAGGGTTCGAGACCGGCTTCAGTCACTTCCTTTTTTTTTCCTTGGGCAAGATTATTAATCCCCTATTTGCTCACTTGAACAACATGGGTCATTCCTGTTGACATCAGATATCTTCTTTGATGAATTATATATACTCCGTGGAATGCCTAGGCGACGATATCTTATGATGTCGTGGCAGAAGGGCATTTTTTTTTCAAATGATTAACTCTTGTAATTAATGTTTATAATCTCGTATACAAACTCAGTTTCATTATGAATGAATAAACATTATTTATGTATTTATAAATTTATATATTTATGTTTCATTTTCAGAATAAATTGTATTGCGTCGTAGGACCACCAGAAAGTGGAAAGGTGAGTCCGACGTGTACATATATGGAGGTATGACATCCGAACCCGCTTATGGGCCTAGTTTAACACTGTTGTAATGGGCAATATTTTGCGTCATTTTATTTATTTTTTTTTTTGAGATTTCCATTACAACAACGAGCCTTAAGGAATTGGATTATCAGACCTGAAAAGAAGGGCACGTCCCCACTACCTTGTGCATTGAAACATTGACGTTCTTTGAAGATGCCTAACGATTTTCTAATCATTACTTACTAACATAACATAACATAACATAACATATGGTATAGGGAGAAATAGGATAAAATCCATTAAATGCCCTAAATATTAAATTGATTTTAAGATTACAATAATGATATACGTGGTAAAGATAGTATATCAACTTAGATGTACTCATGTATGTGTAGATGTATACTATGAAATGGATGAATGAGAACAGACTGAAACTGAATGATGATAAGACGGAGGTGCTGTATGTGGGGAACAGGAAGTGGAAAAGTGAAACAGATTTGAAGTTGGGGGATGCCTCCATTCAAATTGTTGACAAAGTGAAAAACCTTGGCACATTCTTAGACTCTGGACTGTCGATGGAGCATCAGGTTAATAATTTGGTTAGATCTCTCTTTTTCCAACTAAAAAAGATTGCTTCCATTAGGCGGTTCATATCTGAGGATGTGACCAAGCACCTGGTTGTGTCCCTCGTACTATCGAAATTGGATTATTGTAATGCTCTCTTGTTTGGCGTTTCGCAATACAATCTGAAACGTCTTCATTTTATTATTAGATTATGTTTCAGCCAAAGTAATTTGTACTTTAAGCGCTTAGAGTCTGGTGTCTCGGAGTTATTGCGCTATATAAGTTTTCAGCATTATTATTATTATTTTACTATAATTCAAATGTAACCGCTTGAAGCTCAAAGAAATTTATAGCAATGGCCAAATGTAACGGAAGCTTCCGTTTCGGGTTTCCTCTTTGTCAAAAAAAGACGATGAATAAAACACCACAGACCAATGAGAGATGAAAGGATGGTGTTGTTAAGGTGAATGTTCATTGGTGATAATAATAGAAATGATGATGATGATGATGATAATAATAATAATAATAATAATAATAATAATAATAATAATAATAATAATAATAATAATAACAATAATAATATAACACATGGCAGTGAAATGGCGCTTCATCATACTAAAACCAGCTCCAGGCGCTTAATAGATAAACCTATTTGTAAGATGCTTGAAATATACTCTCTTTATTCAAAAGATCACCGGTTTTAAAAGTATTATTTGATATTGTGACATTCTCTTTCAGAGTTATCTCCTCATGGCCGTGTTAGGCGAGGTGGAGCGTCACAAGGGTCACGTCTTCCATCAAGGACAACTCGCCTTCATTCCGGCCACGCCGTGGCTGTGTCCAGGAACCATACAGGAAAACATTCTCTTTGGGACGGAATACTCTCATGGCAGGTACACCCAGGTACTCAGCGCCTGCTCTCTCACGCAGGTAAGATGGGACATATGCGACCCCTCGTCTCAAAACGGTATTAAGTCGGGATGATAACGATGCTGAAAATTTAATTTGTAACAGGAAATATCAGACTTGCGTTGAGTTTTTCTGTTTTATCGTGGAGAATGAATATCATAATTCCGTGTGCCGAATACCAACAATTCAACATTTGGACCAGTTTAGCTTTACATTGACTTTTTAGCATCTGGTTCATCCCTACATAATACCGTTTTGAGACGATGGGTCACATATTATTATTACTAACCATGATAAAAGAAAAATAATTGAGTTAATATACAGACAAATGCCCCGTCAACGTGCTCAAATTGCTTTTAAAAACATTTTAAAAATTGAGCTTTATATAGTGCAATATCCACTAAATGTGCTCAAAGCGCTTTACAAGGGGTCCCTGGTCAACAGCAACATTAAAACACGTAGGACGGAACATGACGCATGTTAGGCCATATTACAATTTTTTCCGACAGAGACAACGCTGTTAATGGCCAGGTATTCATTTTACACATGAGTACGGTGATAGAATGTGAGCAAAGGGCTTTTTCCAAGGATGCAACTATGCGCCGAGCGCGAGGCTCGAACCCAGGACCTTCCGATCCGAAAGCGAGTGTCATACCACAAGACCACATAGCCGCACAAGGGTACAAGGGTACAAGGGTATCCAAGACGAATTCAACAATTATCGTGTAGGACGAGACATGACAGTGGGCAAGAAAAGTCGTGATGTCACGCCTTCTACTTTTACTGTTCCAAACTCTCTGAAAGTGTGTATGTAACTAGACCTTCGGAAGAGGTGAGAATCAAAAAATTTTAGAATTATTTATAGAATCATAACGATTTTAGTAGCCAGGTGAATAGGCAGATTCTAAGGATTACAGGACATAAAAGAGCGAGGATGGGTGGCCTTTATTTACGACCAGCATAATATATTTAGACTAGAAAATAGGATGTCAGCATTCTGAAACTAGAAGAACATTTACACAATGTGTATATTCAGTCCTCCGGAAGACTGGGTTTACACTTCTCATGAGATTGGAACCAGTATTTTCACATCACACGATTGTTACCCACTGTTAGGCATTATGGGAATATTTATTTTAATGTCAAAGAGGGAATATGAGTTAAGAGTGTTTTTTTTTTTTCCGGGGACTTAACTTTGCGCCGCTTAGAGCGTGAGTCGAACCAAGAACTCACAGGTGGGAAGATGAATGCTATATCACGCGACCTCAAAGTTACTCACAAATAAATATCCTTTTTTGTACAAGTACCTTTCTTATCATTGGTCACTCCTATAGCCAGACACTCATTCACACCTGTGTTAAGTAACATGTAAAGATCTTGCCCAAGGACACGCTCGTTGGAGAAGCCTGATAATTTAGATATTTTTCATGCATTTTTATTTCTTTTTTCTTTGTCAAGCAGTGTACATCGCACACATTTTGAGATCTTAAGATTTTAACCTATAAATTCCCGCTCCTAACTTTTTTGACATCTGTGACCCATCGTCTCAAAACGGTATTATGTCGGAACGAACAAGATGCTTAAAAGCCGAATTAAATGTTAAACTGGTCAAAAATATAAACTGTTGGCATTAAAACCCCAAAATATATATCCATTCTCCTCAATAAATCGTATAAACTCGAGACACGTCTGATATTTCTGGCTATAAATTCAATTTTCAACATCTTAACCAACCCGACTTAATACCCTTTTGAGGCGAAGGGTCACATTTAGACTGCAGTGCCGTACTAAAAAAAATGTAACCCCCCCCCCCCCCGGAAAAAAAAAATTAAAAAAAAAACAAAACACGTATTTAATATTTTGAACAAGAAACTCTTCCTTCAAATATCCATCGAATAAAATGACCATCATCTTGTCCAAGAAAAACTCTTAAACCTAGGACTTTTTTCTGGCCAAAATTTTAAATGATATATTTTTTTCAGGTTACAACTGTACGGCTATGTAGTCTAGTTGTATGACACTCGCTTTCGGATCGGAAGGTCCTGGGTTCGAGCCTCACTCGGCGCATAGTTGAGTCCTTGGAGAAGGCTCTTTACTCACATTCTCTCACCGTGCTCAGGTGTAAAATGAGTACCTGGCCGTTAACACCGTTGTCTCTGTCCCAAAAATTTGTAATATCGCCTGACAGGCGTCATGTCTCGTCCTACATGTTATGTGTTGCTGTTGGCCAGGGACCCCTTGTAAAGCGCTTTGAGCACGTTTAGTGGATATTGCGCTATATAAAAGCTCAAGTAAGTATCAAGTATAATGCCAAACTTTGTTTTCCATCTAAACAGATCATTGATTCCTTACCGTTAAGAGATATGACCATTGTTGGAGAGAGAGGATTGTCCCTGGATCAAAGCATTCAAGCCAAAATTACGCTGGCAAGGTTTGTCAACTTTCTTCATTAATGTTACATCTTCTGTAAATTAAAAAGGTTGAACATGCTCCTAAAATGTAAGACAAATTGAATTTAAGCAAAATTACAAAAGACACACCCCCTTCCTGCCCCCTATGTCAACACCCCAATGAAACAGTAACACACCACTTGCTTGAATGTCAACCTCTTGAAGACCTGAGAAACACATTCCTCTCACCAAATCCAAGCATCAGTAACACACTTTATAGTCACCTGGAACAACTACAAAAGACGTCTAACTTCTACGTCATGGCACAAGACCGAAGGGCTAGAGCTCAGGTGGTCGTTGGTTCGGATAAGTAAGTAAGTAAGTTAGTAAGTCAAATTGAAATACTTCATATATCTCCTTTTTGTTTATGGCAGCTATCTAGAGTAATAAACAACTCTCACAATGTATATTCGGTTCATCATACTATTTTGCTGTAAATTGATAAAACCCACTTATTTCACATTTGCCAGAACATTTTAATTTCAATAGCGGTCATTTAAAATGACCTCCAAATTGTCCAAAAATCTTTGACCTTTCACGGACGCCAGGTCACGTGGCACAGTAATGAAACTTAATATATAAATGGTCTTATTAATTGCGACTATTTGGTCAAGTGGTTTGACACTTGCCTTCGGAACGGAAGGTCCTGGGTTTGAGTCCCGCTCTGAATGGCGTATAGTTGAGTCCTTGCAAAAGGCTCTTTTCTCACATTATCTCACCGTACTAAGATGTAAAGTGAGTAATTCGCCGTTAATAACGTTGCCTCTGCCTGAAAAATTGTAATATCGCCTAACAGGCGTCATGTCTTGTCCTTTGTGTTAAGTGCTGCTGTTGACTAAAGCGCTTTGAGCACGTTTAATGAATATTGCTTTATATAAAAGCTCATATGTATATTTCTCCCATAATGATTAATAAGCTCTCCTTCCATTTCAGGGCTGTCTACCAGAACTGTGACATTTATCTCATTGATGATATTCTCAAAGGAATGGACGCCAAATCAGCCATGCACATTTTCAAAAAGTTGGTAACATTTTGATTATACCATCACCTGGAAAAAAAAAAAACCCTGAAAATATCTACATATGTGGCACAGCACTACAATCTAGTGTCATATTGGGTTGGAATCGACCTGCACATATTTTCAGGTCTGATAACCGAGCGCAATTATAGGCTTGATTTAAGACTGCTGTAATGGACAATATTGTGCGTTGGTTTGAGAGTATTTCGATTAATACAATGAGCTCGTAATAATTTAGGTTATCAGACCTGCAAATAAGTTCATGTTGGTTGGAATAAATGCAGATATAGAAAAGTAAATTTGTGACCCACCAAATGGAGGGGTCCCTCAACTGAGAGGGTCAAGAATAGCCCAACGCCAAGCCAGCGTGTCGTAAAAGGCAACAAATGGTGTGTGATTCCCCCATCTTTGAGTCACCTGGTCCTCCAGGTTGGGGGTTGGCAAAGGGTTAACACCCCTTTCCGTTAAACTCAAACCGTTACAGAAACGCAGAAAAAAGTAGCTCAGGATAGAGAAGGATGGAAACTGTTTGTCTGTGGCCTATAGCCTGACCCAGAGTAAAAAAGGCAATGATGATGATGATGATGATGATGATGATGATGATGATGATGATGACCAAATGGAGACATTTGAGATTTGAGTCAAATGATTAGAATAGCAGCATTACTGATTTCGGAAGAAGAAATTACATTGAATTTCTTTAATGAAAACTCACAATTATAGATTAATGGGCTCCAACGCAATGCACTCTGTATGTAGCAATGACTATGAAAATTTTTGTTTTCTATTTTTGTAGGAAATACTCCCCTTAAATCAAAGCCCTATCTCCACTGAGTAAAAATCTTTTTGAATTTTGGAAATCCATTAATATATAACAAAGTTATGCAGTTTCAAATGTGTCATTTATTTGAATGACTCACAAAGAGAAAAAAATACGGAAAATATGGGACACTTTTTCTGCGTTTTATTCTGATTTGTGGCTGTATCTCGCTTAATACGTGGAATAAGATATAAAAACTTGGCAATTTTATGGCAAAATTATCAGAAAATATGATGAAGACATCAGAAAAGTTCTAACTTGTATAGTTTTAGAGCTGTATGGCTAGGGTCAACTATAATTTTGTTTTAAAATATACATACTATTGATCTTTTGGAACTTTTCCGAAGTGTAATTTTGCGTCTACAACACATACAAATCAAACGAAAAATGCCTGCTAAATTATTATCAATCAGTCCCGTGAGACCATGGCTTATGTTATTTCTACTATTTATTTGAGAGAGAGAGAGAGAGAGAGAGAGAGAGAGAGAGAGAGAGAGAGAGTTAATCTACTATCCCTATGACATAACAATGAAACAATGCCTTAATTTTAAAAAAGCGCGCGAGGATTTGTGTCGTCAGTCACCGCGAACAAGTTGCCAGGTGGCCACGTGTGTGGCCAAATATATAATTTTGCTTCTTTTATTAAATTATCTATTTTTGTCTCATTGACATTTATCCTAGTCTATTCAATTTTCTGTTTGTTAAAATTTAGTTCATTTTAAGTGGGCCAGTCGTAATAGTGAAAGCCATATGATTTTCTATTTAGCCACTTTTGAAGTCGAATTTGGTCAGGTTAAAGTCTGGCCACCTGGCAGCCTTGCCTCGCTCACGTCATTTTCGTGTCGCGCGATGGTGGAGCAAAATGTCCGTCTCCATATTTTCACTCATTGAAATGCAAATTGGGTTGATGTTTTGTGAGAATACGGGAAAAGTACTTATCATAATCCAATGAAATTTGAAATATAAATAGAAGAAATGTGCATATATAACCTTATGAGCGAAAAAATCTCTCCTCTTTGTAGTTTTAGAAATATTGTACTCCAAAGAGTAAAAATCTATTTTTAACGGTCTTCTGGTAATCGTACGAGTTTTGTCGCTTGACATAATCTAAAATGACCTCTTTTCTAACTGTGTGCCAACTTTCAGTCATATTCAACGATAAACAGCTTCGTAATTAATTTTTTAAAATAGCATGTACGGAACGGCTTCGTCCCATATTTTGTCTCGAACTTGGGCACTTCGTGAGCGAAAAAGAGGCCCAAAGATTTGTGCGAGATAGTCATTGCTACTGTATGTGCGTTTATGAACATTTATAGGTCTGAAAAATTAATATTACTTCAATAAATTAAGTGGTTATGTAATGTTATTAAATTAAGGGGTCGTGCAATGTCAATGATTTAAGTGGTCGTGCAATGCCCCGAAATTAAGTGGTTATGCAATTTCAATAAATTAAGTGGTTAATTAATGTCAATTAATATAATGGTTATGCAATGTCAATAAATTAAGTGGTTAATTAATGTCAATTAATAAAATGGTTATGCAATGTCAATAAAAAAAGTGGTGATGAAATGTCAAAAATTAAGTGGTTATGCATGACATTAAATTAAGTGGTTATGCGTTGTCAATAAATGAAGTGGTTGTGCAATGTCAATCAATTAAATTGTTCTACAATGTCAAGAAAATAAGTAGTTATGCAATATTAATTAATTAAATGGTTATGCAATGTCAATAGATTAAGTGGTTATGCAATGTCAATGCTTAGTGGTTATGCAGTGCCAGTAAATTAAGTGGTTGTTCAATAATACCTAATTCCCCAGTGATATTTTTTTTTTAAGATTTAATTTGTGACTTACTGTCAATATTAAATCGGGAAGAACTATGTACTGGAAATTGAATTTATAGCCGCAGTTATGAAATTGAGGAATTAGGAGCAGGCACTGGTGTAAGATAAAGATATGAAAAGTGTGTATGAAACAGTGCCAGACAAAGCAAGGAAGAGAATACAAGGGAAAAAAAAAGACACATCCCAAAAAAATCACAGGAGGTCTGAAGTTCGATCCCCAGTCAAGGAATACGGATTTTTAGGGATTTTTTTTCTTGTATTTTCCTTTCTTCTTTTGTCTGGTACTGTTTTATACACACTTTTCCATATCTTTATCAACACATATGAAATTTGATATTGATTTCTACTCGTTATAGTGGAGTGTGTATATTAAATTTCTTACATTGTAAAACCATTCAAAGTTCGCATTTCTTATCATTTTAATTCCAAAGTCACTTTTAGGATTCGATCCATCTCAACTTAATTCCGTTTTGAGACGGTGGGTCACATTTGTTATTTTATTTCGTTTTGAAATCTTTCACAGATGTATTTGTGGCCTCCTCCGATCTAAGACGAGGCTTCTGGTCACTGACAACTCACAACATTCGCAAGTGGCACACGCAATTATACTCATGTCCGAGGTAAAATGTAGATTTCATGCTTATACGAACGTATTGTATAGATAGTATGCAGATGACGTCACTCAGGCCTTTGTTATTGTTTTTGCCATCCGCGTTTGTGAGTTGTTCTCACTAAACTGTATTAACCAGACTATAAAAGTTCATGGTTACACAGAGTTTGTGTGTTGGTCCGTTATACTTCCGGATGGCAATGTTGTGAACTCCTTGGCCAAGCGCAATCTATCTATAGACAGGGCTTAGCAATCACATAGATACATGCAGGCACATAATATAGTATGTGCTTGGCTAAGAAGCTCACAACATTGTCATCCGGAAGTATAACGACCCAACACACACAACTGTGTGTAACCTTGAACGTTTATAGTCTGGATAATACAGTTTAGTGAGAATTACTCATGA
>NC_088363.1:8345611-8390611 GCF_034508935.2 Berghia stephanieae | reverse complement strand
AAGCCCACGGAGCCGGAATTGATCCGACTTTCTATAGTGGGAAACGGACAATAGCAAATTCTTGCTACCCTTTGGATTGGATGCTAGTCTATAGCAAAGTACTTTCCACTAGTTCTAACAGATCCAGCTACCCAATCACTGAAAACAGTATCTCGACTGCACCCGAAACTGATCTCAGGCACTTTTCATGTGAAGCGAGTTCTCTACCAACTGCTCTATAGGGACCCTCGTGGTGCAAGTATATAAACGGGACTAAGTGATCTTCTGGTTTGTGAGCTTTAATCACACTGTCATAGTAACGCCTATAGAATTACACTGTTACATCTTACCTTTAATAATCGTTAGTGTAATAAATATAAATGTTCTGATCTGATATAATATAATATGATATGATATGAAGGGATCACTGGCCTTTATAACCTGTAATTACCCCTTTGCAGTTGAAATTGAGAACACGTAAGGGATGACTGGCCTTTATAACCTGTAATTACCCCTTTGCAGTTGAAATTGAGAACACGTAAGGGATCACTGGCCTTTATAACCTGTAATTACCCCTTTGCAGTTGAAATTGAGAACACGTAAGGGATCACTGGCCTTTATAACCTGTAATTACCCCTTTGCAGTTGAAATTGAGAACACGTAAGGGATCACTGGCCTTTATAACCTGTAATTACCCCTTTGCAGTTGAAATTGAGAAACACGTAAGGGATCACTGGCCTTTATAACCTGTAATTACCCCTTTGCAGTTGAATTGAGAACACGTAAGGGATCACTGGCCTTTATAACCTGTAATTACCCCTTTGCAGTTGAAATTGAGAACACGTAAGGGATCACTGGCCTTTATAACCTGTAATTACCCCTTTGCAGTTGAAATTGAGAACACGTAAATTAGCAATAGACAGTAGTAAAATGTAGTATTGTAAGTAAACTGATATCGTATTTTAAAAATCCAAATACAACAAAATAATGGGAAAATAATTTTCCTAAGTTCTTAATGAGTCTAATTTGAATTGATTAAAACGATTGGGTGTAATCATATGTTTAAAAACCAAGAGATCCGACTATTTTGGAGTTGGAATGTATTCAATATTTTACTGTGGTGAAGTCTAAGGAGGTCTTGGAAAAAAAAAGCCTCTTTACTCCTATTCTCTCACCGTATTCAGATGTAAAACGAGTACTTATCGATAACAGCGTTATCTCTGGCGGAAAGAAATTGACATATCGCTTAACAGGTTTCATGTCTCGTCTTACAATTTAAGTGTTGCTGTTGTGGCTTGAGACCCCTTGTAAAGCGCTTTGAGTACGTTTATATAATATATAAATGCTTAAAATGCTCAAATGTGTGTCAATCAAACATGTCGTTTACGAATCTATTTTGAACACAGGTGCTGTTCTCGTCCATTTCTTACGGGACATCGGAATTGTAGACTCCATACCGACTGTGCTCTTTGATTCTTTCCAGGTAAATACTAGAGTATTTATAATCAATCTGACAATATCATTGATAGTTTAAAATTCAGAAAAAAAAAGTCTAGAGCTGACAATTTTATCAATAATGATAGGGGATAAAAATATCACGGTGAGAGAACCAAACCTCAGGATCGGTAGACTCCCTCAGCCCGGCAGAGAGATAGATAGATAGATAGATAGATAGATAGATAGATAGATAGATAGATAGATAGATAGATAGATAGATAGATAGATAGATAGATAGATAGATAGATAGAGAGAGAGAGATAGATGGAGAGAGAGAGAGAGAGAGCAGTCGTACTAGCCATTGAGCTATCCAGCTATACATTGGTCATGGTAGTAGTAATCACTACCCGTATTATGCATTATTTCGTGACTCCTCATTATCCTCCTCCTTTATTTTTTTTTTTCAAATCTTCCTCTTTCTCATATTGCTCGCCATCATCACGATTACCAATAACAAATCTACTAATGAATAATAATTAGATCTAACACTATAATGGTTTCTTCAAGTATAACACTCAAAGACGTAAGTTGTATTGTCACTTCAATGGCATTACCATCACCAACGTCACACCCAACGACTTCCTCAACTGTCACCACCATTGCCTCTAACGTCACCTACACCACCACCACCACCACCACCACCGTCACCATCATCATCATTATTATCATCATCATTATTATTATCACCACCACCACCACCACCTCTACAACTAACACCTCCACCGCCACCACCACCACCATGATCACACCAACAAACTAATCACAACTTCTACCCCCCCCCCCCCCTTCCGACCCTCCAACCTCCAGTCTTTCAGTATTCTCACAGCCACCGCCATCACCATAGGTTGTATCAACTATTGGTTGTTCATCATCCTCATCCCAGTCACCATTTTATTCTTGCTGGCAAGAAACAAATTCCAGAAAGCCACACAAGATGTCGAGCAGATTGAAGTCAGATGTAAGTATCTAAGCCAATAAATGAGCTTTTATATAGACTAATATCCACTAAATGTGCTCAAAATCACCTTACAAGGGACCCCAGCTAACAGCAATTCTTAACACGCAGGAAGAGACATGCCTTAAAGGCGCCCTAACTTGTTTTTCTACAGAGATAATTCTGTTACCGGTCAGGACCCAATTTAGAACTGAGTTATGTGAACAATTATTGTTAACAAAGGGCCTTTTTGAAAGATTCAACTTCGCATCGCCAAGAAAGGTACTCGAACCCGGGACTTACAGGTCACAGGTCGAATATTATAGCACCAGACTACAAAACAAAAAGCCTCAACCAAATAGAATCGTTTAACGACATGTATAATTTATTTCAAATCAAAATTTTATTCACTGCTAATCTGATTATTAATAAAATATTTTTTAAAAAGTGGTCCTTCAGAACCACCGGTCCATGAAGCCGAAGATTATCCTGGTTTCCAAGCAAATAGGTGGTATCGGTCTGGGATGCAATTGTAGATTTTTCAGTATCCACAGTTCGTTTGGTAGTAATTTAGATATTTTGGAAAATAATTTGCATTTGATTATCATCGTTATCATCGGATAACAAGAAAGTGTCACTGTCCTAGGTTACAGAAAACGGGATAAACTCTGGTTCCGTTGCCTTATGGCTACGAAGAACTACTATTTCAGTTGAAGTTATGTTTTGTTAACCCATCCAGGATGCCCATGATGAATGTATGTGCTGCAATTTTGCAAAAGCAATTCATTCATGTTGTACCGTGCTTCAATACTTTGGCGATCAAGGTACTCCACTCCACTCCATTCCACTCCACTGCACCCATCTCTGCAGCATGTCAGTGTAGCTTTCTGTCTCCACCAATGATGTCAAACCGTCTAATATCTTTTGTCGTTGCCTGTCGGGTGCTCATTTTTTTCGTCCAACTTTTCTGTTGTAATCAAGTTTACGTTTCTCTCTCTCTTTCTCTCTCTCTCTCTCTCTCTCTCTCTCTCTCTCTCTCTCTCTCTCTCTCTCTCTCTTATTATGCCCCATGAACTTTGTCTGCCTCATTCTTGTTTAATTATTGATTTTATCTGTTATGATAGGTTAATTGGAAATTCTATGTTATTGCATATTTTCTATTGGCAATTGTCTAAAAATAAATAATTGAATCTCTTTTCTTCCTCTTCAACAATCGTGAATCTATCTCCATCACTTCCTTATAATTTGTCCTTCTATCCGTTCATGGGATCCCCAACATTCTTATTATGAACATCAACTAAAAAACAATGTGTCACTTATTGTTACGACATTCAAAATACATTCATGGGTACGGCCGGGCCAGTTAACCACACGTTGCTTTAATGTTAGAGACAACAACTACCAAATTTCCTTTAATTTTAATTTATCGTTGTTGTTCCTCTTTGTTGTTTTCAGCCAAGAACGTGGTGGGTGTGCACGTCGTCAGCAGTATGGAAGGCATCCAAAGCCTGAGGTCTCTGTGTGTGGAACAGCAGTTCATCCACAAGTTTGACGTGTGCCAGGACAGAAGCACGGCGGCGTGCTATCTCCATGTGGCGGCCACCAGGTGGTTTTCTATCCGTGTGGATCTTATGGGGTTAGCTGTAGTCACCGGGGTCCTCATCGGGTCCATTCTTGTAGAGGAATACCAATTTGGTTCGTGATAATTCATTATTATTATGATTATTGCATGGGTAATTAATGATTATGATGCTATTAATTCCACTTTGTTTACTTATTGCTCTTCGAAATAAATTCCAATGTGAAATTAAATGTAAGCTTCTATTTAATATACAAAAACATATGGAATGTATATTTTGTATATTAAATTGAAGCTTACATTCAATTTCACATTGTTATTTATTTCTTCGAGCTTCGAGCAGCACCATTTACATTATTCCTCTTCGCTAATTTCACTTCTTTATAATGATTTCACGTCATTTCAGGTGAAAAATTAAATAATAATAAATGATATGAATATGTATGAAGAGAGTATTTAAAATATTATGTAATCACTTTTCTACATCTGAAAGATTCATGTATATCTCAAGCAGGTCATATCAAATATGTATTTCATAATATAGTTCGAGTAACTGATTTGGTGTTCTTTTTGTACTAGTACTCTTACAATAATCGCCACTGGCCATAGCCAGGAACTCATCCACACCTACGTCGAGTTGGGTTATGTATCCATTGATTTTCACTAGAACAGGACACTGAGCCAACGTTTTGCAATCGTTTACACCAATGTAATCACTAATCAAGCTCATCGTCTCTTGACATGGTCACAAGACGAGCTACTTCACCGCCGAGCCACTTTAAATGGACAAAACAGAGTCCTGGCAATTACTTCTGATGGTTACGCTGCAATAGTAACGTTCTAGTAATCAAATTCCATCTGAGTTAAAAATATTGAGCATGTATATAGAGCAATATCCCCTTAACGCACTCAAAGCGCTCCACATGGGGATCTATTCAACAGCAAGACTTAAGGTATAGAACGAGACCTGAAGTCTGTTAGGTGATATTACATTTTTGTTCGGACAGAGACAAAGCTATTGACTGCCAGTTATTCATGTTACACCCGAGTATGGTAAGAAAATGTCATTAATGAGTCTTTTTCAAGGCCTCAACTATATGTCGCTCAGAAGGGGACTCAAACCCTGGTCCTTTCGACCAGAGGACGACTGTCATACCATACGATCACACAGACTTACACAGAAATGTTGGTAAAGAGTCTTTTCTAAGGACTTTGCATCACCCATAGCAATGCGTACTCAGATCCAAAGATCTACAAATAGACCACAAAACCCAATGAAGTTGAAGGATCAAAGTAAGAAGTGAGTCATAATAAAGGATTATTACTAATCGATACAATTTTTAACATCTGTACAGGTGTGTCCTTGCCAGCATCTCTAGTCGGTCTATCTCTTTATTACGCCCTCAACCTGATTGCTGTAAATCAACCTACACTACGAAAATCAGCAGCTGTACATTTTAAGGTGAGTTTATGTCCCGTCAACAAATGACGGGAACTCAGATAAAGATGTTAAATACAGAATGGGTGACGCGAATCAAGCGTTTGCAATGCTGATGGAAATTTGGAGATTCAAAAAACAAAAACACAAACAAAAACAAAACAAAAAAACTTTAAAAAAAAAAAACTGCAAACCAAAACAAAATTGAAGCTGTTCAAGTGTAATGTCCTTTTAATCCCCTTGTATGCAGAGAATTTTGGTAAAGGAGCCGCAAAACAAATTGGAATCCTTTTTAAAACACATCCCTCTGAATAATTTTAGGAATATATTGGGCCAACAATATTAGAAATGAAAGTATAAGAAAAAAGACAAACACATTGAGCATATCAACAACTATACAGAGAAGATCGATATGGATAGGACATAATGTTGTCAGAATGAAGGC
The DNA here is from genome assembly GCF_034508935.2 of Berghia stephanieae. NCBI lineage: Eukaryota > Metazoa > Mollusca > Gastropoda > Nudibranchia > Aeolidiidae > Berghia > Berghia stephanieae. The sequence goes on along the minus strand of NC_088363.1, from coordinate 8,384,739 downwards.
AACTGCTTTAGCAAGCAAGGACAACACTCCGCCGGACCGCTGATGGCAAAAGACAAAGAGACAGACCCAAAGAAACTGGAGAAGATTCTTGGATGAAGAACTTAAAGAGACAGGCCTAAAATGGAACAGAATCGGTATCCATACATCCGGCAGACAGAAATGAAAGTCCATGATAGATGCCTTATGTTAACCATTGCTCGATGAGGATTAATTAAAAGAAGGTACCGAGTTCGTTTCCCGTGTGACCTTGAGCAAGTCATTCACCCTAGAATTCGCCGCCTGGGTAATATCGTAATATTGTGTTGAGAGACCATTAGAAGCTACTCCTAGGTCACTTTGCGGCACTGAGTCACTCCAGTCTTCCCATGGAATGGACCATAAAGAAAAGTTACCCTTTTGGAGGTGAATGAAGGGAATTTTCCTTTTATCTAAGCTTTAAAACGATCATACTATGACGTGGGCAGTCGCTTGTTAATTTAATCTACAAACGATTGTGTGTTAAAACCCGTTAATGTTATTATGATATTTTACTGACGTCATATTTTGACATCAGATACCTAGGAGAGTGCTATCTATCCAGCTATGCGACTCCTTCTTCGTTTTGTGTCAACTGTCTATTGCTTTTCCCTTAATTCATGCGTTTTTATGAAACAAACTGGCAACTAAATAAATACGCTTAAAACACTTTACAAGGAGTCCGAAGTCAACAGCGACTATTGATATAATGTAGGACGAGACATGACGCTTTAAGGAACTGTTACATTTTGTTTTCGACAGAGGCAGTGCTGTTACCGGTCCAGCTCGTGTATTACGATTGAGAATAACTGAGTAAAAAGCCTTTTCCCAGAACTCAACTTTGAACCAACCGCATCGGTACTCAAACAGGAACTTACCGATGACAATCCTAATGTGATACTGCTAGACTTACTTACTTACTTTCCTATCCGAACCAGCGACCATCTGAGCTCTACCCCTTTGGTCTTTGCCATGACGTATATGTTAGAAGTCTTTTGGAATTTTTCCAGGAGACTTACTATACTGTGTGTTACTTATGCCTGGATTTGGTGGGATGAATTTGCATCTGAAGTCTTCAAGAGGTTGACATTTAAGCAAATAGTGTTACTGTTTCATTGGGGTATTGGCATAAGGAACAGGAAGGGGATGTGTCATGAAATTTTACTAAGATGGGTTTTGAGCGGTTTGCGTTGTGTTCTTAGTTTAGATATGATATTCTTCTGGTGTCTTACGGGGATATTTAGGCTTAAGTCTTTGCAGGAGTGGTCACGTCATACCACTAGACAATTAAGCCTTGATTAAGGCAATTAGGTTTTCAGTTGAGAGCAGATAGAAATGGAAACAATCATAATTTGTGTTTTTAACATCCAATTTCAGATGGAGTCGGTGTCCCACCTCCTCCAATACAAACAGCTGACTCAAGAACTCTCCCCGCTAGAGGAAACGAACGACACTGTCCCCAAACTGTGGCCTCGTTATGGGATCGTGACGTGCGAAGGAGTGTCAGTGCAGGCGGCTTGGACTCAGGGATCTGGAAAGAGAGGCACCCTGTTGAAGAATATGTGGTGTTGTATCAGGGCCCAGGAAAAGGTGAGAAGAGGTTTGGTTTATACACTACTTGGTTATCAATCAAATACGATTTTTGATTGAAAATAAATCTATGCAGAAGAAGTTTTGTGTAATTTTACAGAATGAATATTTGTTTTGTCAATGACAGCCAGATAGCTATCATATGCAATTAATGTAATATATTATTATAATATATATATATATGTGTGTGTGTGTGTGTGTGTGTGTGTGTGTGGTCACTATCATAGTCACCATTTTTTCACTAATTATTATCTACTTTAAACGTGACCAAAGCGATTACAATAAGTGGCCCCTGGCCAACAGCAACACTTGGCATGTAGGACGAGACATGACGCCTGATAGGCGATCTTACAAATTTTCTTTTCACACCATTAAACCACATAGCAGCAGAAGTTGCTTTGGTCATTCATTGTTATAAAATTCAACTTCCGGAATCATAACTTCTTCAAGTACCAAGTTAGTGCCAGACATCGATAATCATGGTACGCCATTCATCTCTCTGATCAGATAACCTCAAAAAAACTAATATTACTCTTCTCTTTCTTTGTCACCCAGCGTGTTCAAACTATTCAAATATGCTTTTCTTGGTCTACATTCACTCTTTTTACCATCTATCTTTCCTGTGAGCGCAAAATGTTCAATACGGAATCATAACTATGTTTGGATAATGAGGTAATAATAAAGATTTGAACAGGAAATCATATCCAACGTTATAATGCAATATTTTGTAATGTGTTTCAGATGGGAATGATGTTCAGCACAGCTTCAGAGCAAAGGGCGTTCTTGTATCTTTTATTTCGTCTCATCAATTTCACGGGGATTGTGAGGATTGACGGGGTGGACATCAAGGATGTTTCTAAAAGTCAACTCAGAGACAAACTCTCTCATATTTCTCAGGTTGTTCGAGATAATATTCGTTTTTGTTTTTGATGGTTTTACGGCGCTTGCAACACATTAAGGTCATATCAGCGCCAGTAAAAAGGGGGAAAAATGGGATAGTAATAAGTGCTAGAATTACAATTAAAGCATCCAAGAATAAGGCAGACAAAGGGGAATTGGTTCAAAAGGGAACAGATGTAGATTCCAAGAGCACACTATCAGTGTACTTAAATTGAGATCACCTAAAAGTCTCATCCAGACCCAAGCACAGATCCCCACTAAGAGGAATACACTCAAATGTTTACAAATCATATATAATACATAAATAAAACGTAATAGAGAGATGATTTACAAAGGAAAAAAATATCATCTCCCAAAACTAACTATACATTTGACTGTTTCCCTCCCAGCCAAGGTATCCGGCCAGGGCCAGGACAAAACCAAGTAGTCTCATTCTAAGACAAAGACAGAAAGCATGTTGGAAAACAGACATAGGACGATAGAAGACATAGTATGTACCTCCGCTATGGGAGGTCAGGATTCCCACCCAGAGATAATATTCAAAGTTTAGCACATATCTAGACTACAATCATTGAAAAATGACCAAAATAATAAGTCAGGGATAAAATCTATTTTATATTTCCAAGTGATAATATTAACTACTAGAAGTTGTGGACTGGAAACAGTAGTGAACAAAAAATAAATATAACAGCTTCAAAAAAGTACAGAATACCAAACATGGAGCGTTTCGGGCTCAAAACGGTCATATTGCTCTATATAAGCGTGCATTTTATTATTATTATTATTATATTATTATTATATATATTATATTATTATTATATTATTATATTATAATTTTTTAAATATTATTATATATTATTATATTAATTATTATTATTATTATTATTATTATTATTATTATTATTATTATTATTATTATTATTATTATTAATTATTATATATTATTATTATTATATTATTATTATTATTATTATTATTATTATTATTATTATTATTATTAAAACCCTTTTTCAGCCAAGAACAGAAGCAATAGAAACATTAATCCATCACTTATAATCGAGGCAGAAAGAAGAGAAATATTTGGCACACTTATTTGCAAGATGGTATAACGCGTATTTTAAAGCGAATTGATCTTGGTGTAGCCGTGTAAATGCTTTCTATTTTTATCCATTTTCATATAATGTTTTCTTGAAATTGATAGAATTCTAAGATTACAGGTTATACGATTATCATTGTCCTCGTCAGAACCCTACTTTATTTATTGGAACAGTCAGAGAATACCTTGATCCTGACAGTCATTACACAGATGCACAAGTCTGGAAGGTTTTAGAACAGGTCAGTCAGAAAGATTTCAAATGTATTTGTATGACTGAATGAATGAAAACAGTTGTTTAACAGAATAATATTGGAAGAAAGAGTGGTCTGACACACAGAGGGAGAGAGAGAGAGAGAGAGAGAGAGAGAGAGGGAGAGAGAGAGAGAGAGGGGGGGGGAGGGAGGGAGGGACGAGAGAAAGAGAGAAATGAAGAGAATAAAATTAGGCTATTTTTTTTAATGTGTATTTTTTCTAGTGTACGGAAGTGTGATATAGAGTCTAGTCATAGAACTCACTTTTGTTATTTCTATCTTTCTTTTTTTTCAGGTTCGCTTAACAGAGATGGTGAAGTCTTTGAAGAAGAAGTTGGCCACAGACTTCGTCCAAATATCGGACAACTTGACCATTGGTCAGAAACAGCTCCTACGCTTAGCCACAGCTCTTTTGTATCAGTCCAAAGTGGTCATATATGAGGAGCCTTCTTGCAGTCTGGATCTCTAGTAATAAAATTTTATTTACAATATTCTCAAAAAGTACCGGTAGCTCAGTTGATAGAGCACTCGCTCGATTTGTACTTATTTGGTGATCTGATAATCAAAATTGCTACGGTTTTATTATTGTATTGGAAAACTTTCTCAAATCCACGAAATATATTCTCCAATAACAAGCCCAGATTTACGTCCGGTTATCAGACTTAATAATGTGTTCACATACATAGATGTGTACTGATTTACAGGTCTAATCACCAAACACAATTATGGACCATTATTTTGCGTAGATTTGAGAGTATTTCCATTACAACAATGAGACCTTAACTAATTGGATCATATGACCTGCAAATAAGTACACCTCGTTTTTAAACAATCAAAATTATAAATGATACTCGTCGGCTACAAATATTTATTCCTCAAATCTTTTAATCGATTCATTGCTAGCCTTTTCTATCCGATAGTTTTGTTATAAAAAAGTAACCTTTGAACTTGTCTGTGTATTATTTTCTTTTCTTACAGCTCTGGTACCATCATTCAGAATCTTCTTCAGACCCAATTCTCTCACAGCACAGTCATTCATATAGCACACTTGCCCGACACCATCATTCATCTAGACAGAATCATGGTATGTGTTTTAGTTTGAGGTCCAAAACTAAAGAGTAGCCTTTCAAAACCTGCTTTAAAAAACAAACCTATGAACAAAAAAAAAACAAGAACAAAAATAAAGCATTTATATAGAGCAAAGCGCTTTACAAGGGGTTTCTAGGCAACATCGACGCTTAACATGTATTACGAGACACAACGGCTGTTTGGTGATGTAACATTTTTTTCTGACAGACACAACGCTGTTAAAGGCCAGATACTCATTTTACCCCTGAATACGGTGAGATAATGTGAGTAAAGAGCCTTTTTCCAAGGACTCAACAATACGACGCTTAAAAGTTGCCTCGAACCGTGGGCGAGTGTCAAACTAGCAGATAGCAAGTTCTCTCACAGCACAGTCATTAATATAGCACACTTGCCCGACACCATTATCCATCTAGACAGCATCATAGTGAGTGTTTAATTTCTCTCACAGCAAATCATTCTTATAGCACACAATCATCCATCTCGACAGAATCGTGGTGAATGTTTAAGAGAATGTGAGTAATGCGCTTTTTCCAAGAACTCAACTGTGCGCCGAGCGAAGCTCGAACACAGGACCCTCCTATCCGAAAGCGAGTGCCATACCACAAAACCACATCACCGTATTACGTGTCCATTTTTGCTTCTTATTTTCACAGATATTCCACGACGGGAAGATTGTAGAGGTGGACACACCTCATTCTCTACTTCAAAACCCAGAGAGCCAGCTATCCACACTTGTTGCAGAGCTAGGCTCCGGGCCCGCTGCTCATCTCCGCCAGATGGCGTTAGACAAGCACGAGAATCATCCTTACGTTTGTCCCCACATTGACCCTGGAGATGTCAAGGACATCCCTCTGCTGCCCAGCAAGGATTTGAAAGCACCGAACAATCTAAATGTCTTGCCAACTTTTCACTCGTCCCGATTGGCCGGTGTTTTGAATCAGTTGCCGACTAACAAATTCTCCACCGACAGACTATGATTCGAAGTACTTTAAAAAAGAATCAAAGAGAAGAGAAAAAACGTTATTAGATCTTATACAATCCATGCAATACAGTACTCGCTGGTTCTAACAAGCCCAATTCAAACACTCTTTTCAATACGACACACTGGATCTGGGTTACCGAATGTATTGATTGCCTACTATGAGCATCGGATTTCGGCACGCTCGGATTTCTAGTACATCACGAGAGCATCCTAAATAAAATGGAGCTTTTATATAGAGCAATATCCACTAAAAGTGCTCAAAGCGATTTACAAAGGGTCCCTGGCCAATAGCAACACTCAACATGAAGGACGTGACATGAAGCCTGTTAGGCAATAATATTGCAATTTTTTTTCGGACAGAGACAACGCTGTTAACGGCCAGGTACTCATTTTACACCTGAGTACGGTGAGAGAATATGAGTAAAGCGCCTTTTCCAAGGACTCAACTATGCGCCGAGCGAGGCTTGAACCCAGGACCTTCTGATCCGAAAGCGAATGTCATACCACTAGACCACATAGCAGCACAAGAGTCCAGAGAGAGCTTTATCCACAAATTATGCTAATTGCAAGGAGCAAGAGGTGCAGGCGCGTCAACAGAAACTCCTATGAGGACATTTCACCATTAGAGCGCTGTTGCAATTTCTCCTACGATGTTGATGCCAGATTTCCATTTTCAGAGCTGCCTACTTGAAATGTCAAAAATTCGTAGTTTCCAAGGGAAAAACAGAAAAATTTAATTTAAATAGCTTTACAAATAAACAATTTACTCTCGGCATGGTAAAAAAATGCTCCAAAGTTCTAAATATAGATTCTAAGAAGCAAAACTTTCCTTTTCAACCAAATTTATTGAGTCAAAGAGACTTATGCAGCTCTGTAGCTGGAGCCAAAAATTCGTAATACTACGAATTTTTAGTAGTACTAAGCAGTCTGCATTTTACATCTCTATATGATGAGAAATCATGGATAAAGAGCTTTTCTTAAGGTCATCAATTTCGCCGTCCATAGCAGAACTTGAAAAACAGGACCTTCTTTCCGTCATTTTTCGAATGCGTGGGACAGCCAAACTAGTGGGGTCATCGGAGGAACGCAATGATCGGATTGACGAAAGTGTTTAATAGAGTTCTGTAAGGTTGGGAGAGGCAGTATTTTCCAGGGAGCAATAATTTCAACTATTGGACAACTCTAAACTTGTCAAAACTCAAGTAACTGGTATCGCTCGGAGATGAAACAGATGACATTTACGTTTATGCTTGTATATAGGGTTCAACAGTCATGACGTCACTTCCCTCGTAATGACGCATAGTAACTGAGTAACTGATTCTAAACTATCAGAACAATGGCGGACGCCCTTATGAAATACTTCTCCGACGAGCATAAAAGTGCATCCAGACGAGAAAAACATTATAAATCTGATCATGTTTTGACTTTTATACATTCTGATCACATGACATGAAAATGCTTTAGCCAGCATGAAGAATAAATAGTACCGATTTTCTTTGTTTAGAACCAGGCTGCTCGTTGCTGGGCGGACGTGACATCAGACTATTGAATCCTATTATGATCATGTTTTATAAGTACAGTGCAAAATAATGACTTGATGCCATGTTTGTGTATATATTTCTTCTTTATTTCAATAAATGCATGAAAAAAAAACAATTTCCGTTGGATTTTACTATATCATTTAGTCAATAACATCAAATTTCACAGACAGAGTGTCTTGAAATTAGGATTGACCTCGACGTACACTTATATGCAAGTCTGATAACAAAATTTGATGTGGACTCATTGTTGTAATGAAATACTCTCAACCCAACGCAAATTATATATATTCCATTACAACATTGTTAAATCAATCCCATAATCGTCTTTGGCTATCATACCTGAACATATGTGCACCGAGACTGACATCGAGTTTAATAGAGTCAAACATGCTACACCAAAAGATAAATCTAAATCATATAACAAGAATACACAATAAACTTTACAACGTCAAGATTTCCTTCTTTCTTTAAGATATTAAGTACAGGTTCTCCTTATTCTTTTCCTCATCCTTCTCCTCCTTCTCCTCCCCTTCTCTTCCTCCTCCTCCTCCTCCTCCTTCTTCTTCTTCTTCTTCTTCTTCTTCTTCTTCTTCGTCTTCTTCTTTTCTCCTACTTGAATTCTCTAATACTAATAGTCTGATTATTTCGATAAAAGCAGAGATGAAAGCCTATTTAAAAGTTTAATAGAGCAGACAGCAGGAGGGAGGGGGAGGGAGGGGACACGTTTTTTCACAAACAGAACTATTCAAGAGGGTTGAGGGGAAGGACTAAACTGTGGAATTCAGACGAAACACAATATTTTCCAATTTGCCCAGAAATCCTTCACTTCATTATCATTAACATTACATAAACCTGCGACTGCAAAGAAATCTCAGGTATGAGAGCTTTCCCCGGCAAGTAAAGACGCATTTTAATATAATATCTGTACGTACCTATTTGAGAAAGGACATTTTTGGCCAAAATGAAAACAGTGCGTTTTGCCAGCTAAGACCGGTAAAAATAATTATCATAAAAACATTTTCAAAGAAATGAATGAGAGAAGTCCCTAAAGACAATAACAACAATACAGCCGTATTCTGGAAAATGATATTGACTCACATTCTTTCACTATACTCAGGAGTAAAATGAGTACCGGGTAGTTAACAGCATTGTCTTATTATGATATCACCCAAACCCCTTAGATTTCTTCTTTTAAAATAGAAGTTGACAAGTCCATATAATAAATGTCCAGAGACATGAGTTTTTAGTGTTTTATAAACAATGGAATATAATGTTTTATAGATGGCGCGTTTCTCAACAGGTTACCAGTGCAACTCTCTGAGGACATCAGATGCAGATGATTTTTTAAAGTCCTTTTTCAAAATTAATCTAGCAGCGTTATTTTGTACAACTTGAAGGTTTTTAATATTTTCTTTGTTCATGTTAATCAAAAGAGAGTTATACTAAATCTAATCTAATCTAAATTGGATGGATAACACTTAGGCACATTTTACAGAAGTTCAACTATGTTTAAAGAAATCAAGTGTCAAATTTTACATTCTGCTTTCTTCAATGGAATAAAATCCTGATGCTAATACCCTTAGCAGTTTGCTCAATTAATCCTCTCTTGTAACTATCGTAACACAAATATATAACTGAATAAATAAATAAATATATAGAGAAATAATAAAAATTAGATAAATAGATACATATGTAAGAATATGTTAAAGAACACGAGTTGCGACGGAAATATCCGTCATCATAATCCCATACTTAAGTGTTCTTGTGACGTCATTTTGGGGCGGAATGTATAGAACAGGTTTGAATATCAGCTTCATCAAACAAAGACCCCAACACACACACACACACACACACACACACACACACACACACAAAACAATCAACAAACATAAAACAAATTAAACAGATACGTGACGAACGTCTTTGGCTCAAAAGGCACCTCTAGATTTTAGTCTTTGCCTCAAAAGCTCTTTTCGGTCATGGACAAAGTAATATTGAAAAAAGAGTAATACCGGACGTAGTATATCTAATGATACGTTTCGATAATGCAGAGAGAGACGGTAAAAGAGGAAAGAGTGGACACGTGACTATAATCTAGTATCCAATCCAATTTCCAATGAAATATCCCAGACTTTAATGGTGACGTGAAAAGAGATCGTGTTTCATGACATATTTCCAATACATCTTACACTCCTTGTTCAGTAGATAAAATGCAATCAATTGTTATTCCACACTTTATGATTCATAAACCGATATAATGCTATGGCTCGGTGTGCTTTAAACTCTCTAACCAGTTCTACGTGCTAAATTAATCTTAAATAACACACAAATGCAGAATGTGTAACTTTACTAACTAAAGGAAGATAATTGAAAAAGCTTTCGGTGTAAACAGTATTTAAAAAATGGAAAGTTCAGGTGATAAACCCTTCGTCATCAAAACAATAAAAAAGGAACGTTGATAACAAATATTCATTTTAAACTTTTCTTTGTTTATTGTTTTTCTGACAAAGGGCTTGCAGACGAAACATCCATTGTTCACTTTTTCGTTAGTGCTTTAACAATCCCAGGCCTCAAGCATCCTCGATCCTTTTAGTATTAGTTCAAATTCAAGTTCAACGTGTTTATCTGCAAAAGGCGAATTAGACATCAATTCAGGTTTTATACAATTATGTGGGGACTTTCTCCATTATTGTGTTTTCGAATTGAAAGATAAACGTTTAATATTTGACCAAATTTAGTGTTGGTAAAATCTAGGATTTCTTGTGGGAGAGTGTTCAATTCCTTAATGGTTCTTGAGTTGCTTATCAAATGATACTAAACTGGTAGAAGCTGTGGAATGTAAAAAGTAATATACGAACATGAATAAAACAGAAAAAGGGTTTTGATCCCAAAACGTTCCGTATGTGGTATTTTGTTATTTTTAAAAAGCTGTTTCATTCATTTTTATTTATTACTGTTTCTAATTGCTTATAGTTGTTTAGAGAGAATTTGGCGAGTACTGATCACCCTGTTTCTGTCTAAAAAAAACAAAACAAATAAGAAACAGATCACTGACGTCAGCTGCATACTTCTAAGAAAAAAAACTCCAAAAAACTTGAGCTTCTTTAAAGTGCAATATCCACTAAACGTGCTCAAAGCGCTTTACAAAAGGTCCCCGACCAATAGCAAGACGTATAATATAGAACAAGATGTGACGCCTGTTAAGCGATATTACAATTTAAAAATTTAAAAAAAAAAACAATAACTGACTTACGCAACATAAGCCCATTGCATTTTATTACGGAAATACTGACGACATTTAAAACGCACATGAGTTTAATATAGATATGTCAATAAACGGTATTATTTTTTCTTTTTCGGTTTAACCATAATGATAAATTATCTACAACGACACATGACCCTAAATTCTAAGACACTTAGATTAATTTTACCCTTTCAAAGAAAGAAAAACCGTCAGACATTATTGACTTTTTATAAAAGCTCTGAGTTTCTGAATAGATAGACAATGAAACTCTAACTTGGGGTAATGTTATGATGCTTATCGGTAGCTCATCTGAAATGGATATTATGGGAAACCTATCGATTTCCAATGAAATATCCCAGAATTTAATGGTGACGTGAAAAGAGATCGTGTTTCATGACATATTTCCAAGACATCTTACACTCCTTGTTCAGTAGACAAAATGCAGATAATTGCCACATTATCTCGCGTGAAATATGTGAAAAGTTACTGACTGCAATTTTGTTCAATTATTGCGATGTTGGAGAAAGGGGGAGTCATTGATATCATTGAAGACTAATGCAAAGTGTTCATTGTGAGTGGTGAGTCACGAGAACGTCGATGGCTGTAAAATGTGACAGACTTTCAAGATTATCAATCGCATTTAATTTATTGAATCTTAAAATGCATTGAGACTATGAATTTAACTCACTCAACCCTAACACCGACTATATCCGTATTTTGCCAGGGTTACTTTTACCCCATGCCCATTTATTTCATTTTTCTGAGACAAAAGGCGCAGTATCAAAGCTAATGATTTTAGTTTTTGCATGTTAATGATAGCTGAATAAAACTACATGTTCATTTTTAATACATTTCTTCCAAATTTGAAAAGTAGCAAAAATCGATAGGGTTGAGTGAGTTAACCCCTAACGGGCGGGATAGGATTTTACTCTTAACTAAGAGATGGCCGATTGAACAAGGAAATGCACTTACACACTGAGGACCTAAATTAGCACCTTACCGTTGGCATTTCTGTTATTCGTTGATCAAGAGCATTAACCTCCTATTGGTCACTAAACGGCGCTGCACTGCGACTGACTTATGGATTATTTCAGTATTTTTTGCAAGTTGTATCCTAGAGTTGTGACGGGGTTCCAGGTTTGAGAGTTTTTTCCAAGATGAGGGTAATTTAAATAAATCGATATTTGAAGGACAAATATTTTTGGCCAAATTTTGAAATACATGTCATTCCATAATTAAAAATGAACATGTACATAGATAGTTTTTTTTCAGCTATCATTAACACGTAAAAACTAAAAGTATTAGCTTTGATACAACGCCTATATTTTGTCTCAGAAAAATGTAATAAATCGGCATGGGTTAAAAGTAACTCGAGTAAACAACGGATATAGTCGGTGTTAGGGTTGAGTGAGTTAATGTTACTGCTCTGTCGGTAAATACAGAAATATTTCATAATAGAATAGAGTGCAACCCAAACACGCCTTTAGTGAGTTAAATAGAATAAAATAATTACACCGAAATTCAAGCAGTGCTTCAAGTTGATTTCTTTGTTGATCATTGATTATAAAAAAAAGACCTTGTCACGGCAATAGCTAAAATGATGAAAGTGGTGTTAATTCAAAATGCATTATTTTCTGACAATGTAAAAATGCTCCGAATTGTTTTGAAAATCGCTCTGGCGGCTTTATCCATAATAATTACTCCTCCCATCACCCACCCCTTAAACACTCAATGGAAACGAAGTACATATTAACCAACTCAACTCACACTCGGTCTTCTACTCAAAATACTTTACATTTTGTTTTAGAAGAGATACCGAGAAAGACCGACCCCTTTCCGACAGTCAGATATTTTCGTCCTTATTTATTATGTATTAGAATTTAACCAAAACAGTAGATTTCCTGAAATCATCATCATTTGAATTTGACTAGAATAATCTAAACTACCCAATTCGTCTTTTCCATTTGATTATAATCGTCTATATTAACCAACACATCTTAGACATTTGATTATAATCGTCTATATTAACCAACACATCTTAGACATTTGATTATAATCGTCTATATTAACCAACACATCTTAGACATTTGATTATAATCGTCTATATTAACCAACACATCTTAGACATTTGATTATAATCGTCTATATTAACCAACACATCTTAGACATTTGATTATAATCGTCTATATTAACCAACACATCTTAGACATTTGATTATAATCGTCTATATTAACCAACAAATCTTAGACATTTGATTATAATCGTCTACATTGTCTAACACATTTTGTATATTTGGTTATAACCGTTTAACTTGATCAACATATCTTGTACCTTTGATTATTAAATTCTGAACTTCCTACAAAAATCAGGCTTTAGATATAATGCCTCTTTTTACTAACGTCACAACTGCCTCGTCACATTCTCCAAACACCATTGGCGACGGTGACGATGGCCCTGGTGACTCCAAAGAACTCGGTAGTCCTCTGATCACGGACAACGAAATGGATATGATCCATATCTCCATGAACCTCATCATTAGAGGAACCATCGCGGCTTTCGGGATTGCCGGGAACGTTGTCAACATGTTCATATTCGTCCGAATGGGTCTGAAGGACAGCATGAGCATTGGGTTAATGGTTCTGGCTGTCACTGATTTCCTAGTGACGTCATTTGCTTTGGCTGGCACGCTATGCTTTGTGATGGAGTTGTACTATCCGTACGGAGATATTGATCCCATTGCTTTTCACTTTATTTTCGTCGGCTGGTTTAGAGACATCTTTTATTTGATTTCAGGATGGGTGACAACGTTTCTGTCCGTTGAAAGATGCGTCTGTGTGGTATATCCCTTCAAAGTGAAACAGATATTTACACGCGGGCGTTGCATCCTTGGGATGATCACTATTTATATCGTAATTCTCGGCGTCCATGCTCCAGTCATTGCAACACAGTGGCTCGTCAGTAAGAAGATTGAAATCCCTGCCCAAAATAGAACAATTGATCAACTGGTCTTAGCGTTTGCCGAGAATCGGAATGATATCAATATTTATATCGATATCGCTAACGGGGCTATCTTACCGATTCCGTCCCAGACCATTGTATTCGTCAGTGTCGTGTTGATGATATATGGGCTACAGTCGTCTTCGCAGATCAGAATGAAAAAGCCACTCCAGGATAAAGACAAAGACGGTAGCCAATCAGAATCCAAACTGTCGTCACGTGAGGGCCGCCTGGTCAAGGTCGTACTATTCCTAGCCATCATTCTATCCGTCTGTAACATGCCTCGGTTTCTGGGCGTCTACAGTAAACAGATCATGCCCGACATCAACGTGGGAAGACGTTTTGGCAATCTATACGTGTTCTTTTGGAATCTTGCAGCGGTCACGTCTGTAGTCAACTCCTCTGTCAATATATTGGTGTACCTCATTGTGAACGTCAGCTACAGGAAAAAATTCAAAGCAATGTTTGGATTTGAAGATGATACTGATGAGAAATAAATATTTTACAAAAGACGGTTCTGACCAATTTACACTGTAGGCAACAATAATCATATCAAAGTCAATGCATTCATTTAAACTAAAAATATACCAATATAGCTTATTTTGTGCGGCTATGTGGACTTGTGGTATGACACTTGCATTCGGATCGGAAGTTCATGGGTTCGAGCCTCGCTCGGCGCATAGTTGAGTCCTTGGAAAAGGCTCTTTACACACATTCACTCACCGTACTCAGGTTTAAAATGATTATCTGACCGGTAACAGCGTTGTCTCTGTCGAAAAAGAAATGTAACATCGTCTAACAGGCGTCATGTCTCTCCCTATATCTTGTTCTTGCTGTTGGTCAGTGACCCCTTGTAAAGCGCTTTGAGCATGTTTAATCGATAATGCGTTTGAACATTTTGAACCGAATGAGAATTTTAAAGACAAAAAGTAATGCGGAATGTTTTTTAAAAAAAACCCAATTCTTTACATATACGACTTACCTGAACCGAGAGTTTAAATTTTGTTGTTTTTTTTGTTTTTTTTTTATAGAGGCTGGCCATTAAGTATGAAAGAATATTCACTAGGTCTGTAGTAATGCCCCTTACTCTCTGGGAAGAGAGCAATACGCAGACCAATGAAAAGTTTAGATAGAAACCAGAGATGAAAACGGCTGGCAAGATTATAATATATGCTAAATTAACCAGTTAATGCCGTCCCTTGGAAAGAAACAATTGTTTAAAAATTTGGCCAGAAAACGTGATCTTTAAATATATAAATATAATTAAAGATAAGTATTGAAATGTAAGCTTCAATTTGTTAGACGGATAGATAAACTGTGAACGTTTCGAGTTTCCCCTTTATCAACAAAACACGATGAATGAAACACAAAGGATGAATGAGATATGTGTGAATTGCGTAGTCAAGGTGAATCTGTCTTCGTCTAATCAATTGAAGCTTACGGTTCAATACTTATCTTTATTTTTTCCTCCGAACTTCAAGCAGTAACATTTTCTTTAAATAAGTGGATATTGCATTTGATAAATGCGCTATCTACTATTTATTTGTTTGTGTGTTTTGTTTTGTTTTTTTTTGTTGGGTTTTTTCTTTCTTTTTTTTTTTTAAACGTACGCTAGTGCGTGCTGTCGTCACTTGTGTCTGGCTTCCTAGCGTTTAACCTATGAGTACCTGGCCGTTAACGGCATTTTCTCTGTCCGAAAAAATTGTAATATCTCCGAACAGACGTCATCATGTACATTAGTTTCCTCCGAATCATATACAAACTATTCAATTCCCTCAAAAAGCTTGGCAACACATTTATTGACTGTTATGGGTGATTACAATAAATTTCTCATCTCGATGGTGTTTATTAAAATGTGTGTGTCAAATGATGTATCCGACTGATATCTCTCTAATATTAAAATATTTAATACAATCTCTGCTAAAGCTTGCTTTTCTATTTCTTTATTTTTCTTTTTGCGTCCTATCTAAAATGAACAAGGGCGATTCTTGACTCCCATCGACAATAGCCTCGTCCTCGACTGGAAAATATACGCTGACTAATCACACAATTTTGATTCTTTGGGTGTCCTCCTTGATTTTGATTCTTTTGAGAGCTTCGATTATCTAGTATCAATGGCGCTAACATTCAATGAGGACTTAGAAAAAGTGTTTTATTATATATTCTCAGATATTCTCACGTGGCAATTACAAAACTAGTATTTGGATCCTGGTTGCAAGACGCCTTGATCTTATATTACACCCTAGACTACAATGATGATATCGAAACATGCAACTACGGGACTACTTCCTTATGTGGGTTTCAATGTCAAGTCGGTAAACAAACGCATCGATGTGTTTATGTTTTTGTTTTTAAGGGTTTTACGGCGCTTGCAACACATTCAGGTTATATCAGCGCCAGTAAAAAGGAAGAAAATGAGATAGTAAAAAGTTCTAGAATTACAATTAAAGCACCCAAGAAAAAGTAAGACAAAGGGGAACTGAGAACAAATAGGGATCAGATGTAGATTCCAAGAGCATACCACCAATGTACTTAGTTTGAAATCACCTACAAGTCTCATCCAGGCACAAGCACAAAATCCAACAAAGAGGAATACACTCAAATGCTTACATTATACATTCAAAATAAAAATAATAATACATAACAGAGAGATGATTTACAAGGAAAAAAATATCATCTCCCAAAACAATAACTATGCATTTGACTGTTTCCCTCCCAGCTAGGACTCCGGCCAGAGCCAGGACAAAACCAAGTAATCCCATTCCAAGACAAAGACAGAAAGCATGTTGGAAAACAGATATAAGGGGATAGAAGACGCAGTATGTACCTCCCTGCCCGCTATGAGAGGTCAGGATCCCCACCCAGTCGATGTGTTTAAATATAACCTCTAGATTGAAATAAAATACACACCGCCACTACAATCGTACAAATACACAAAACTGTAAATTTAAAAGTTTATAGTCTGTTAGAGAGCGTATAATGAGATGTTATAATCTAACTAAAGATAGAAATCTGGGAAAACCTGAGACAAATTTAAGTTATATTCCATTATGGGCAAGAGGATGTTTACCGATTTGACATGGATTGCCATAGATACGCATCTTCTCCAATTAAAACACTATTATATTGCAACTCCAGAAGTTTCCGACACTTTGAAGAAACAATTGTTCGTTCTACAACAGCTCTTCCTTTAACAATACTAAACAGATCCCTGTGCATGTTCAGTTTTGGCTGTTCGTTTCACTAGTTGGGCAAAACCAACAGTTAAAACTAAGCTTGTATGGTGGAAATCCACATTTGGTTCGTATTTGGTTCTTTCTGCTTTTTTTGGGAAATCCTTTTTGGTTACCTACTGCCATAAGATTCCCCGTTTACGTTTGTGGCTTAAACGCCCTATATACCCGACAACTCGAAGTCAATAGGACCAAGGCAATAGGACACAATAGTGCGATGCCAAGATACTGATTCCAATCTCCTTGGAAGTGTGAAACCAGTCATCCGGAGGACTGGATACATAGCTTGTGAAACTGATCTTCTGGTTTCTTAGTCATGGTATCTTACTTTTTAGCCTAAATAAATTCTGATGTCATTAAAGATCATCCACCCTCGCTCTTTTACGCCCCGTGATCTTAAGAATCAGCCTATACATTCTATTGCTAAAAAAGTTATGCCAACGTATGCTTTAATATGCAACCTATTCATTGTTACACCTCCAGAGGATTGGTTACACACTTACAAGGAATTTGGAACCGGAACACAGGAAGGCGTGACGTCACGACTTCTACTTCCCTTCATGACTATCAGGCATTCCAGGACAAGGGTCTAAACGACTCGGGCTGACAACATGTCTGCTGGTAACATACACATATTATTTGATAACTAAAAGCATTTATGGGCTTGAGTTAACATTGTTATCATGGCTAATGTTTTCATTCATTCATTATTTGTGGCTCGAGTTTTACTGCCAGGATGGCCCTCCTAAGCAAACACTCCCCATTTATCGGGGACCGGCCTCACAAGGTGCTGGGTTGCATCTCATAAAAGGCTGGAAAATGTGAGAAATGAACGACTTCGAAGGTTAACTGAAGTGAAGACTATCAATAAAGGTGAGTGAAGATAGATTGATATGGTTCGGACTTGTTAAGAGACGAGAGAGGGCGTACGTGGGAAGGAAAGTATTGAATATACAATTAGCGGGAAAGAGGAATAAAGGGACGCCCAAAGACTAGATGGTTGGATAAGGTAAAGGACGACATGAAAAAAAACGGGGCCTTGATGAAGATGATGCTATGAACCGAGATGCATGGAGATGAGGCATTGATTATGGCAACCGTGCAAAATGCGGGATAAGCTGAAAGAAGAAGAAGCAATGGCCAATATTTTGCGTTGTTTTGAGAGAATTTCCATTACAACAATGAGCTCCAAACAATTGGAATTATCAGACCCGTAAAGATGTGGCCAGTTAAGGCGTTATTGTTGTAAATTAAAAAGATGCCGAATTGCCTTGGTGTGCTGCTATGTGGTCTAATGGTACGACACTCGCTTTAGGACCGGAAGGTCCTGGGTTCGAGCATCGCTCGGCGCATAGTTGAGCCCTTGGAAAAGGCTCTTTACTCTCTTTCTCTCATCGTACGCAGGTGTAGAATGAGTACGTGGCCGTTAACAGCGTTGTCCGATAACAATTGTAATATCGCCTAATAGGCGTCATGTCCCGTCTACATGTTAAGTGTTGCTGTTGGACGGGGGACTCCGTGTAAAGCGCTTTGAGCACGTTTAGTGGATATTGCGCTATATAAATTCTCTAGTTTTTGTTGTGTTTTGTTTGTTTTTTTGTTTTTTTTTGCCTTCTAAACATCAAACCATGTCCAACATGTTTATTGTTGTTTCTGACTTGTGGCGCTTTGTTATGCGCTTTGAGCACATTCCGTGAAAAAAAATGCTCTAGTTCAAAATATCATGTCTCTAAAATCTGAATGCAAAAACACAAAGAAGCAAAACTTTGTTTTGTTTGTTTTTAAGGGTTTTACGGCGCTTGCAACACATTAAGGTCATATCAGCGCCAGTAAAAAGGAAGAAAATGGGAAAGTAAAAAGTTCTAGAATTACAATTAAAGCACAAAAGAAAAGGTAAGACAAAGGGGAATTGGTTCAAATAGGGAACAGATGTAGATTCCAAGAGTACATCGTCAAAGCACTTAAGTTTGAGATCACCTAAAAGTCTCATCCAGACACAAGCACAGGTCCCAACTAAGAGGAATACACTGAAATGTTTACAAATCATATAATATAATATGTAAACTTAACATAATACAATGCATAACAGAGAGATGATTTACAAGCAAAAAAATATCATCTCCCAAAACTATAACTATACATTCGACTGTTTCCCTCCCAGCCAAGGAACTCCGGCAAGGATCAGGACAAAACTGAGTAATCTCATTCCAAGACAATGACAGGAAACAATTGGAAAAAGGGTATGGGGGGATAGAAGACACAGTATGTACCTCCCTGCCCACTATGGGAAGAAGCAAAACAACCGTTTGGCGTATCACATTTTGACTGAAAAGAAAATATAAAGTAATATTTTTTTAGAAACTTTATTATCTTATTAAAACTACATTGGCGATAGGGGTAAATGGGCAACTGTTTTATACAAGGGGACTTTATTACTAATTTCAATTGAATTATAACCGGTAATCACTTATATTATAATACGACAAAATCAGTCATTTCAATTTTAAAATTATAACTTGTTATAAAAATCACACTGTATAAATGTTATAAAAGCTACGAGTACATTAGTAAAAATTTTAAAATGCATCAAAATTCGAGTAAAAAATCTAAACAATGTTTGGCTTATAATTGAGGAATTATATATAGGATTTTAAGTAGATAGATTATAAAATACATAATGATGTCATAAAAAATGTCTTAATGACACACATATACACACAAATTCACACACAGAAACGCACACACATATCATATACATACGCACACGAGTGCACATAATATTTTCTTATTTCATTCATGCACAATAGCCATTTTCACTGTTCTTGGGCGCCAGAGATACTAAATGATTCAACTCGTGATCAAACAATGTAATTCAGAAATTATGCTAAAAACTATACGCCGAAGACTGGCAAAAACCAAACTTTCTCATTTTGGTCAGAAAACGTACATTACCAATTATGCCGATATATTGATATCAATATTATAAGATAGATAACTAATCTGTTTTTTTTGGGGCTTGGGGGGTTTTGGTGATCTTTTTTTGCAGGGTTTTTTTGTTTCTCTCTTTTTTATTATTCTTTTTTGAACCCGAAAAAATGGTATCGTTATTTTGTTTTGAACAAGCCCACATAAATATAGGTAAACATAAAAATTAAAACAGCATTTAAATATTATATTAATGTGTTCTTGATTTATCTTAGGAATGTAAAAGTTTGAGTCACAAACAATACTTTCAATACATATCAAAAGTTTGATAACAACAAGAGATGAAGTGAGTAGGAAAGTGACAGAAGACAATAAATAAAAATTAAAAGTTTATGCTTTACAAAGTTATAAGGCTGTTCTGAAAGGCTATTTTCGTAACAATGGAGAGGATTAGCATCGCTCATCACATATCTATCACATGATCATTCTCATTATATTTATGTAAAAACAGTGCCGCTGTGCAATTTTTGATTTGATCTCACAATGTAATCATTGATGAGACCCATATAAAATTGCATAGCGGCATTTGTGTTTTACTTGTAAAGAGAACGATATGTGATACGTGATGTGTGATTCGTATGATCTTCTAAACCTCTATCCTGCCGACAAAATAACACCAATACAAGTTTATTGGATTACTTTCATAATTCAATTCAACGTGGAAAAAAATGAAATCGTTTCAAAGTCTTCCTGAATAAGTTCTTTTATAATTAGTGTATTTTTGTGGCTAATGTTACGAAAACCACCTTTTAGCACCGTCCCATAGGCGAATGTGATATTATCAGAAATGTACGTAGGAAGTTTCCATAACGCCAGATCCATTAGTCTGTGGGTTCCTGTCCGCCATCTCACCAGCATATCCTTGGTTTCCCAGTCCGTTTTCCCTGCCCAGCCTCAGCTCTTTCCGGTTGCGTCTTTTCTCCAGCGACTCCTCTGACAAGTACCGGAAATGGCTTATCAAGCCAATGGCAATGATGAACACGAATGTACAACAGGCAGCAATGGCGCCAACGATGATTTGGTCACGGAACTGTGGAGGTTTAAAATTGCATAAGAATATTTTATTCTTGGATATGAGAAAACAGAACAACTAAAGAGGTATAATCACTTAACTGGCGGTCTAAACCTTCCCCCAAAATTGCTTTCTCATTCGGTCTATTATCTTTATCATATCTAGACTTCAAATTCATACAAATCTAAGAAATTCTTGTCCAGTTAATGCTTAAAATAAAATTCACATTTCCATTTATCTCATGGATGGAAAATCTCAAAAAGTAAACAATCTACGTAACGAGTGTTGGGAAACCAGCCTTCATTGTAAACAACCAGCGATATTTGTCCGATCGGACTTGGGGGTGTATCACAAAGCCTGTGTTTTGATTGGTTAAAAATGTATACATTAATTGGTGATATTTTACCCAAACGCAGTATGCGCACCCACGTGTTTTTATGGTATGACACTCGCCTTCGGATCGAAGGGTCCAGGGTTCTAGTCCCGCTCTGGGTGGCACATTGTTGAGTCCTTAGAAAAGGCTCTTAACTCACATTCGTTTTGTCATCGTACTCAGGTGTAAAATGAGTACCTGGATGCTAACAGTATTGTCTTTGTTGTCCGAAAAATTGTAATATCTTCTAACAGGGGCCATTCTTGTCCTATATTATGTTAAGTGTTGCTGTTGGCTAGCGACCTCTGTAAAGCGGTTTGAGTATCTTGAGTTGATATTGCTCTATATAAATACTGAAGTTTAAGTTTATGATTTTTATAGATGCTGTGCGATTGGCTAAGAAACTCACAACATTGCCATCCGGAAATATAAGGGGCCAACACTCAAAACGAGGTATTACCTAGAACGTTTATTGACTGGTTAATACAGTTTAGTGAGAATTATTCATAAACATGGATGACAAAAACGTTAACAAAGACCTGGGTTTGTTCTATCTATACCGCCAGATAGATGATTAATTCCCACTAAAGTATCTCCTACAGCAAATAGTTTTGTATGTTGGTATGACTCATGCGGCGGGCACAATTGGTGAGTATTTTACATTAACTTATAGTATTAATTACTGAAGTCAAAGTGATAATAAGCTTTTAGAAGCATTGGACTGCAAAAAGTTATAAAGAATAATGAATAAAACATTAAAAAATAAAAAGAACAAAATTAGAACAAAACCGTGTTTGGTTTTTGTTGTTTTGTGTGTCGTCAAGTTCAAGTTGAATGTCTTTATCCTCAAAAGGAGGATTGCCCATCACTGCAGATTTTGTAGATAGTTCGAAGATGACGTCACTCAGGTCTTTGTTATTGTATTTTGCCATCCGCGTTTGTGAGCGATTCTCACTAAACTGTATTACCCCGACTATAAAAGTTCATGATTACACAATGTTTTTCTGTGTTAGTACGTTAAAGATAGTATGCAGATGACGTCACTCAGGTCTTTGTTATTGTTTTTGCCATCCACGTTTATGAGTAATTCTCACTAAACTGTCCTAACCAGACTATAAACGTTCAAGGTTACACATCGTTTTGTGTGTTGGTCCGTCATACTTCCGGATGGCAATGTTATGAGCTTCTTAGCCAAGCGCATACTATCTATACTTCCGGATGGCAATGTTATGAGCTTCTTAGCCAAGCGCATACTATCTATACTTCCGGATGGCAATGTTATGAGCTTCTTTGCCAAGCGCGTACTATCTATACTATTATGTGGTGACTTTCTCCATAATGGTGTTATTGAGTTGAAAGATAAATGTTTAATAGTTGACCAAATTTGTTGTTGTCGGTAATATCTAGGATTTCTGGTGGAAGAGTGTTCCATTCCTTGATAGTTCTTGGGAAGAAACTGTTTTTATATTTGTTGGTTCTGTGTGTTGGGGTTGTGAACTTACTTCTGTGAGAATTTCTTGTGGATGTACAGTGGTGTTTTGTGAAATACTGTGTGTGTGTGTGGTGGGGGGGGGGGGGGGGGGGGGGGGGGGCGGGGGGGGGGGGGGGGGCGGGGGGTGTTTCTTTATTTTTTAAGGTTGTTATATTCATTTTATGGGACTGCGTGGCTCAGCGGTTAGGTCTTTGCTTCGTACCTGAAAGGTTCCGAGTTCGACTACCCGCCGCGTTGTGTGGCCTTGAGCAAGTCACCTAGCCTTAGCTCAATTTGCGGCGCTGCACTGCGGCTGACGCCTAGGTTATTCCAGTCTTCCCTTGGAATCGACCCTAAAGAAAAATTTCCCCTTAGGGAGGAATAAAGGGAATTTATTTTATTTATTTTAATTATTTTTATTACTTGTTGCATCAATAAGATGACAACTCACCTTATCGATATCTTCGTGGTATCGTCGCGTCCCCCAGTTGACGCCCATCACTATAGCGTCCTGTTCCTCTTGATTAGAGTCTTTGATGTGGCACACGTAAATTCCATGCAGGGCATCATCAACGTTCTTGAAGTACAACTCCATATTGGGCACGCCTCCAACAGCACGGAGCTCGTAGTGGTCATTGGTCTTCAACTCACCGGACATACCGTGACGTGTCCAGGTGATGGTGTCTAGGGCTGTTGCCTGGAACGATAGGGACGGTATCATCATCACCATCACCATCATCATCATTATCATCATCATCATCATCATCATCATCATCAGCAGCAGCAGCAGCAGCAGCAGCAGCAACATCAACAGCATTATTATCATCATTGGTATCATTATCATCGTCATCATCATCAACAGCATTATTATCATCATTGTTATCATCATCATCGTCATCAACATCATCATCATCATCATCATCATCATCATTATAACCATCACCATCACCACCACCACCACTTTTAAACTGAATGACTCTCTAAGATTGAGGACAATTTTCGTGCGTATCTTTAAAAAAAGAGATAACTATGGTACTTTCCTACTCCGCGGGGCGTCTTTGAAAGTCTGAATATTTCTCAATAAATGGGGAC
Source organism: Berghia stephanieae (assembly GCF_034508935.2). Lineage (NCBI taxonomy): Eukaryota > Metazoa > Mollusca > Gastropoda > Nudibranchia > Aeolidiidae > Berghia > Berghia stephanieae. The sequence goes on along the minus strand of NC_088363.1, from coordinate 8,360,868 downwards.
GATCTATAATATAATTTGACCATGTGCTCAATTCATTGGTCACGTTGCAAAATGTGCTCTAAATGACCTACATAATAATAATGCATTCACTTCTTACGAAATATACAAATTTACCTAAATCTGGAGGTGCTTAAATGAGTCAACAAAACTTATAGTAAAATAAAGGGAGAAAAAATGACTCTTATAAAAGAGATAGATAGATAGATAGATAGATAGATAGATAGATAGATAGATAGATAGATAGATAGATAGATAGATAGATAGATAGATAGATAGATAGATAGATAGATAGATAGATAGATAGATAGATAGATAGATAGATAGATAGATAGATAGATAGATAGATAGGTAGGTAGGTAGGTAGGTAGGTGGGTAGGTAGGTAGGTAGGTAGGTAGGTAGGTGGGTAGGTAGGTAGGTAGGTAGGTAGTTAGGTAGGTAGGTAGGTAGGTAGCTAGCTAGCTAGCTAAGTAGGTAGGTAGGTAGGCAGGCAGGCAGGCAGGCAGGCAGGCAGATAGATAGATAGATAGATAGATAGATAGATAGATAGATAGATAGATAGATAGATAGATAGATAGATAGATAGATAGATAGATAGATAGATAGATAGATATCTGTGTGTTATATCTGCTATAAGAGTCATTTTTACTCCTTTTATGTTACTCGTACTTTACAACCAAATTTACAATTGCTCATTTTAACCAATGATATTAAATACTCTTTGATTTAACCCGTGGTATGGTTATGTTTACCAATTCCATAAACAAAGCAGCATGTTTATATCTGTAAAGAAATACCCAACGTCGGCAGCAAACAAAACAAAAAAAAAGAATTAAATTTGATTGATCGATCACTCAGCTAAACTAAAACATGAATATAGATCATTCCCATTAATATCAGCAGATATATTGCTCCATAAGTGGTGCGGACTTAGATATAAAGAACGAAGACGATTTTCAACATTCTTACACAGTTGATTTCAGAGCGCCAAAGGATTCCAAACACCATGGGAAAATGTTGAATATCTAATCAATAGAGAAAAAGAGATACAACAAATAATAATAAAAAAGCAACTAACAAAAAAAATAGTCCTTCAGAGCCGTAAAGCCCGTTTATCCCGGTTGCTTGCTGTCCTTTTCATAGGACGCTAGTCTGTCGCAAAGGGCTTTCCACCAGACCTAACAGACCCAGCTACCCATTTCCCGCTAGGTTGACAGGGGGGTCGGAAAAACCTCGACTCCACCCGGGATCGATCTTGGAGCCTTTGCGTGTGAAGCGAGTGCTCTACCAACTGAGCTATCGGGACCCCCAACAAATAACAACTAAACGATAAATCGATAAATATTTTTTTTAACACCCCCCCCCCCCCCCCCCGCCTCCCTTTCTACCAGGAGTTTAGAAATATTTGCAAATTCCAACTTACAGTATAATTGTCACTTTTACACTTGAGCGAGAATGGCTCATCGTTGTAGGTATAACGACTCCAGGCCTGTTGGTTTTTCCCAAGGACGGCGGACGCCAGCACGAGGAGACAACTCAAAACTTGTACAATTCTTGACATCATGAAAAATGTTTCTGTTATGAATAAATTTGAAAACAGTATAGATATGTTCAACAATTGCTCGCTGTTCAATTTCCATGTCTTTAGATTATAATAATTTAATAATGGCAAAACGTGTAAAGGTCATTGTTGTTGAATACAAAATGTTGTGAAATTGGATCACAAAAGAGACTAAGAAGATTTTACTTTGAATATTATTTCTAAAGCTTTGATGATGTTTTAATAAAAACAGACATCAATGACGAAAAGAGGAAAACGACACATAAGTGGTTCAAGAATCATAACAAGTATACATAAACAAAACTACTAGACAAAATAGCGCAAATTCCATGTTAATGATAATCTACATGGAATTTCTCTGAAATTTGGAAAACCACGAAATCCAAACTTCACCGTCTCCAAAAATTTGTCAATAATTGTATTCGCAAAATCCTGAAGATAAAATGGATTGACAAAATCAAAAACAAAGAAGTGTGGAGAAGAGCAGGAGAAGAAGTCATTGAAAGGCAATTTTACAAAAGCAAATGGATAGGACACACATTGAGGAAACCAAAGGTCAATATCACAAGGACAGACAGGCCTGCAATGGAATCCATCCGGAAATAGGAAACAAGGAAGACCAATGTCAACCTGGAGGAGAGACCTTCTGGTAGAGCTAGAGAGGTCTGAGATGCGTTGGCAGGAGGTGGAAAGACTGGCCAACGACAGAGGAGGATGGAAAAGTTTCATAGGTGGTCCATACCCACTGTGGGATGAGGACTGAAGAGAGAAGCATTGAATTTTCGTCAATCAAAAGGAACAGGACTTGATGTATTTGATGTAGTGTAGAAGAATAATTAAAGTTGCAATAATAGAAAAAGTGAGCAATGAAGATGTTGTTAATAGAATTAGAATGGAAAAGATACTCATATCAACTCTACGAAAAAGGTAAATGAAGTTTTTTGGACATGGATGGAGGAGTAGGAGCATTTACATCGGGTAGTTTCCGGTTTCGTCGATGGACAGAAATCAAGAGAGCCACAGAAGATGTAGCCATAGATCTACGAAAGTAATATTTGAACCGGCGGAACAACGTCCAGAAGTGCAGAAGACCTGATCGAATGGAGACAGATGTTCAGCGACGTGTTTACAAACCAAAGCTTCCGTTATTGATGATATTATAAACTCTTTTTTTTTAATCCTAAACGACAAACAAACCCAAAATGTCATATTTTTAATCATGTCTACTTTAAATTCATATTTCGATATCCACTTCATACTGACATTTTACCAGATGGGTGGTCACAATTGGGCACGCACATGCAAGTGCCGTTCCGAAATAATATTTTTTTTTTAATTCCATTTATTCATCCCATAGGGAAAATATGTCTCTAGGGCCTATTCCAAAGGAATACTGGAAAGGCACAAGCCTCAGCGAAGTGTAGAGCCGCAAATTGAGTTAGGCAGGGCTAGGTGACTGCTCAAGGCCACACAGCGCAGCGGCGGGTGATCGAACTCGGTACCTTTCGGGTACAAAGCAAAGACCGTACAATGAGCAACGCTGCACCCTTTACACATAGTGTTCATTGGTCATATTTTATATAAGTTTTTAAATAGATAGTGTGTGAGGTTGTGGATACTGTGTTTGCCTTTGTGAAAGATGTGAGAGTGATTAAAGAATTACATTTTAAAAAATAAAATATTAAAGCAAAGACGATACCGCTGAGCCACGTTGAACCCAAGAGGAATTAGAGGAATGCGTTTGTCAAATATTATGTCCCTTAGTTATGTCCAACACGAATAATACTATTATAAGGATCACTTTCAAATCGATCGGCATTTGGACGATTTTTCTGGCCAAATTCTTAAATAGCTGTTTTTCTATAGTACGGCACTTAATAAAAATCGTTTATGACAGTATTCGTAATCTTTATCGCCTTACTATGTATTCCTTCATCCATATCATAATAAACCCTGTTACACGCATTTACAATAACACACCATTAACGTGGCTGTTATACTTTACACATCGTACAATAAAAACACACGGGCTGCCAACACGAATGGTTTTGCTTTCTTTATTTGATAAAAAGTTTAAGTTTTATACAGAAGAATAAATATATAATTACTTATTAAATATACGGTTTGACATTACCTTATCTCATTCAGATAACAATTTTTGCCTGGTCTCATAACTTCTAGGTTTTTTATTTTGTCAAGCAGTATCTATAATATTATAAACTACGAAATTATGCGCAGTGATATATATATATATATATATATATATATATATATATATATATATATATATATATATATATATATATATATAAACATTATTTTAAAAAGTTGATCTGTTATAAAGCGCAATATCCACTAAACGTGTTGAAACCGCTTTACAGGGGGTCCCTGACCAACAGCAACACTTAACATGTAGGACGAGATATGAGGCCTGTTAGGCGATATTACATTTTTTCTGACAGAGACAACGCTGTTAACGGCCAGATACTCATTTTACACCTGAATACGGTGAGAGAATGTGATTAGAGAGCCTTTTCCAAGGACTCGACTATGCGCCGAGCAAGGCTCGAACCCAGGACCTTCCGATCCGAAAGCGATTGTCAGACCACAAGACCACATAGCCGCACGTTATAGAACATTGTCGTAGTAATCTTACAAGGAGCATTCGAGAAAATCATATTGTATAGATAATCTTTTTTTCCAAAATCATGTTAAACTTTTATAAAGAATCATATCCACTAAATGTGCTCAAAGCGCTTTACAATGGGTCTCAAGCTAACAGTAGCAATACCTAATGTGAAGGATGAGACATGACAGCTAAATGGCACTATTACAACTTTTTTTTTTAAAGAGACTATTCCGTTATTGGCCAGGTACTCATTTTACACTTGAGTGTGGTGAGAGAATTTGAGTTAACATTAACCAAGCACTCAACTTTGCACCGCTACAGCGGGACTCGAACCTACATGCCCGAACGCGAGTGAATGTCACAAGACCACAAAGTCTCACTATGTATATTATAGAGAAGAAAAGTAGTGACGTCACACCTTCTACTTTTCTGGTTCCAAAATCCTTGGAAATGTTCGTGTATCAAGTCCTTCGGAGGACTAACAATGAATAGGTTACATACTGAATCAGAAGAAGGCATAACTATTTTATGTGTTCAAAGCGCTTTACAATGGGCCTCAAGCTAACAGTATCAATACCTAACGTAGAGGGCAAGATTGACAGCTAAATGGCACTATTACAATGCCAATTATTATTATTATTATTATTATTATTATTATTATTATTATTATTATTATTATTATTATTGAGGAACAGGGTGTATAGACAGATTATTAGGATTAAGGGATGTAAAGGAGCCAGAATGGATGATCTTTATCGATATTCAGCACATCTCTAAACTAGAAAATTAGATGCATAACTCTAGAAATATAAAATCAATTACACAAGTTATGTTTACAGTCCTCCGAAAGAGTGGTTTTAGTTTTACACTTCCAATGAGATTAAAATCAGTTTTATTAAATCCACACTTCTGTTCCCTATTGTTAAGTATCATATTGTAAGTATAGATAGAGGTTCATTAACTCACTCAATCCTAGAGATTTTTGCTACTTTTCAAAATTGGAATAAATGTATTAAAAATGAGCATGTGCATAGATAGTTTTATTCAACTATCATTAACATGTAAAAACTAAAAAAATTAGCTTTGATACTACGCCTATAATTTGTCTCAGAAAAATGTAATAAATGGGGGGAAAAGTAACCCCGAGTAAACTACGGATATAGTCGGTGTTAGGGTTGAGTGAGTTAATGATCTAGTTTTGTTGTGAACAGTGCAATGTTTAGACCTTGGAATAAGCGCTTCATTCAATTGCGGCTATATGGTCTTGTGGTATGACACTCGATTTCGCATCGGAAGGTCCTGGGTTCGAGCCTCGCTCGGCGCATAGTTGAGTCCTTGGAAAAGGCCCTTTACTCACATTCTCTCATCGTACTCAGGTGTAAAATGAGTACTTGGCCGTTAACACCGTTGTCTCTGTCAGAAAAAATGTAATATCGCCTAACAGGCCTCATGTCTCGTCCTACATGTTAAGTGTTGCTGTTGGCCAAGGACCCCTTGTAAAGCGCTTTGAAAACGTTTCGTGGATATTGCGCTATATAAAAGCTCAAAGCTCAATCAATCAATTTTCTCAATTGTTCTTCACAGGTGTAAAATGAACGTCTAGTCGGTAATAGCTTTGTCTCTTTTGAAAAAGTAATTTGTAAGAAACCTACTTTGCTGGAATCAGTAGATCTAAAGTCCAACTTATTCAGTTCTACGATGGGCTTGGGACAGCTTCTTATAAAGCGCTTTTGAACATTGAGATGATATTGCGCAGCACTGAGTTGCACACAGTTGATTCCTTGCAAAAGGCTCTTTACTCACATTCTCTTACCTTATCCGGGTAAAAAATTAATGTGTACATGGCCGTAGACAGCGTTGTCTTTGTAGAATAAATATATTGCAATATCGCCTCACAGGTGTCATGTGTCGTCCTACCGATTACGTTATGCTGCTGGCTAGGGAACCCTTGTAAGGCGCCTTGGGCACGTTTAGTGAATATCACTCTATACAAATGTCAAAGTTCAAACTTTTAAGATTTGAAGCAAAAACTTTCTGTCCAAAATAAGTAGAATATATTTTGTCAAAAAATGACAGAATTCTATTTGGTTCTACTCCGATCTCCCTGTAGAAATAGCCAATTTTATAATGGACATTACTGTTGGACTTCTTGTGATTCATAAAAGATCTAGGCACGTCTTATTAGCGGTCTCTGCAAAAACACATTTTAAAAACTTTTGGCCAGAAAACCGGTCCTTCAAATATAGATCGAATAAAATGACCTTCAACTTGTCAAAAACGTTATTGAGGTTTTCACAAAGGTATTGATCCTTTGAACTGATCGATATTTTTTTTAAATGTGGTCAAACCACAAATTTTAAAAAGTGTTTTTTTTTTCATATTACGATAGTGTGTATTTGGTGCCTACGACATCTATAATATAAGATGTCGATGGAGGGTCATATCATGTTCTTCAATCCACAACTAACATCGCTATTATTATCACAACCACGGTCGCAAAGATTTTCCCCCCATTGAATCGCGAAAAGTCAGCTATGTCTAACAATGTTCTCAGTCAAGCATGACGGGATGGTTTGGACACAGGCTAGGGCCTCGTGACCTATAACCTTTGTGATATGAAAAGGACAATAGTAGACTTGCCAACTATTACGACAAATTCGTAGAAGTCAGAAATTTTATCTCCAATTTCAGAACGTCATGAGCGTCTACTCTAGGTCATTAAAACTTATCAAAAATGAAAGTTGATGCCAAACTATAATATTATAAAGGTCTTTGAAGAGGTATTTAATCAACCTGAGAGTAAATTGTTGATTTATAAAGTTAGCTATAGCGACAACAATTTTTATCTCCTAAAAATTACGACTTTTTCACTTTTCAAGTAGGCAGGTTTGCCAAAGACACCAAATGAATGGGATTTTGTGAAACTTGTTATGTCCTCTATTTTGAGCTTGAAAATTTGAAGAACTTTCTTAATACTATCGAATTCTGACGAGACAAAATATATTATCATTCTGGCAAGAAAATGATTAATTTTTAATAGTGATCGTCGTCCACTTATTTGTGGGTCTGATAATCTCATTCCTTATGGCCTCATTGTTGTAAAGGAAATCACACAAAAATGACGCAAAATATTGTCTATTACAACAATGTTAAAATAGGCCCATAAATGGGCTCGGGTGTCGGACCTGCATATGTGTACACGTCGTATGCGATCTTCCACCTCAAAGCTAGATCATGTCGGGATACACTAGGTGATTGAAGTTCAATTTTGGCCCAAAAGTACAAGCGTCGGGGTTAATGTCTACTCGTTATGGTCGAAAATTTATAGGATTTCTTACTCCCCCCCCCCCCCCCCCCCCCCCCCCCCCCCCCTTTCCCCTTAACTCTCTTCTTACCGATCCTTTTCAGTATTTTCCCAAAATGGCAGGCTGACCCAGCAGAAAAATTGATTTTTTTAAAAACTCAAACAAGCTCTCTACAAAACAACTTTATATTTTTATCAATTAAATAAAGATCATTCTTCTGATGGACAAAATAAATCTGAGAAAGAAAAATGTATATTGTGTCGTAATAAATGTGACCATTTTGCTACAGGTGGTAAGGAGAGGGTTAAAACAAAAATAAAAAAATAAATAATAAAATAAAGAAAATTCCCTTTATTCATCCCCAAGGGGAAATTTGTCTTTAGGGTCTATTCCAAGGGAAGACTGGAATAACCCAGGCGTCAGCCGCAGAGCAGCGCCGCAAAGTGAGCTAGGGTGAGGTGACTTGCTCAAGGCCACACAACGCGTCGGCGGGTGATTGAACTCGGTACCTTTCGGGTAGGAAGCAAAGACCATACCACTGAGCCACGCTGCCCCTTAAACAGTTGATTTTTATTATAATGTTAATTCTAAAGAAACTTTTCGGCGTCCAGATCATCCTGACATAGTACCGTTTTGGAACGGTGGGTGTTGGATCGAAATAAACATCAACTTATCAAGTTGTGCGGCTATTTATGTGGTCTCGCCGCTTTGAGCGGGACAGTGTTGGATCCTTGGAGCCTCTTTACTCACATTCTCTCACCGTCTTCAGGTGTAAAATAAGTACAGGGCCGTTAACGCTCTCCTTACCAGCCATTTCCAGAATTTTCCCCAAAACTTCACACCCACCCAACACAAAAACAGACATTTCTAACTCAAACAGAAAAGCAACACGCACATTCTATATATTATATTGTTAGCCGCTTAGCGAGTTGTCGTTAGTCGAGCTCAAGGAAACAAGTGATCCCATTGGTTGAACTATTGAATACAACTCACGATTTGTTTTCTTTTGTGGTCATTGACTTTTCTTTTTGGTGTGATTTTCTGGTCAATATGCCCGGCTATGTTTTTACGAAGGCTACGATCTAACTTTCTGATAAAACTATGCTTCAAAAGCTACTGATTGGAGGTCCCAAGAGTGTTCAAAAGTGTGAAACCGTAAGCTTTATAGATAGTTTGAAGATGACGTCACTCAGATCTTTGTTATTTTTTTTTTTTTTTGCCATCCGCGTTTATGAGTAATGCTAACTGAACTGTATTAACCCGACTATAAACGTTCATGGTTACACAGAGTTTGTGTGTTGGTCCGTTATACTTCCGGATGGCAATGTTATGAGCTTCTAAGCCAAGCGCATGCTATATATAGTCTGGATAATACAGTTAAGTGAGAATTACTCATAAACGTGGATGGTTTAAAAAATTAGCAAACACCTGAGTGAAGTTAACTTCGTTCTATCTATAGTCATTGGATGAACGCTTTGTCTTTTAAACTTTAGGATTAAAATGCAAAAGCAACTGTTTTTAGAAACGAAATTGATGTCATTCAGCTCTTTTTAAAATTGTTTTGAGACAGCATTTAGGTGATTATTTCTCACCAAATAATATCAATCAGACTATTAACGATCAAAGTTACACAGTTTTGTAGTGTGAGCTTGGCTAAGAAACTCACAACATTGCCATCCGGAAATATAACGGACCAACACACAAATCTATGTGTGACCATGGACTTTTATAGTGAGGTGAATACAGTTTGGTGAAAATTACTCATAAGGCTGCCTCTATTCTCACCCCCTCCCCCCCTCCCCCCCCCCCCCCCCCCCCCGGCCGATTGGATTACCGAAAAAAACGTCGCCGGCTTTTTGCGATTTGGATTTGATTGATTTTTTTTTTTAATTGTGCAACTTGTGCAGGACGGCTGGTAATAATGGGCAGGGTGGGCAAATACCAGCCTGTTTTTTTTCAAGTTATAAGCTGTATTACCAGGTCCGAGATAATCTAATCTAAATTAGATAATTTCAAAAGTTACTACTTAAACTTGATACTTCGTACTGAAATCAATTTGTGTGTATTTTTGATAGATTGCGAATGACCATGCACCCCGTAATGCATAAACCAGGATACGCTCCTGTTCTTTTTATCAACCCCCCCCCCCCCTCCCCTCCCCAACCACTCCACTCCGCCCACATCGTCATCTCATCGTCACGTCGCCTGACGGTGAACTAACTCCGATTTTTGCTGTCTGGCCTCTCTAGTACTAGGTCGGGCTAATTCAAATGAGCCCACCTTAATAACCAGTGAACACTGAATAGAGCTTTTGGCAAACGAACTTTTTCTTATTTATTGCCTTACTTGTGCTGGTACCATTGATGTAATGACTTTGGGAAGGTTCCAGTATTGAATTAAATTTATTAACTTACTAATATTATATCAATTTAGTATTAATTTGTGTTGTTTTTATATATTTGTTTATCCATTTAAATTATTTCTTTTTTTTTTTCTCGTTTTCTTTAAGTACTTCTCAAAACTCATTTATTTAAATTGTTTTCTTATTTGTTTTTTGTTGTTTTTTTGTTTTTGTTTTTTAACAAATTAATTTGTTAGTTCTTTTTTTTATTATTCTTAAAGTAATTACCGCTGTATTTTTATTGCCAGACTAAATAATTTTGCAAAACAATGTAATTTTCTATTGTATTTCCTCTAATAAAACAAAACATTTTATTCAAAAGTCACGACTAAATAAATATTAATACAACCACCATTTTGGTTTTCTCAACAATTGAATTAGTATACGAGAAATACTCTTCTGAGTAAGGAGAGAGTTGAATTCTAAGTTATAGAGGAAATAAAGACGTTTAAAGGAAGGGTGGGCAGATTCCGTACTTGCCCGTCCTGAAGCTAATACATACATAAGATAGTTCGCGACGAAGAGGCGGGAAGCTAGGGGTTGGTTGGGGAAGGAGCATAGCACTCTTGTATAGATAGCATTGGGAAGGAGTACCAGACATTTACAAAGTTGCTCATGTCAAACCCCTTTTGAAAAAACCTGATCTCGATAAAGAGAACTTAAAAAACTATCGCCCTGTCTCTAATCTTCCTTTTCTCTCTAAGATCTTAGAAAAGCTTGTTTTGAAACAATTACTGTCTCATCTTAAAAATAATTGTCTTGAAGAAAAATTTCAGTCTGCTTATAGGCAACATCATTCAACGGAAACCGCACTTGTTAGGGTTGTTAATGATCTCCTCTCTGTTATAGACAATGGTTCATGTTCTTTGCTGAATTTGCTTGACCTATCGTCTGCTTTTGATACTATTGATCACAATCTTCTTCTCAAACGTCTTGAAATTACTTATGGCGTGTCTGGTGCAGCGCTTGATTGGTTTAGGTCATATTTGTTTAATCGTAAACAGATTATTACGGTGGATGAATATAGATCGGAGGAAATCTTTCTTGATTGTGGGGTTCCCCAGGGTTCAGTACTTGGACCCGTTCTTTTTGTTTTGTACGTTGGCCCTCTGTCTAAAATCATCAGAAGTTTTGGTCTGTCTTACCATCAATACGCTGATGATACGCAATTGTACTGCGTTTCCAATATGAGAAATTTACAAGAAGTATCAGCCAATAGTAAAAATTGTATCCAAAGTGTTAAGAAATGGATGAATGAGAACAGACTGAAACTGAATGATGATAAGACGGAGGTGCTGTATGTGGGGAACAGGAAGTGGAAAAGTGAAACAGATTTGAAGTTGGGGGATGCCTCTATTCAAATTGTTGACAAAGTGAAAAACCTTGGCACATTCTTAGACTCTGGACTGTCGATGGAGCATCAGGTTAATAATTTGGTTAGATCTCTCTTTTTCCAACTAAAAAAGATTGCTTCCATTAGACGGTTCATATCTGAGGATGTGACCAAGCACCTGGTTGTGTCCCTCGTACTATCGAAATTGGATTATTGTAATGCTCTGTTGTTTGGCGTTTCGCAATACAATCTGAAACGTCTTCAGATTGTCCAAAACAGCGCTGCCAGACTAGTATTTATGAAGCGTAGGTGCGACTCTGCCGGACCTCTACTTCATGACCTGCATTGGCTGCCTGTTGAGAAAAGAATTAAATTCAAAGCTTGTGTTTTAGTGTATCGTTGTCTTGAAGGTACTGCCCCTTCCTACCTTTCAGAACTAATTGAAAGATATTCAAAACCCCGCCCCTTACGTTCGGCCAGTGATTCCACAAAACTAGTTGTCCCTCGAATTCGGAAAAATGCTGGAATGAGATCCTTTTCTCATTTCGGACCCTCTATTTGGAACGCCTTACCGCAGAGCATTCGTGAAAAAGAATCTTTGTCTATTTTTAAACGTTCGCTTAAAACATATTTGTTTCGATTTTAGTAGATGGTATGAGAAGCAAGATAGGTTTGGTTTGTGTTGTGTGTTGTGTTGTGTGTGTGTATGTGTGTGTGTGTGTGTGTGTGTGCTTGTGTGTGTGAATGAGTATGTTTCAGCCAAAGTAATTTGTAATTTAAGCGCTTAGAGTCTGGTGTCTCGGAGTTATAGCGCTATATAAGTTTTCAGCATTATTATTATTATTAAGATAACACGGTCGTTATTGTGATAGTATAACGAATGCATGAGGAGAGATTGATAACATTCTTTTGTCTTAATTGTATTGTGTGAATTATTGGCGATAGCCTAAGATTAAATAAACTTTGTAATATCGTATGGTGGTAACCATCATTGTCGACGACATCGTGGTTGTCATCATCATCATCATCATCATCATCATCATCATCATCATCATCATCATCATCATCATCATCATCATCATCATTAACAACAACAACAACAACAACAACAACATTATTAACAACAAGTACAACAATCGTCTCCACAACTATCATTCTAACCAACAGCACCACCAAAACCACTATCATAATTACATCCTCCCTCACCGCCTCGTCTTCCTCCTCCTCCTCCACCACCACCACCACCGCTACCACTATTCCAACCACTACCACCACCGGCACAATCATTCTAACCACCAAGACAGCAGTAAAAATGATGCAATTTCAGCTCTGAATGAAACTCGAGTCATATCGCTGTTGTTGCTTCTCGATGAAAACTTTAAGGTTACTACATACTACTGAAAACCAGTAATGTAACAGAAATATTAATCTCGCCGTTGAGGGATTAAAGCATCTCTTTAATTTTTCGAGTGAACGAAATGGACTTCTATTGTCAAGGTGTTGTCGCATTATGTCTCGTCGCTTTAGTTTTTAGTTGTATTCTCTTTCGTGATTATTTTTTGATTACGTTTGGAATAATTAAAATCTACTGGTATTGTCATTTCATTGTGAATGTGATTATTTGTGGTTGAAATATTTTTTTTAAAGGTGAAAAAAAAATTATAATTAAAAAAATAAATAAATAAATAATATATATATATATATATATATATATATATATATATATATATATATATATATATATATATATATATATATATATATATATATATATATATTATATATATATATATGAGCCAAGGTCAAAAGGTGCCCGCCTGATACCAGTGTTAAGAAAATTTGATTTTTACTTAATTATGGGCTTTTTTCATTGGGTTAATGCTTGTAATCAATTGATAATATGAAGAAGAGATAAAATGAGATAGCTCAACATACTCTGTTCAACAGCATATGAAATAAACAACTTGAAAGTGAAATTTGAATGCTGTTTGGCATGTGCTTAAATCGAGGTCAACGCTTCACTTTTTTAGAAATCATATATAAATTAAATGTGATGTTTTAGCTCACGTGATTGAAATTTGACTGATAGTATAAAGTCAAAATTTACTTTTAAACGCAATTGCAGTATATTACATATCTGAATAAGTTTCATATAGAGTTCTTAAAAAGTTGGTGTTGCTTGTGACCTTTGGTGTCATCAAACACAGCACAATACTAAGACTCGACAAGAAACTTTAAAGCTCATGTTTAATGTTTATAAAATGTTTTATTATGAGAAAAAAGCATAGATTTACTATCTGAACTCAAATCTTGGAGTAAATGTATACCGTTTTACCGATATTGAGGTTTATTGGTTTTGGTGTCATTTGTCACAAGCAACACGACATGCGTGAACACGTGGAAGTTTGTTTCGTTAAATGGCGATTCGCAATTTTGATCCACCCTTCTTATCAGTCTTTGAAGTGCAGCACTTTCATTTGCCTTTCCAGCGTGGCTCCAGGGAGAAAAGGTAAGTTGAACTTTGGTGTCATCGCTATTTTACATTGTCACAAGCAACACTTTATATTGGATATTACAAAGTGCCGCCAAACAATTATGTTTTCAGCTGTTATTCTATTTACAAATATGATATTATGACATCTCACATAAGACTGTGATTTTGACACAATTAATTGTTTCCTTGTAATTCTAATTTTTTATGTTTCAGGGTTGTATCAATCAAGAAAAAGACAAAACTCAAGCTTTTGACGAATCCAGATAAAAGAAGGGTTGTCAAGAAATTTGATTTGATTTACTATTAACACACTAAATTACTACAAACTAGCAGATTTGAGCAGTAGGGCGGATGTTACGGTATGGTTACATGAATTCATTACCATGGCTGATATTTATCTAGTGTTTATGTGTCTTCTGGTACTTTTTGTGACCATTGGTGTCATTGCTTAAAATGTCACAGGTGACACTTAAGTTTGAAGTTTCTAATGTATTTCTGTTTTCATGTTCTTCAAAGCTTGAAATGTCATTGAATTACATTTTAACAGGCTATATTTCATGTGTTCAGTTGCTATTCTTGATTTATTGAGGCAAAATTGCGTTCTAGTGCCGATTTTGACCAAAGTAATAGCAATCATGGTATTACTAATTTCTAAGTATATATCCAATTTAGAAGTATTTAGTTTCTTAAAATAATATTGAATTTCATTTTAGAGTAGGTTATTGTGCTTTTATGACAGAAAACAATGATATAGTATGGAAGAAAGTGTGATTTGGTGTTGCTTGTGACATAAGTAATGGTGTCACCGGTCTTATGTCACAAGTCACATTCAGATGCTCTAATTTCCATGTATATTTTTATTTTTGAAGTCTTTGGTTTCTGAAATATTATCAAATTCCATATTGAACTGTGGTTATTACACTGGTTTGACTGAAATTAATGATATATTGTCGAAATTGCAATTTGGTATTGCTTGTGACATAAGTAATGGTGTCATCGGTCTAATGTCACAAGTGACACAATGTCGCTAAAAAAGATATGCTTTGATCACATTATTTCCCAACATTTTATTCCAAAAGTTTCTGAACATTGCAGGTAATAAGCATATGCAATATTGTTGTTTTTGTTAATGTACAAACATTTTTATGAAATAATATATTTGCATTCTATGTTGCTTGTGACCGATGACACCAAAAAGCAACATTTTCTCCAATAGTTGGTAATATTATTGTACTTTGATTGTTGTTGATTGTGTCTTTTTGTCTATAACTTACTAAATAAAGCTTGATACTCAACAAAAATCATTTGGTTATTGAGTTTTTGTCTATTTTGGTGTCACCGGTCACAGGTGACACCAACAACCTATAGGTATTGTTTACAATATTATGCTGCGTTAGACCTTAAAGTTATCTAAAGGGCCTTTGATTCATGAAGTACAGGGTTTTTGCTACACATATAGCAACATGAATGGACTATTATGTCACTTTTATTTTGAGAAAAAAAATTGGCACCTTTTGACCTTGGCTCATATATATA
>NC_088363.1:8300611-8340611 GCF_034508935.2 Berghia stephanieae | reverse complement strand
AACCAAACCAGCGGCCTCGATGAGAAAAATATCGGCCATTTTGCTGTTGGCTGGGAATCGCGTTACTATAGTAAACAAGCGCTGATCGGCCGTTCATGAAAACCAGTTGCTGCTCGCTCGTTTAACTCAAAATTATTCAAAACGATCTCTCTAAAATGATATAAATGTGACTTCTTAAGGTTTTCTTCACGGTCAAAACCACACAACATTCTATTAATGATTACGTCGTGGTGATACAACATTGTTCTACAAAATATGGAACAAGCTTCTTTAATAATCTGTGTTACATGATTGTCCTCACTTTCAAAATGACTTTCCATGGCATGCTTATCTAAATCTGTAAAAATTGATGGCCCTAATCTTTCTGTTACTTTTATTATCACTTTACTTATTGTTGTGCTATTGACTGCTCTCAAAGGTCCCTCCTTGTGTGTAGTTAGAATTTCTCTCAAACAAAGGTCAGCTGCTGTAATAACTTTATAAAAATCTTCAGATGGATATAATAATCCCCCCCCCCTGTCTTTTCTTTCGGTAAAACTAGATGATGATGGTTTGCTTGAATCAGGATTGTCTAATGAGGCTAAAAATTCTGAACAAACAGAACATTTGATTTTGTCTCGTAATTTCCTTGCGATAAATCCAGACATATAATACAAAACATCTGAATGGTACTCTGAGGGCTGGCAAAGGGTTTTCGTAAAGATCATAGTTTTTCTGTCCAATTCAGGTTGAAAAGAGTTTGTCGAATTGTCAATAGTAAAAGATGAATTTTCTTGGAAAAGCTTATTTTCGGGGGCAGGTAAGCAATTAGCATTTTTGGAACTCAGCACACCATTCTTCATCAAAAGAGACCTGAGGGCATATTTAAATTGAAGGACATTCGGGTTATTATTCCAGCCACCTCTTCTTCGTATCCTTGAAAACAATGTCTCCAAATGATCTTGAGAGAGTCTGTAAGTAAGTATGTATTTGTAGTTATTGGCCAAAAGTCGCCGAGATATCAATTCTATGGATGTCAGTGTTGCCAAAAATCCAATAAATCCAGTTTTCCTCTTTGATTGTAGTATTGGCTTGTTAGTATTGTCACATAAAGATGATATATAATTTCTGGCAAAATGAATAAACTCTAATTTTTCCTCAAGATTTTCCTTTGTAATAGGGCTTTTAAATCCTTTTGTACAGAAACTACTGCTGTTGCATAAATCAAACAATTTATCAAATATACGAATAAATTTACAAGTCGCTTCACTTCCAGCAAATTCAGGCAACTTCAAGTCATCCCGAAGAAACATAATGGCAGAAGCAACAGAAGAGCTTAAAGTTTGGGCAGCAAGAGAAACTTTCATTTTATTTTTCACATAATCAATATGTCTTCCTTTTAGCTTGTTGGCAAGGTTTAAATTACTTTCCAGCTGCAGCTTGTGAAGTGCAACAATATAAGACCAATCAATTCTCTCCTCTCCACGGCGCAAACATTTCAGGTCACCCAATGCATTTCTAACATTTTTTAACAAATGACAGGCATCAAAAATAAAGGGAATGGTTTTAGATGAATCCAAGGGGTGAGGAAACTCAGGATCAATGACATCTGAACTTATAGTGCATCCAATAGCAGTTGCAGTCGCTTGGTTAACATAAGCTCCATCACACACAACCCCTTGAACAGAGAAGCCTGCCTCAGACAGCCAAACTATCCCATCATTAATAATCCGTGCTTGCTGGGCTGCACTAATCTTATCAACAAGAAAATAGCCAATAGGGTGCTTAAAATATCGCTTTTGTCCAACGATGAGAAGAGTAAGACTTTCTGAAGCTAATGTGTCTGGTGATGCAACTTGAAGATGACCATGGTTCACATAGCCAGCATAGGTCTGGGATGCAGGGTCAAACACAACTTGCTTCCGAATAGACATCGAATCAAACATAAGACAAACATCCTTCATCAAATCATCCTTTTTAAGTTGAGCTTGCAAGGTATTAAAAACATCTGTAATAAATCCTGGGGAGACATTGTGGGATGCAGACCACCTACGAATGGTATCCGCATGAGGCAAATGCAAATACTTTCTCACATAATTATAAGCCTGAGCACTATAGAAGTGCAAGGAAACAGCAAAGGATTTTAATTCATCAGAAAAACGCATATTATTTTTGGACATATGGGCAGCTTTTAATTCATTTTCAATTAAAGTGAGGGTTTCCGCAGCAAAATTTTCTTTTAGGATGTCAACATTTTCTTCTTTCAACAACTTTTTCTTCTTCAAATCTTCCAAAAGGGATGAAATTTTTACATCTCGACGGGCCAACTTCTTCCTCATGCTACTGAGTTGTTGTTTTTGATGAAGCATCTTTTCTTGGCAAACAAGCAACTTATTTTGGGTCTCTTCTAAGTGGCTTTCAACTGAAGAATAGGCATAATTATGTTCATCAACTTTAGGGGTCTTACTGGGTGTAGCATCTTCAAATGGAGAATTGGGAGCAGCTCGTTTTCGAGGGGATGATCTTGTCTTTTTAATGGCAGGAGACTGTTTATGTTGGGGATAATTTGGAAATACAGATGGGACAGCATTCTCTCTCAATTTTTTTTGGTCTAAACCGAGATAATAATCTTCTAATAAAAAATGGACACTACAGACCCTATCATTTTTTGTAGGTCTCCACTCTGACCCATCTACATTCTTCCTGCTGATTTTAGTAATCCACTTGGACAACAACTCAGGCTTCTTCCATGGAAAGCTGAAAATAAGTGAGGCATTCTAACTAGGACTATCTTGACAATTGGTGTACTATAGTGAAAAACAATCTATCCAGTTGAATTATTTTCTATTGGCAAGGGAAAGACTCCATGGAAAAAAAAGCAATTAGACGTCTAGTACTATACTTATATATTTGTCTTTATCTAGGTCTTCCTGTCAATATACTTATATACTTGTTGATATTCATCTCGGTTCATGTATCTCAAGTTTTGAAAAATAACCACACTACTCTTACACGCCTAGAGTGGAGTGCTTATACTTTGGCCTTTGCAGTTAATTGCAATCGCAAGCTCTCCTCCTCAATTCGAAAACGCATTATAGTTATAGGTTATTATAATACATGATTACACACATTCTCTAACTTCATTTTTACCTCAGGGGAATAGTTCAGATCAGTATGTAGATTTATTTATAAAAATACTTGGGAGACCTTCCATTCTTGCTCTAGTACTAGGGGTTTGGGAGGGGGGAAACTTTAAAAAAAAAAAAAGTTTTCCCCCTCCCAAACCCCCTACTAGAACAAGAATACTTGGGATGTAGTAGCTTATGGAAGGTCTCCCAAATACTTATGAGATATAGACTCTATATCTAAATCTATCTAGATCCTAGAACATTATCAGTCTCCGTCGCAGTCGTCAGTAGCCCAAAATACAATTAGAATTGATTTATTTCTCTTACCTGTGAAACGACAATGATGTGCCTTTGACAGCTTTATTGTGGCATAAATATACGCAGCAGTTCTGAACCATTTTATTGTGAATTTTAATATTGTTGTGGTGTTTGTTGTGTCGTTATGATGACATTAGATACCGAATGAATGGTAATGTTTACATTCTCAGCCAACAACAAAATGGCGCTAAATGCTTTCATTGGTGGACACTTTTTAGACTCCGTACGTATTCTCATTCGTTTAATTCTATGAGTTCAACACACAGGCTTGGTATGTCGCCATGAATGAATGAAAAAGTACACAGTTCTCTAAAAACGTATAGGCAATTCTACATGAGTTTGTGCCAATTCATTTTGCAATGGAAAAGACTACAAAGATTTTATTGCTTGTGACTCTTATTACAGAGAACTATTTTATTTCAAAATACGTTCCATCATATCGAACTTTAATCCAGCTACCTGACTCTCTCCCTCTCTCTCTCTCTCTCTCTCTCTCTCTCTCTCTCTCTCTCTCTCTCTCTCTCTCTCACACACACACACACACACTCTTTCTTTCTTTACCTAAGGTTCAACACCAGTCAAATGATGTGGATGCTTCATGAAGATTTTCCTCTCCACATTCCTCTTACTGTGTTAGTTTAATGCCTTGAAGTCAGGCCTTTGATTTTTCTAGTGTCACTATTTCATTGTCAAGGAGTTATGCCAGTTGATGTTACACGGAAAAGACTATAACCGATTGTATAACTCGTAACTCTATCGTAAAAAAACGTTTTATTTCGAAGAAACTCAGAGTGCATTCTTTTTCGTAGCCTCTTCCCATTGATGTTGAGAAAAAAGTAGTGCCGGAATCGGTGACAGTGCTTGCGGAGAGTGAGGGGAGAGAGGCGACTGAGTTGTCGAAAGGGACAGAGCTGTCCATCATTCTTCTTGTTCAAAATAAAAATTTTCTTATTCTCATTGGATGTCTCTTGTCGAATTTGTGTAGTTATGGAAATTTCTATCTATCTGTAAATATTCAGAACACCATTGATGTTGCTACATCAGTAAAAAACAATAATGAATATAACATCTTCAAGAAAGAACAAAATACCAAACACGGAACGAATCGGGCTCCGTCTCCAGCCAATTACGAAAAACAATGAAGATATTGCTTAATTAAACAGATCATGATCTGAACATCAACGTCAAGGACTTTGATACATTTCACCGTTCCGGACGTCCCAAGAGAAATTTGCCTGTAAAAATTGTTAGACGCTTATACAGGGACATTTACTTTTCTTTCAAAACAAAACTAAGTTAAAAGGGTCCG
Organism: Berghia stephanieae; assembly: GCF_034508935.2. Taxonomy (NCBI): domain Eukaryota; kingdom Metazoa; phylum Mollusca; class Gastropoda; order Nudibranchia; family Aeolidiidae; genus Berghia; species Berghia stephanieae. Next base: position 8,335,877 of record NC_088363.1, on the reverse strand, counting down.
GAGTATCAATCTAAGAGGATCCATATTCGATAAATTACAGTCTGGTAAAGAGCGCTCCAAATTTCCCCTTCAAAATGCATGGTCATTTAACGTAAAAAAATAAGGTTGTGGATTGACATTAAACGGCGATGAAGTCTAATTTGATTCAGGTCGTTCTATAGGGAATGAGATGAGCGGAAGAGTAGCGTCCCGTCACCGGCTATTTGTACAGAAATATGAATAATATTTTTTTTATCGAAGTGGTTATTCAGTATCTGATACTGAATAGTGTATTGCCACTATTCAGTATCCACAAGGAACTCTTTTTTATAGAGAGAGTGAAAAGTGCGACAATCTCGGTTGAATGTAAATAAACTGCTGACCTACTTCCAGATTGAACACGTGCAGTAACTGACAGCCCGATTCAAAGTTGTAAAAATATTTTGATCGTAATTTTTCAAATTTCTGCTATTGTGCAATTAGCATAGTTCAAAATATCAAAGTAAAAGTGGCATTCAAATACATTTTTAAATGTCTAAATAGACATGATTAAATGTCACTAAATGTTCAGTGACACCATGGCTTGGTGGATATAAGCTGTTTGACTCTGAGCTTAAGGTTCGAGAGTTCAAATCCCGGCAGGGATTTTTTTTTCCTCCCAATGTTTTTAAAATTCCTTCTGTCTATTGATATTTTTTAAACTTTTGTTTTAATAATTTTATTTGCTTGTAATATGCTTTAATGATATTATACTATTGCTCTTTTATTATTATTATTATTATTATTATTATTATTGTTATTATTATTATTATTATTATTATTATTATTATTATTATTATTATTATTATTATTATTATTATTATTATTATTATTACTATTACTATTATTACTATTATTATTATTATTATTATTATTATTATTATTATTATTATTATTATTATTATTATTTCTACTTACTATTATTATCATTGTTGTTGTTGTAATCGTCATCATCATCATCATTATTATGATTATTATTATTTTTTAATCAAGTAGATGGAGTAATTTAATCAGTTATCGATTTATTACGAATATCTTTTATGTGTTATAATCTCGTTGTTGTTTTTCATTGATGTGCTCTTCTATCGTTTATTACCTTTTAAAATCTTGCTTTTTTTCTGTTTGTCTCATTTGTTGTTGTTGTTGTTGTTGTTGTTGTTGTTGTTTGTTTGTTTGGTCATCGAAGACAAACCCGATTCATTATAAATATGTGGCCAGACTTTCTGCCATTTTTAATTAAGCGATGTACTTCCGTGAATTAATTCCCGTATTATATTAAAATTTACGTGATAATAATAATAATAATAATAATAATAATAATAATAATAATAATAATAATAATAATAATAATAATAATAATAATAATAGTAATAATAATAATAATAATAATAATAATAATAATAATAATAATAATAATAATAATAATAATAATGATAATAATAATAATAATAGTAATAATAATAATAATAATAATAATAATAATAATAATAATAATAATAATAATAATAATAATAATAATAATAATAATAATAATAATAATAATAATAATAATGATGATGATGATGATAAAAAATAATAATAATAATAATAATAAAAATAACAATAGCAATAATAATAATAATAATAATAATAATAATAATAATAATAATAATAATGATAAAATAATAATAATAATAATAATAATAATAATAATAATAATAATAATAATAATAATAATAATAATAATAAAAATAACAATAATAATAATAATAATAATAATAATAATAATAATAATAATAATAATAATAATAATAATAATAATAATAGTAATAATAATTTAAATAGATACTGAATATTAGACTACAATTGACATCTATTTACTGAATACACGTGGTATTTTTAGGGGTGTTTCTTTTTTTTACGAAACACGCGGGGAAGTAGGCAACAGTGGGGAGTGTACCTGGGACTGGGTTTCGTAAAAAAAAAAGCAATTACTTTTTTTACGAAACCCGACAATATCCGACAAAGTTATGGAAAGAAAGTAGGCAACAGTGGGGGAGTGATCCAAGGCCGTCTATATAGAGGGCCTTGAGTGATCCCGAGACTCAGGGAAGTGTACACTATTGGGGAGTAAACCTAAGTCTATGGTTTTTCGACGGGTTTTGGCGGGTTTCGTAAAAAAGTAATTGCTTCATTCTCGTCCGGTACCCACCTCCCATAGTCCGGCTTCATTTCCCACTGGTATCCATCTTCCATACTCCCAGGTTCATTTCCACTGATATCCTCTTCTCACAGTCCCAGGTTCACTCCCAACCGGTGTGCACTTCCTTGAGTCCCGGTTCATTGTCCAATGGTGCCCACTTCCCATAACTTTTGACAATTTCGGGAGGTTTCGAAATAAAAGTACATTCTGAGCTCACTGTCCACTGGTATCAACCTCTCGCAGTTCCAGGTTCAATCCTCATCGGTGTCCGAATCCCAGATTCACTCCCCACTGCTGCCTGCTTCCCATAACTTTGTCGGGTTTTGTCGGGTTCCGTAAAAAAGTAATTCCCCCTCCCCCTTGGTCTTGCTTTTTTACAAAATCCAGAGTCCCAGTTTCACTCCCCACAAGTGTACACTTCCTTGAATCTCAGGATCACCCCCCACTGTTGCCTACTTCAATAACTTTGTCGGATATTGCCAGGTTTCGTCGGGTCTCATAAAAAAGTAATTGCTTTTATATGAAACTCGCTGAAACCCGCCGAAAACCAGAGTCTCAGGTTCACTCCCTACTGGTGTACACTTCCATGAATCTCAAGTTAACCCCCCAATGTTGCCTACTTCCCATAACTTTGTCAGATATGCCGGGTTTCGTAAAAAGGTAATTCCGTTTATGTGAAACTCGCTGAAACCAGCCGAAAATCATAGTCTCAGGTTCCTTCCCCACTGGTGTACACTTCCCTGAGTCTCAAATTAACCCCCCAATGTTGCCTACTTCCCATAACTTTGTCGGATATTGCCGGGTTTCGTAAAAAGGTAATTGCTTTTATGTGAAACTCGCTGAAACCTGCCTAAAACAATAGTCTCAGGTTCACTCCCCACTGGTGTACACTTCCCCGAGTCTCAGGTTCACTCCCCACTGTTGCCTACTTCCCATAACTTTGTCGGATATTGCCGGGTTTCGTCGGGTTTCGTAAAAAAGTAATTGCTTTTATGTGAAACTCGCTGAAACCTGCCGAAAACCATAGTCTCAGGTTCACTCCCCACTGGTGTACACTTCCCTGAGTCTCAAGTTAACCCCCTAATGTTGCCTACTTCCCATAACTTTGTCAGATATTGCCGGGTTTCGTAAAAAGGTAATTGCTTTTATGTGAAACTCGCTGAAACCTGCCGAAAACCATAGTCTCAGGTTCACTCCCCACTGGTGTCCACTTCCCTGAGTCTCAGGTTCACTCCCCACTGTTGCCTACTTCCCACAACGTTGTCGGATATTGCCGGGTTTCGTAAAAAAGTAATTGCTTTTATGTGAAACTCGCTGAAACCCGCTGAAAACCAGATTCTCAGGTTCACTCCCCACTGGTGTATACTTCCATGAATCTCAGGTTCACTCCCCACTGTTGCCTACTTCAATAACTTTGTCGGATATTGCCAGGTTTAGTCGGGCTTCGTAAAAAAGTAATTGCTTTTATGTGAAACTCGCTGAAACCCGCCGAAAACCAGAGTCTCAGGTTCACTCCCCACTGTTGCCTACTTCCCATAACTTTGTCGGATATTGCCGGGTTTCGTAAAAAGGTAATTGCTTTTATGTAAAAACTCGCTGAAACCTGCCGAAAACCATAGTCTCAGGTTCACTCCCCACTGGTGTACACTTCCCTGAGTCTCAGGTTCACTCCCCACTGTTGCCTACTTCCCACAACTTTGTCGGATATTGCCGGGTTTCGTAAAAAGGTAATTGCTTTTATGTAAAAACTCGCTGAAACCTGCCGAAAACCATAGTCTCAGGTTCACTCCCCACTGGTGTACACTTCCCTGAGTCTCAGGTTCACTCCCCACTGTTGCCTACTTCCCACAACTTTGTCGGATATTGCCGGGTTTCGTAAAAAAAGTAATTGCTTTTATATGATTTTCGCTGAAACCCGCTGAAAACCAGATTCTCAGGTTCACTCCCCACTGGTGTATACTTCTATGAATCTCCGGTTCACTCCCCACTGTTGCTTACTTCCCATAACTTTGTCGGATCTTGCCGGGTTTCGTAAAAAAGTAATTGCTTTTATGTGAAACTCGCTGAAACCTGCAGAAAACCATAGTCTCAGGTTCACTCCCCATTGGTGTACACTTCCCTTAGTCTCAGGTTCACTCCCCATTATTTGCCTACTTTCCATAACTTTGCCCCATTTTGTTGGGACTTGGCGCATTTCGTAAACAAAAAGTAATTGCCTTTTTTTTCCTCCATAAACCCGCCGAAACCCAGTCCCAGGTTTACTCCCCACTAGTGTACACTTCCCCGAATCTCAGGTTCACTTCCCACTGTTGCCTACTTCTCATAACTTTGTCGGATATTGCCGGGTTTCGTAAAAAGGTAATTCCGTTTATGTGAAACTCGCTGAAACCAGCCGAAAATCATAGTCTCGGGTTCCTTCCCCACTGGTGTACACTTCCCTGAGTCTCAAATTAACCCCCCAATGTTGCCTACTTCCCATAACTTTGTCGGATATTGCCGGGTTTCGTAAAAAGGTAATTGCTTTTATGTGAAACTCGCTGAAACCTGCCTAAAACAATAGTCTCAGGTTCACTCCCCACTGGTGTACACTTCCCTGAGTCTCAGGTTCACTCCCCACTGTTGCCTACTTCCCATAACTTTGTCGGATATTGCCGGGTTTCGTCGGGTTTCGTAAAAAAGTAATTGCTTTTATGTGAAACTCGCTGAAACCTGCCGAAAACCATAGTCTCAGGTTCACTCCCCACTGGTGTACACTTCCCTGAGTCTCAAGTTAACCCCCTAATGTTGCCTACTTCCCATAACTTTGTCAGATATTGCCGGGTTTCGTAAAAAGGTAATTGCTTTTATGTGAAACCGCTGAAACCTGCCAAAAACCATAGTCTCAGGTTCACTCCCCACTGGTGTCCACTTCCCTGAGTCTCAGGTTCACTCCCCACTGTTGCCTACTTCCCACAACGTTGTCGGATATTGCCGGGTTTCGTAAAAAAGTAATTACTTTTATGTGAAACTCGCTGAAACCCGCTGAAAACCAGATTCTCAGGTTCACTCCCTACTGGTGTATACTTCCATGAATCTCAGGTTCACTCCCCACTGTTGCCTACTTCAATAACTTTGTCGGATATTGCCAGGTTTAGTCGGGCTTCGTAAAAAAGTAATTGCTTTTATGTGAAACTCGCTGAAACCCGCCGAAAACCAGAGTCTCAGGTTCACTCCCCACTGTTGCCTACTTCCCATAACTTTGTCGGATATTGCCGGTTTCGTAAAAAGGTAATTGCTTTTATGTAAAAACTCGCTGAAACCTGCCGAAAACCATAGTCTCAGGTTCACTCCCCACTGGTGTACACTTCCCTGAGTCTCAGGTTCACTCCCCACTGTTGCCTACTTCCCACAACTTTGTCGGATATTGCCGGGTTTCGTAAAAAGGTAATTGCTTTTATGTAAAAACTCGCTGAAACCTGCCGAAAACCATAGTCTCAGGTTCACTCCCCACTGGTGTACACTTCCCTGAGTCTCAGGTTCACTCCCCACTGTTGCCTACTTCCCACAACTTTGTCGGATATTGCCGGGTTTCGTAAAAAAAGCAATTGCTTTTATATGATTTTCGCTGAAACCCGCTGAAAACCAGATTCTCAGGTTCACTCCCCACTGGTGTATACTTCTATGAATCTCCGGTTCACTCCCCACTGTTGCTTACTTCCCATAACTTTGTCGGATCTTGCCGGGTTTCGTAAAAAAGTAATTGCTTTTATGAGAAACTCGCTGAAACCTGCAGAAAACCATAGTCTCAGGTTCACTCCCCATTGGTGTACACTTCCCTTAGTCTCAGGTTCACTCCCCATTATTTGCCTACTTTCCATAACTTTGCCCCATTTTGTTGGGACTTGGCGCATTTCGTAAACAAAAGTAATTGCCTTTTTTTTCCTCCATAAACCCGCCGAAACCAGTCCCAGGTTTACTCCCCACTAGTGTACACTTCCCGAATCTCAGGTTCACTTCCCACTGTTGCCTACTTCTCATAACTTTGTCGGATATTGCCGGGTTTCGTAAAAAAGTAATTGTTTTTATGTGAATTTCACTGAAAGCCGCCGAAAACCATAGTCTCAGGTTCACTCCCCACTGGTGTACACTTCCCTTAGTCTCAGGTTTACTCCACATTATTTGACTCCTTTCGATAACTTTGCCCCATGTTGTTGGAATTTGGCGCATTTCGTAAAAAAAAGTAATTGCTTTTTTTTTTATACAAAACCCGCCGAAACCCAGACCCAGGTTCACTCCCCACTGGTGTACACTTCCCCTAATCTCAGGTTCACTCCCCACTGTTGCCTACTACCCATAACTTTCTCGGATATTGCCAGGTTTCGTCGGGTTTTGTAAAAAAGTAATTGCTTTTATAAGAAATTATCTGAAGCCCGCCAAAAACCATAGTCTCAGGTTCACTCCCCACTGGTGTACACTTCACTGTCTCAGGTTCAGTCCCCACGCTTTGCCTACTTTCCACAACTTTGCCGCATATTGTCGGGTTTCGTAAAAAAGTAATCCCCCCCCCCCCCCCCCCCCATTTTGTTACTGCTGTTTTACAAAACCCAGAGTCCCAGGTTCACTCCCGACCGGTGTACACTTCCCTGAATCTCAGGTTCATCCCTTCCTCTCCCCCCCCCCCCCTCCCCTACACTCACACACACACACACACACACACACACACACACACACACACACACATACACGCTGCTGCCTACCTCCCATAACTTTGTCGGATATTGCCAGATGCCGTCGGGTTTCGTAAAAAAGTAATTGCTTTTTATTACGAAACCCGCCGAAACCCAGTCCCAGGTTCATTCCCCGACTTCTCTAAGTCCCAGATTCACTCCCACAGCTGCGCTGCCCTCTTCCCATAACTGTGTATTATAGTGCAAAAGCACTATTCAGTGTCAGATACTGAATAGTGGAAAACCGCTATTCAGTATCTGATACGGAATAGTGCAAAACCACTATTCAGTATCAGATACTGATTAGTGCTAGCCTTTTTTTATTTGGAGCGCTTGGCTTGTAGTTGGTTTGTTTACAAATAACTTCTCCACCGGTGACGTCCAATCAAGGGACGCTACTCTTCCGTTAAACTCCAATTCTCAATCTCAAAAGTTCAGGACCCAGTATTGGTTTGGATGGTGATATAATGATAATGATGATGATGATAATAATAATAATAATAATAATAATAATAATAATAATAATAAAATAATAATAATAATAATAATAATAATAATAATAATAATAATAATAATAATAATAATAATAATAATAATAATAATAATAATAATAATAATAATAATAAAATAAAAATAATAATAATAACAATAATAATAATAATAATAATAATAATAATAATAATAATATATATATATATATATATATATATTATATATATATATGTATACATATATATATTATTCATTTAAAAAATGGAAATTCCTTTACAGACGAGACGTGGCATGCATAAAAATATATAAACACAAAGTTGAGAATCAATGTATACATCCTATATATAATATATGCAAATGCACAAAAATGTAAAATATATACACCAAGAACCAATAGCGACACTTTATATATTAATTTGATAAATTGAGATAGGCCATACCTCTGGTCTCTTGTCCGAACCTGTGTGTGTATATTTTAAAAACAGGATTTAATTTAAATCACGTCGCGCGTTAAAAAAAATTGAACACCATGTGGCAAAAATGAATTAAGGTGACGTGTTGTCTTTGTTTTTTTTAGATATGAGACGACGGCTCCTCATGAAGAACTTAATATATTTGTGAAGGGGGTGATCGCCATCCTTCATAACTTTCTCCATTTTACTTAGACAAAATCTCTTGAACAGTTCTTCCACATTGGAAATTGTGTGAGTATAACTCCTGGCTTTATCAATTATCCGATCAATTTTCTTAATGTCGCAAATACTGGCATTTCCACACCATGCTGTAATACAAAAAATAATAACGGTCTCCAAAACGGATCTATAAAAAAGGGTGCATAACGTTTATATATATATATATATATATATATATATATATATATATATATATATATATATATATATATATATATACATAATGACGACGATGATGGTGACGTTGGAGGCGATTGGTAAACAACTTAAAACAGCTTGGAGGTGAAGGTCCCGTGGAAGGAAAAGTTCATTTTGATGTCGACTGGGATGGAAGCGGTAGCCAGTTCCTGGAACGTAGAAGCATCCAGAATGACCAGGAAAGAGTGAAGTTCTGACGAATTGGACACGATGGGGCACAGTACAACACCTGGTGATTGGAAACAATGCCAGGCAATGAATTAATGAATGGTAAAGTAATGATGAAGATGATGATGATGATGATAACGAGAATGATGATGATGATGATGATAATAATAATGATGGTGATGATGATGATGATGATGATAACGAGAATGATGATGTTGATGATGATGATGATGATGATGATGATGATGATGATGATGATGATGATGATGATGATGATGATGATGATGATGGTGGTGATGGTGATGGTCATGATAATGATGATGATGACGATGAAATAGGGAAGCAGTAGACAATACATATTTATATTCTATAGTCACCATGTATACCGATCGCCTCTAAAAATATCAAGCAAGGAGGGATTTGCGAGTGACCGACCGTCCCTCCGCTTGTCGCCCAGGTATTTGGCCAATCCATTGCGATTTAATTACGATTCGTTTCAGACGTGCCTGTTCTCAGATCGTCACCAGTAGAAAACACCACGTGTATGGGGTCCTTAGACTAGAAAACAAGATTCCATCACTCTGAAACCAGAAGATCAATTACACATGGTATGTATCCAGCCCTCCAGAAGAGCGGTTTTACATTTCCAGTAAGATTGGAACCAGTTCTTTTCTATCAAACTTTGTTCTCTATCAAATAGGGAAAAGAAGCTCCACCCCGTTGAAATAGACTCTGGGCATGTCTACCTTCATCTTCCTCTGTGGCGCCGGGTTGTTGCACAAAAACTGAGATATACTATACGTTAGACTCATTCCTTCCCAGCCAGGGTATCCAGTCAGGGTCAGGAAAAAAACCAAGTAATCTCATTCCAAGACAAAGACATATAAAGAGGGATAGAATACACTCCGGATAAGTGGTTTTACACTTCCAGTGAGATTGGCGACAATTTTTTACATCAAACTTTTGTTCCCAATTGGATTGCGATATAGAGCGCCATCTGGTTGAAATCGACTCTGAGCATATCTAAGTGTCTACCTTCATCTTCCTCCGTGGCTCCGGGTTGCTGCACAAAAACTGGTTCGGCCACCATATAATCTTGGCTTGGGCAATTCCAGAACTTGGCCTTCTTTGTTTCAATGTCCAATTTGATTACCTGGTTAAGATATAAATGTTACAAACTCAAAATTCAAATGAGACCGGGTCACTCGGGCATTATGTGGAAGTGAAACAGATTCCAAAAATGCATTAAAAGTTACAATTATCAACAACAACAACAAGGGCATTCTGGATTTAAGCATTTAATACAACTATATGTATTCTACCCTTTAAAATGGAAGCACATCTGATCTAATCGGGAGGTTTGCAGTTCGATCACCAGTCGAGAAAGTCTGATTTTTTGGGGGTGATCTTTTCTTGTCTTTTTCTATTTTTGCTTTGCCTGTTACTGATTCGTTTTTAAAGGGGTTACGGCGCTTGCATAACATTAAGATCATATCAGCGCAGCGCCAGTAAAAAAGAAGAAAATGGGATAGTAATACAATTAAAGCACCCAAGATAAGGTAAGACAAAGAGAAATTAGTTCAATTAGGAAACAGATGTAGATTCCAAGAGTACACTATCAAAGTACTTAGTTTGAGATCACCCAAAATGCTCATTCAGACATAAGCACAGGTCCCCAAAAAGAGGAATACACTCAAATGTTTACAAATCATACATAATATGTAAATTATAGATAATACGGTGCGTAACAGGGAGGTGATTTACTAAACAAAACAAAAAATATCATCTCCCAAAATTAACTATACATTTGACTGTTTCCCTCCCATCCAGGGGATCCGGCCAGGGCCAGGACAAAACCAAGTAATCCCAATCCAAGACAAAGACAGAAAAGCATATTGGAAAACAGATATAGGGGGATAGAAGACACAGCAAGTACCTCCGTGCCCACTATGGGAGGTCGGGAACCACACCCAGAGTGTAACTGTTTCATACAAGCTTTCAGATCTTTATCTTACACCAGTGCTTGCAGTAAGTGTTACTCAATGAGAAGGGAAAAGAAGTATTCAATGATTATGTGGGCTTAGTTTTGATTTTTTTAACGGTTGCAATGAAAACGAATAAAAGTTATCGTCGTGAATTAAACGTAGATTTTGCTCTCAGGGTCGCTGCTGCAGAATGTATTAAATTTCTAAAGAGACAATCGTTTAAATCTCACGTTTCTAATCATGTTACTTTTAACCAATCAATTGCCGAAGTCCCAGGTTTGAGAGCTTCTGCCATGATGACGTCATTCAAATCGATCGATATTTGAAGTACGAGTTTTTTGACCAAATTTTTTAAGACGTATTTTATCAGAGTAAGGCAGTTCAAGAGATGTGTTTTGATGGTCTTTTCTTGTATTTTTCTTTCTTTTTTTCTTTGCCAGATAGTGCTTCATACACAATTTCAGATCTTTATCTTACACCAGCGCTTGCTCCCTAATTTCTTAAAAATACACAGTAAGTTTTATTTCAATGAGAAGGGGAAAGAAGTAATCGGTGAAAATATGGGCTTAGTTTTTTTTTAAAACGGTTGCATCGAAAATGAATAACAGTTATCGTCGCGAATTAAACAAATCTAAATATATTATAACTGTTTACCTTCATGATGGGGTCATTGTCGACAGTTGCGAATCCATAAATGTATCGATATTTCTTAGTATTGATGGATTCGTAGTTGATCCGTGGAAGATCGAAATGAACATTGTCTGAAATAGAAAGATAGGTAGATGGAGTTAGACAATGGTTTTATTAATCAGTGATGATGATCTACCACTTGCAGTGTCAAACATATTTCTATGAAAAGCGCTCAGGTGGCTCCACGGCAGAAATGAAAAAAAATATTCTTGTCTTATGTCACATTTTGCCACCTGTGTTAATTTGCATGAATTTTGGTGACCTTCGCAATGTTATGACGTCAGCCTATACAGGGTAGCACCAGATGTGAAACGTGACACAAGGCCAGCGGTGTCCTTGGATAGACAGATGTTGGGTAAGGATTGGAAAAAAGAAAAAGAAAATCAATTCATTACTTCTCTCTCTCTCTCTCTCTCTCTCTCTCTCTCTCTCTCTCTCTCTCTCTCTCTCTCTCTCCGTCTCTCTCTCTGTCTCTCTGTCTCTCTCTCTCTCTCTCTCTCCGTCTCTCTCTCTCTGTCTCTCTCTCTCTCCGTCTCTCTCTCTGTCTCTCTGTCTCTCTCTCTCTCTCGTCTCCTCTCGTCTCTCTCTCTTCTTCTCTCCGTCTCTCTCTCTCTGTCTCTCTGTCTCTCTCTCTCTCTCTCTCTCTCTCTCTCTCTCTCTCTCTCTCTCTCTCTCTCTCTCTCTCTCTCTCTCCCCTTACGCATATTTCTCTCTTAACCACTCTTTTATCTTTATGTGATGTTTTTAGAAGCCATCTTGTTATAGAAAGATAAAATATTCTAACAGGTAAGCAAGGTGATGATTGATTCAGAAAACAATTGTTCAAATTAATTTTAATTTACTCTTTTTCCTTTGTTTAGATAGACTATGTTTTGCATGCTGTGTCTTGCTTTATATTTATGTTTTAAAGAATTTTACAGCGCTTGCAACACATTAAGGTCATATCAGCGCCATTAAGAAAGACGAAAATGGATAGTAACAAGTTCTAGCATTACAATTAAACTACCAAAGAAAAATTAAGACAAAGGGGAATTGGTTCAAATAGAGAACAGATGTAGATGTATATATAATATAATATATAAGCAACACAACATGTCTCTGGCTGCCGGAAAACGTCGAAATTTGCAGTTAATGGATTTCTTCACCTTTTTTTTGGACTAACTCTATAGTCCTGTCTTGAACTGTCTGGCTTTGGTAGTGCCGGGCGGCACCAACTCTTTTCGTTATCAATAAATTACCGGTAAGGCTGTTACCGGTATTAGTCGCTCGGCACTAGTCTTTGGAGCAGAATGACACTCTGGACGTAGAGTAGTCCCGAGGGAATCACATGACTAGAAGTGAAATTTTCAGCATTAGACGACATAAGACGATTTGTTACATTTAAATATTTTAAAAAACCCACGTAAATTCGCATCTATATAGCGTTATATCCACTAATATTCTCAAACGCAAATCAATAAGTTTCAATCTTACATTAACACTTAACATGTAGGACGAGTAATACATTTTATTTTCGATAGTGGCAACGCAGTAAACGACCAGGTAATGATTTGAACTTGAATATTGTGAGAGATTGTGAATTCAGAACCTTTCCAGGGGACGCAACTTCTCGCCGCTCTGACTCAGGGCGGGAACTAAATGGTTATACCAGTGTCAAACCAGAAGGCCAAAAAGTCACACATTGTACTCGTGTAATGTTTTTGAATTTGAATAAATTACAGTAGGAAGAGACACTCACAACCAAATATTCTGTCTGCATCAACTTCTATAATGTTGTTACTGGACAAGACAGCTTTGGCTTCACTTCCTTCAAGGTGGTTGACTGGATCTCCTATCTGGGCCTTAAAGATAAAATAATACAAATAATAAATGGTAAAAAATGAGCTTTTGTAAAGTGCAATATCCAATTTAATGTGCTCAAAGCGCTTTACAAGGGGTCCCTGACCAACAGCAACACGTAACATAAAGAACGAAACGTGAGGCCTGTTAGGCGATATTACAAATTTTATTTTCTAACAGCGACAATGCTGTCAGCGGTCAGGTACTCATTTTACACCCGAGTACGATGAAAGAATGTGAGTAAAGAGATTTTCCCCAAGGACTCAACTATGCGCCGAGCGAGGCTCGAACCCAGGACCTTTCGACCGAATGCGAGTGTCATACCACAAGAACACATAGCCGCGCAACAGATAGATACCCATCTTCAGTCAGTAACAAACACAGTAAAACACCCACTGCCTCCTAACCATGTTTCACTTTTATATTTTCAAAATAAAACTGGAGCCAACGTAAATGATGTTTTCGCGACGTGTACCAATATGTAGGTCTGACATCCGAGCCCTACTAAAGGCCTAGTTTAACATTGTTCAAATGGACAATCTTTTGCGTCCGATTTTGAGATTTTCATTACAACAATGAGCCCAAGATGAATTTGGTTCTCAGACCTGCAAATAAGCGCACGTCGTGTTTTCGTCCTCATCTTCTCGAGTTCAATGTTTGCGTTTTATGATGCAGGCGAGGGTTAACAGGGGAAAGCGTACCATTGGGAAGAATTTAGACATCAAAACATCCCAAAATACCGGGTACCCTCTGTGGTGCACTGGAAACGCGTCTGACAGATAATCAGGAACCAGGAGGTTCGAACCCCAACTGATTTTTTGGGATGTTTATTTTCTTCTTCCTGTATTCTTCTTTCTGCTGTGTTTGGTATTGTTTTACACACACACTTGTTCCCATCCTTATCTTATACCAGTGCCTGTTCCATAATTTGTTACAACTAGATCAAGATCTGAAAAAGTGTGTATGAAACTGTGCCTGACAAAAGCATGAAAGAAAAAGAAACATAAGTAAAAAAAACAATGCCAATAATTCAGTCTACATCGACTGGAGATTGAACCTGAGACTTGATTACTGGTCAGACGTGGTGCTACTGCCATTAGGGAGCAGTGTGGCTCAGCGGTACGGTCTATGCCTCGTACCCGAAAGGTATCGAGTTCGATCACCTGCCACTGCGCTGTGTGGCCTTGAGCAAGTCATCTCGCCCTAGCTCAATTTTTGGCGCTTCACAGTCTTTCCTTGGAATATACCCTAGAGACATCCCATGGGATGGAAAAGGGAAATCTTATTTATTTTAATTTTATTTTTATTACAGCATGGAGGATTCCGGATAGTTTGAACGGTTTTATGCCTATGTTCTTCACAAGGGTACGCCTTTTACGATGTGAACCCTTGCTTCCATCACACAACACAAACATTGAACACGAGAAGACGGGTACGAAGATATTAGCGTAGCTTCATTTCTATTTTTGAAAAAATCCCTAGTTTGTCACGAATAGACCAAAACCGGACGTGCATAATTACAATTCATCATTATGGGCGTATTGTTGTTATGGAAATCGCAAAAAGGTGCTCAAAATATTATCCATTACAACAATGCAAAACCATGCCTTTAATGAATGTCAAATATCAGACCTGCATAAATGTAAACCACATTCATATCATTAACAGCGACATATGTTTTTGACTGATTACAATCTTAGTGTTAAACAACAAACATACCTCTTTAACATCGAGGGGTAAGACAAATCGAGCAAAATTCGCTGCGTTGACGGTGTTGATGTCATCATTGACGAATGGATTCATGTAAAAAAAATTCACAATCTCCGAATTATCTATAAGGCAAAGATCAACAACCAAATAGCCGTCCTCCTCGAAACAGTTGATAAAATGGAAGACAATTCCGTGCGGCGCCTGGTAGGTGTATGGCATACGTCTCCCCGTCTCCTTCTCTACCACGTGAATCAATATCTAACATGAAATAAAAACATGGGCAAAATAAAGTTAAACCGACGTGTACCTATTTGCAGGTCTGATAACCCAAATTTTTAAGGGGAGGGGGGGGGGCATTCTTGCAAGAGAAATACTCTCAAAACCAACACAAAATATTGTCTATTACAACAGTGTTTAAACAAGCCCATATATTATGTCCGGTTATCAGACCTACAAATATGTGCACGTCGATCTAAATCAAATAAAAGTGCCAAAAGATCGTTTCAGAAACTGTCGCCACAAAATTATCTCAATAACAAATTACTTTGGATAATTAATTTGGAGGTATCCGCAACAATATTATCCTACATTAAAAAGTAAATTCATTTAACATAATATTCGCGGATATTCTAAAAGAGACTTCCAGTAACACTCTTGAAATATCTATCACCACCTATTTCCTATACTCATCCTCTAACTGGCCCCGACCAACATTGCTTGACAATATTAAAAGCTAAAAAAACTTGGAGATTTTATATAGCGCAGAACTTAAAGCGATTTACAAAGGTTCTCTGGCCAACAACAAAACGTAACATTTTGGACGAGACATGTAGGCATTATTATAATTTTCCAACAGAATCAAGACTGTTAAGGGCCAGCTTCTCATTTTACACCTGATTACGATGACAGAATGGGAGTAAAAAGCCTTTTCTAAGGACTCAACTAAATATACGCGGTTGAGAGAGGGATTCGAACCCTGGACCTTCCGATTTGAAGGTGAAAGTCATACTACAAGTCCGCATAGCCGCACAATTATTAGAGGACACGACATCGTAATGGATAACTAATTACCTTTTCATCTGGGAAAAACTCCATGCAATCCACAACCGACGCCAACCTCATCCTGGACGTGAGAAGTTTCCAAAGATTTAGGGTAACCGGGAGTTCTAGAATAATGATGTAGTTTTCAGATATCCCAAAGGAGTGGGTGTATCCAATGTTTAATTTCCAACGACTTGGGATGCAAGCGATGATCCTAGCATCATGAATGGATGCTGTAGAATAAGAAAAAAATACTAAATAGATGCTAAAACCAATAGACTTTAAAAGTAATGTACAAAAATAAATAGAGCAGCTTTAAAAAGAACTAAATACTAGACACGGAACATTTTGGGGTCACAACCCTTCTTCAGTCTATAAAGGAAGCAGTTCGAAATACAGTTATTACCTAAATTACGACGAACAAAGAGGATCACACGTGAATTGATATACGCAGATGAAACAGGCATAATCTTTGAATCAGAGCATCAAGCAAAAATATACACGCCAATAATATCAACTACTCTAGAAGCAATGAATCTAAAAGTGAATCAATCCAAAACAGAATATACAAAAATCAACAGAAATTTTAATGAATGTAAAAGTGTAGGTGAACTAGGCAATTTGATCAACAAAAATGATGACATCAGAAAACGAAAGCAGATGACCACCATGTATCCAACCAACTCCAAAAGTTATAGAACAGACAACATAATCAGTGAGAGAAAAAGAATACAGAATTATGAGGCGCTGATTATTCCGATATTGACATATAATTGTGGAAACTGCGACTTCACAAAATAGAACTTTGAAAATCTCGATTCATTCCACCGCAAACAATTGCGTCACGTAATCGGAATCTATTGGCCAGAGGCAATAACTAATACTGATCTCTATGAAAGAAACAGGGTCCAACGCCTCAGTACAATAATAATGGAACAGCAATTTGGTCACATCAAACGTCGAGAAAATAACAACTCATTCCAAACTGCAATGACAGAATATTTCCTTCATGGCAACAAATATGTAGGGAGACCGCCAACATCAATAGTAACCACTCTGAACCAGGATCTCTCTACATATCAGAAAGTTCAAGAATAAATTGCAATTGAATGCGGATAAAACCGAGGTGCTAATATTTGGGAACAAGAATAAAACCAACCAAATTAATCAAACGTTTTTTGGAGATAAACGAAATCAAAGTGCCACTTGTCAATAAAGTTAGGAATCCTGGGGTCATGTTTGATTCGGACCTTTCAATGAATGAACAAGTATGTCGATGAAAGAAGAAATTATTTGTAGATTTGAAAAAGATAAGTTCTATGTGATATTTTATAACAAAGAATGCCTGTCAAAAATTAATGTCTGCCTTAGTTTTGTTATTTTTTAAAATTAGATTATTTAACTCTTTACTTTCTGGTACATCAAGTACAAATATTCGTTCTCTCCAAAATAAATTCTAAACAATGCAGCCCTCTTGGTAATGAAAAAGAAGCGCCATGATGAAGCAGCACCTCTCATGGTGGACTTACACTGGCTGCCTGTGAGAGGAAGTATAGAATATAAAGAAGCAACATTAATTTTTTTAATGTCTAGATAACAGCGCCGTCGCCCCTTCTTATCTGACAGGGCCCATTGAGATATATGAACCGCAAAGATGTCTTCTTTCCTCTTCTGATTCAAAAACTCTAAAGCCACCCGAAACTAGACTGAGGCCGGGGACAAAAACTTTTCTTGTTCGGCCCTAGAATTTGGAATATATCGCTTTTAAAAATAGGAGAATCAACAGCCCTAGAAACATTCAAAAAAGAACTGAAAACTCGTCTTTTTGGTCATGTTTCGGTGGGCAGCTACTCAAATGATTATAAATGACTTAAATTTTGTTTCTGACTGTGTACGGTATGTATGTGTGTGTGTGTGTTGTGTGCGCGCGCGCCACGTGTAAGTGTTGTGACTGGAATCATACTGTGCATGTTGTGTGATATTTCTGATGTATCTACATGTCATTGTAAGGCGTCAGTGCCCTCCGTACTAAATCACAAGAAGATTTTGACAGCATCAAAACTCTGCCGGCAAACCATGCCCTCCGTACTAAAGTCACAGAAGATTTTGACAGCATCAAATCTGGCCAGGGCAGAAAAGACAAATCTCGACCGCCCCTTGGATTGATCTCGCTCTCTTTGCTGTGAAGAGTGCTCTACCAACTGAGCTATCGGGACCCGTATGGCTCACAAGGTAATTTTATTTATCATTTTTATTTCTTTATTTGATAGAATTGATTACAAATGCTGTTGTTTAATGATGATGATGATGATAATGATGATGATAATGATGATGATGATGATGATGATGATGATGATGATGATGATGAGAATGTTTTTTCTACCGTTGTTATCCTTAGGGGGAGTGGCCCTGACAATGTTGTATGCCTTCCTGTAATTGAAATTCGTCCCGTAATAAAGAACCGTTCCGTCTTTTTCAAAATGTGGATGGGCTGTACCAAGATGGAGGGCAACCTGCTCCCCTATATCCACCTGCAAATGTTGCAACACACTTAGGTCATATCAGCGCCAGTGAAAAAGAAGATAATGGTAAAGTAAAAAGTTCTAGAATTACAATACAGGTGCCTTTTTTCCAATTCGTAAGAGAGCTCAGTGGAGCGTTTTATTTGGGCACGGAGATATTTTTTCTGCATTTAACATCTTATATATATTTTGCTCACTTATCGTAGAATTATTTCCAAATTTTAAGAGTGGAAAATGGTTTATATAAATTTTAAGAAATTGTTTGTATTAAAAGGAATTGAGGGAGTCTCTCACCCCCTCTCTCTACCATCTTTTAGTGTCCTCCTAGTGCAATATATTCACTTGCCCCAATTTAGAAACAACACCTGCTAGTCGAGTGTGTGGTGTGTGCAATGATTCACTGAAATACACCAGCATGTCACCACATGATGCACTCAATTACACACGCGTGTGATCTTATGGGTTTGTTCTTTTGTCATAGCAATCTAGAGACTATGGATATCGGGCATGGCCATCGTCTACTAATAGTACATTGTCCCGATGGTTGTCCAGCCCCTTAGAACGTAAAATTTTGTCGGCGACTCATCCTCCTATATTAAAGAGGTCGCTGGGCATGGCCCACTTAAGTCACTGTAGTTACGTCATGGTTAGAGGGGGGGGGGGGGCAATCATTATCATCTCTATTAGGCAATGGCCTCTAGAGTGCTATGTAACGGGGTCAATGCTAGGCAATCATAGAGAGTACTCTTAGTAGAGTCTGGGCCAAGGTCATGGCCCACTTAAGTCACTGTGGTTACGTCATGGTAGGGGGGCCCAAGCATTATCATCTCTATGGGGCAATGGCCTCTAGAATGCTATGTACTGGGGTCAAGGTTAGTTAGTAGTATTATAGAGGGACACTGCTAGACAATCAGAGAGAGTACTCTTAGTAGCAAACTAGAGACATAGCAAACTCCCTGCCCTTGCCTCCCCATAAGTTCATCTGCGCTATGCACATCCTCACTGTGAAGTGGTTGCCTACCTCGCCACCTTCTCACTCAGCATTTCCAAGCATTTAGCTCGTCGCATGCCTGTTACATGAGAAGGATGAATAAGGACAAATAATAGTAGAAAAAAAGGGTCAGAATTAGTTTACAGTAGTCAAGCTGAACAAGAAACTGGGCTGTCGTCCTGGGTGCATTTATTAAAGGACGATAACTAATAGATTAAACAAATGTTTTTGCCACTGAAGGGTTGTTCCCCTTGAGTTTTTGAATAAGATGAACCTAGGATAAGATAAACTTCTCGCGTCCTGGGGAGTTTATCTTAAGCGAACTGCAGTGTATATACGTACATACATACATACACACACACACACACACACACACACACATATCTATATTTTTAAAAATATATATATATATAGTGACCGTATGGTTAAGGCATTGCATGCATGCACTGTGACCCCGAAGGTCCCAGGTTCGAGCCCGGGCTTCAGGCACTTTTGTTTTTATTTCCTTGGGCAAGATTATTAACCCCCAATTTGCTCACCTTGAACAACATGGGTGATTCCTGTTGACATCAGACATCTTGTTTGATGAATTATCTATATTCCTTCATGGAAAACCTACGCGACGAT
The DNA here is from genome assembly GCF_034508935.2 of Berghia stephanieae. Lineage (NCBI taxonomy): Eukaryota > Metazoa > Mollusca > Gastropoda > Nudibranchia > Aeolidiidae > Berghia > Berghia stephanieae. Next base: position 8,316,016 of record NC_088363.1, on the reverse strand, counting down.
ATCTTATAGTAATTTTTTAATTATTTAGATTATATATATATATATAATATATATATATATATATATATATATTATATATATAATATATATATATATTATATATATATATAAAGATATAAGATAGGGAGAGAGGGGGATAGCTTAGAGCGAGAAAAAGAGGTAGATCGGAGAGAGAGAGAGAGAGAGAGAGAGAGAGAGAGAGAGAGAGGTGTAGGGGTAGAGAGAGAGAAAGAAAGAAAGAGATTGTGGGAGAGAATGAGAGATATTGGGGAGAGAAAATGCGGGAGTTTGGAGAGAGAGAGAGAGAGAGAGAGAGAGAGAGAGAGAGAGAGTCATACTTTGCCATCAGACAACAACGTTTCAGGATTAACTTCATGAAGGATAGTGGTCTCTGTCATGGCAAATAGTCGGTCACCCATCTCTACAATGTTAACGGCCGTGTTGTCTGTTTTTCCCGGTGGCATTGGCAGGAAATGACTGAAAAACCTGTAGACAAGCACAATTTGATATCCAGGTCTTTTTATCAGCAAATGCATGGAATATTGATATTTTAAAGGAGGGATGGGATGGAATGTAATTTATTTAAAGGGCTATTTTATAATCCTTAACCTAGTCGTACTATTATATAAGTATCTTTACAAGTATATGGCTTTTGATTGTTGTATTCTATAAGTATTTCTTCTTCTTCTTCTTCTTCTCGGGTTGCTTCGGAAGTAATTGGCGATAGACTAGCGCCCTATCCAAGGATAACAAGCAATTGCTATTATCCGTTACAGTCTACATAAACCGGCCCCAGGGGCCCAAGGCTCTGAAGGACTACATTTTTTTTCTTGGGTTTCCCCGGCGTAGATCAAAACTGGATTCTAATGAGGGGTTTTTAAGTTTTCGGCGCTTGCAACACATTTAGGTCATATCAGCGCCAGTAAAAGGAAGAAAATGAGATAGTAAAAAGTTATAGAATTACAATTAAAGCGTCCAAAAATAAGGCAGACAAAGGGGAATTGGTTCTATAGGGAACGGATGTAGATTCCAAGAGCACACCAATAGTGTACATAGTTTGAGATCAATAAATGTCTCATCATAAGCCCAGGTCTCTGCCAAGAGGAACACACTCAATTGTTTACAAATCATACATATGTAAAAGGAAAAATAATACAGTACATAACAGAGAGATGATTTACAAGGAAAAAAATATCATCTCCCAAAACTAACTCTACATTTGACTGTTTCCCTGCTAGCCAGGGTATCCGGCCAGGGACAGGACGAAACCAAATAATCTCATTCCAAGACAAAGACAAAGAACATGTTGGAAAACAGATATAGGGGGATAGGACACACAATACGTACCTCCCTGCCCTCTTTGGGAGGTCAGGAACTGGATTCTAATGCTGGTAACCAATTCAACGGTAGACCTAAGAACATTGACATTTCCATGCATATTTTTTTAACGGAGAGATGAAATGGAATTTATTTAATGAGCTATTCTAAACATCCTTTCTATTTTTTGTTTATATTTCGTTCTTCTTCTTCTTCTTCTTCTTCTTCTTCTTCTTCTTCTTCTTCTTCTTCTTCTTCTTCTTCTTCTTCTTCTCCTCCTCCTCCTCCTATACCTCCTCCTCCTACTACTACTACTCCTCCTCCTCCTCCTCCCCTTCCTCCCCCTCCTCCTGCTTTGGTTTTCCCGTAGATCAAAACTAGTTTTTTTTGTTAACAAATTCAACAGTAAACCGAACGTCATTGGAATTGCCATAGATTTTTTTTAAAAGAAGAGATAAAAAGTAATTTATTTAATGAGCAATTTTGATTATCTTAACATACTCTCAACTCTCTAATTATTTTTTACATGTTGTAAGCCACTTATTGCTGCATGCTTATTCTTGGGTTACCACGGGGAGGTCAAAGCTGAAATCCGATGCTAGTAACGAATTGAATAATCCTCTGAAGAACATCGGCTTTGCCATAGATTTTCGTAGTAATGTCTGTTTATTGAGGACGACATCTGTATCTGCTATCCATAGCGAGAATGTCTGGGGCACACGAGGCAGTTTCATTGTCATTTTGGCAAGAGCACATGCCAGTATTTCCGTAGTACATAATATGGTGTTTCATCCATAGTGCCCTTTCCTGTGTCTAAAAAAGAGAACCTATTCTTGTTGTTCCCACGCTCTTACATAATTATTTTGCAGGTATTTCTTTTAGCTTTATTCTAGGTATCTTTAAATATATAAAAATGACATAATCATCATCATTGTCTTTTTCACCCTGGGCCAGGGTATAGACCACAAACAATTTTCATCCTCTCTATCCTGAGCTAACTTTTTTATCTCGTTCCATGTCCTATCCCTTCTCTGTATATCAGTTTCTTTAATTCGAAGCTGCTTGTTTGGCGAAGAGGTAAATTAAATTCTTTCATTGCAGAAACTCCTCGGTCACCCAAGGTAAAAAAAAGGATTTGATTTGTCCGCCTGTGTTCCTGTAACAATTTGAGTTTTGCGGAAGGGGTGTTAACCCTTCGACAACCCCAAACCTGGAAGACCAGGTGACTCAAAAAGGGGGAGTCACACACACCATTAGTCGCCTTTTACGACACGCTGGCTTGGCGTGGGCTATTCTTGCACCCTCTCAGTTGAGGGATCCCGGACACCACACGGGTACCATAGCAAATGAGGTTTTACCGAGGCGTTCATAATAAGTCAGTTTTCTCATTTTAACTTCTGCCAACAGTTTTCTGGACCTTTGGCCTGCATCAATAAGAACCAGAATGTATGATTTCTTTCTGGTCCATGGTACTCTCTTAGAATTCTTCGGTATACCTACATCTCAAAGGCACCAATCTCCTTCGTTATGGTCCATGTTTCACATACATGTAGGAATAACATTTAGCCATACGTACTTTTGTTTTTGTTGATAGTTTTAAACTAGTGAGGATTTTCGTGAAATTTATTTTGGCAATGGTGATCCTTCTATTGACCTGTGCAAAAGATCTGCCATCTTCTGTGATGCACTGTCCTAGATATGTATAAGCCTGTACTTGTTCTATTGCTTTCCCCCATCTACTGTTAAGATGCCTTTGGGTTTTTCTTCTGATCGTGTGAATACCATTATTTTCGTTTTCTGTATATTAATTTTCAGTCCATAATAAATTACTTATTTTGTTGGTCGTATTTACTAGTTTCTGCAGGTCTTCTTTAATTGTTGCCAGTAATACTGTATCATCTGCATATCTCAAGTTATTGATGTTTCTTTCATTCACAACTACGCCGTGCATCATCTCTATTTCTCTGAATATAAATTATGTGTATAGATTGCAAAGGAACGGTGAGAGGACACAACTTTGTCGGACACCCCGCTTGATTTCCACAGGGCCAGATATTATATTCCCGCTTCTTATTTTGGTATTTTGGGTCCAGTACAGGCTTGTTATAATGACAGTGTCATTTTCATCTATGTCTATTTTACTTAAAGTGCTAATCAGCTTATTGTGGTTTACTTTATCGAGTGCCTTGGAGTAATCAATAAAGCATGCGTACACTTCTCTTTGGACTTCCAGGTGTCTCTCGATTATTATTAATATTATTATTATTATTATTATTATTATTATTATTATTATTATTATTATTATTATTATATTATTGTTATTATTATTATTATTATTATCATTATCATCATCATCATCATCAACATCATTATTATTTCAGACACGGCCATTTCCCGTCCATCCATTACCTTCGAAAAATGCTTTTGCACGGGTCTGGGAAATGGGTCCCGAATCCAACGCCCATTATCCTGTTGGCTGCAAAACACCTGTTGAAATCGTCCGAATCCAAAGCAGTGGACAGATAGGTGACTTTCCCATCTTGAATGGTCCATCTGTGAATGACCGAAAACCCATCAAACAAGTGTTTCCACACATCGTCTCCCATCTTGTAAACACCTGATCCGTTCTTGTAAAGGGAGCCCTTTAGCCAGTCTGGGATATGACCTTGTTGGGGATGAGAAAAGTAAAAAAGACATCAGGAAATTAAAAATAAATAAATTAATTAATTAATACAATAAAATTCCCTTTATTCATCCCCAAGGGGAAATTTGTCTTTAGGGTCTATTCCAAGGGAAGAGTGGAATAGCCCAAGCGTTGCCCGCAGTGCAGCGCCGCAAAGTGAGCTAGGGCGAGGTGACTTGCCCAAGGCCACACAACGACCCGGTTTGTTGAGCTCGGTACCTTTTGGGTACAAAGCAAAGATCGTACCGTTGAGCCATTTATTTTTAAAAAATTATTTATAAATTATAAAAATTATAAAACTAATTGTTTTAAAATAATAATAAATTAAGAAAAATTTTAATACGCGTTGACCCAAATGATTATTTGTAAAATATGCAAGGGTATGATGATGGACCATAACAAGAAATGAAAAGAGTAGGAACGTGTCAGAAGACAACAGAGAATAAAAAACTTGGCGGCGGCGATGGAGGCTCGAACCCGCCACCCAACTGGTAGGACAACTCCGCCTGGTCGGGGTGATCGTGACTCTATCGTGTGAGCTATCCACGACCCTTCTGATCGACCCATATGATTTCGGGAATCGCCATCTTGCCTCCTTGTTGCCAGATTCATTAATGTCAATTTGTGCGGACCTATAGACTTGAGCACCAGAACGATTTTGATTGTTGATGGCTCAGAAGATTCGTCTCGATCTGTGTGTCTTAATTTCCACAATAAGTATAATAATTAATAACAGATGAGCGCCTGTTTACAATAGCTTATATTTCTCTTCATTTTATAACTTTCACATTATCCATACTTTTACCACCTAGTTATTTGCTAACTTATCATCATGTCTGTTCAACACGTCTGTACAAAAAATTCATATGGATGGATAAACTATCATTATTATTATTATTATTATTATTATTATTATCATTATTATTTATTATTTATTATTATTATTATTATTATTATTATTATTATTATTATTATATTATATATATTATTATTATTATTATTATCATCATATATTATATTTATTATTATTATTATTATTATTATATTATTATTATTATTATTATTTATTATTATTATTATTATTATTATTATTATTATTATATATTATTATTATTTATTATTATTATATTATTATTATTATTATTATTATTATTATTATTATATTATTATTATTATTATTATTTATTATTATTATTATTATTATTATTATTATTATTATTATTATTATTATTATTATTATTATTATTATTATTATTATTATTATTATTATTATTATTTTATTATATCATTATTATTTTTATTATTATTAATTATTATTTTTATTATTAAGACGACGCGAAGATACGTTTTTATTGATGATGATTAATGATGATGATATATGATGAAGAGAGAGGATGATGATGATGATAAGATGATGATGATGATGATGATGATGATGATGATGATATGATTATTATTATTATTATTATTATTATTATTATTATTATTATTATTATTATTATTACTATTATTATTATTATCATTATTATTATTATTGTTATTAAATATCGCGGATTCTCCATTAGCTTAGAAAAAAAGTAGTCCTAAAGAGCCACCGGGTTTTAATTTATTCCATTTAAGGTTATGACTCTAAGCTATCGCAAAGTACTTTCCGCCAAATCAAACAGATCCAGCTACCCAATTACTGCTCATTGAACAGTGAGTGGGAGAAGGGAGGGGTAAGAAAAATATATATCACGACTCCGCATGGGATTGATCTCGATTCCTATGCGTATGAAGCAAGTGCTCTATCTAACAACTGAGCTATTGGGACCTTAATTCCATAGATAGTTATGCACTTGGCAAAGAAACTCACAACACTGCCATCCGGAAATATAACGGAGCAAGACACAAAAATCTATGTAACCATAAGCTTTTATGATCTGGATAATACAATTTAGTGAGAATTACTCGTAAACGTGGATGGCAAAAAACAATTACAAAGACCCGAGTGACGTCAACTTCGTTCCATCTATAGACATACATAGTTATAGACGAAATTGACGATACTTAACTCTTTGTTATTGTTTTTAAACAGCCATTATAATGATTAGTTCTCACTAAATTATATCAGTTAAATGTGTTGATACGTTACGTTATGAGTATTTTAACAAAACGCATAGCATCAATATGTATAGATAGTATGCAGATGACGTCACTCAGGCCTTTGTTATTGTTTTTGCCATCCGCGTTTGTGAGTTGTTCTCACTAAACTGTATTAACCTGACTATAAACGTTCATGGTTACACAGAGTTTGTGTGTTGGTCCTTTAACTTCCGGATGGCAATGTTGTGAACTCCTTTGCCAAGCGCATTCTATCTATAGCATACCTTGTATTATAATAGGCCATACATATTTACACGGCGAATCCTATATATGTTGGTCTGATATGTGACCTATATCTAACAGTTGTTAGTGGTTAGTGGGCCTACATTAATTGATAATTAGCCTAACATAACATAACATAACATATCATAGCAAGGGTTGCTCAGGTTAAGGAGGAAAAGGAGGAGGAGGAGGAGGAGGAGGAGGAGGAGGAAGAAGAAGAAGAAGAAGAAGAAGAGAAGAAGAAGAAGAAGTAGAAGAAGAAGAAGATGATGATGATGATGATGATGATGATGATGATGATGATGATGATGATGGTGGTGGTGGTGGTGGTGGTGGTGGTGGTGGCGGTGGTGGTGGTGGCGGTGGTGGTGGTGATGATGATGAACTACAAACGTTTATTTCATGGATTCTCACCTTTGACCTCTGCATCAATAGGTTTCGATAAAGAGGCTTCGGTAGCTTCCATCGAGAACATGTAAGGCAAAGAATGGCCGTTAATGTGAACATCACTCGTACCATCACTGGCCATCGTGTCTGATTCCTTTGTACTGGACATTGGTCGAGTTGGACTGGATGCTGGTGGTTTGATTGCTACAGAATCCGTTGAAATCAGAATAATTATATTATACATTCAATCAGTCATTTCCATCAACTCCCTCTCTCTCTCTCTCTCTCTCTCTCTCTCTCTCTCTCTCTCTCTCTCTCTCTCTCTCTCTCTCTCTCTCTCCCTCTCTCTCTCTCTATCTATCTCTCTCTATCTCTCTCTCCCTCTCTCTCTCTATCTCTCTCTATCTCTCTCTATCTCTCTCTCTCTCTATCTCTCTCCCTCCCTCTCTCTCCCTCTCTCTCTCTATCTCTCTCTATCTCTCTCTCTATCTCTCTCTCTCTATCTCTCTCCCTCCCTCTCTCTCCCTCTCTCTCTCTCTCTATCTCTCTCCCTCCCTCTCTCTCCCTCTCTCTCTATCTCTCTCTATCTCTATCTCTCTCTCTCTCTCTCTTAAATTAACCTTTAAATTGAACTGTTATACAGCACTAAACGTGCTCAGAGCGCTTTACAAGGGATTCCTGGCCAACAGCAACATTTAACATGTAGGACGGGACATTACGCCTGTAAGGCGATATTACATTTTTTTTTTCGGACAGAGACAACGCTGTTAACGGCCTGGTACTCGTTTTACACCTGAATACGGTGAGTGAATGTGAGTAAAGAGCCTTCTCCAAGGACTCAACAATGCGCCGAGCGAGGCTCGAACCCCGGACATTCCGATCCGAAAGCGAGTGCCATACCACTAGACCACATAGCCGCTTTCTCTCTATCTATCTCTGGCTCTACCTCTCTCTCTCTCTCTCTCTCTCTCTCTCTCTCTCTCTCTCTCTCTCTTTCCTTCTTTCTTTCTCTCTCTTTTCTCTGTTTCTATCTCTGTTGTATATATCATTGTTTATAATGCAAAGTTTAAAATGTTAACAATACCAAAGGAGTACTGTATTCAAAATTAACTACAAAAATTATATTATTGGTATAGCCCATACATCTGTCTTTTCACTTTGTTTATTCCACAATTTATATTACATATTATAATTTAAAAAGTCGGACATTGGTAACAACTAAACCAAAAAAGTGAGTGGAGCAGGCACTTATGTTGGTAACAACAAGATATGAAGTGAGTAGAAAAGTGCCAGAAGAAAATAGAGAATAAAAATTTTTTTCGCGGCGGTGGTGGGGTTTGAACCTGCGACCTTATTGGTACGACAACTCCGCCTGGCAGGTGAGAGCGTGGCTCTACCGTGTGAGCTATCCACGAACACAAAAATATTCGTTTCAAACCCAAAGTCATTTCTAGATCCCTCTCTCACCCACTTCTTGAGATCGCCGATTCGTTCACCACCATCGCGAAGTAGTTTTGACCAGCAGTTAAGCCGAATAGCCAATATTCTCATCACAAACATATAACATAGAAACGATTGAGACATTGAGTATGCTCCGGTGTATGGGGTGAATTTTTAATTCAGAAAAGTGAGTGGAGCAGGCAATTATGTTGGTAACAACAAGATATGAAGTGAGTAGAAAAGTGCCAGAAGACAATAGAGAATAAAAAAATTTTTTTCGCGGCGGTGGTGGGGTTTGAACCTGCGACCTTATTGGTACGACAACTCCGCCTGGCAGGTGAGAGCGTGGCTCTACCGTGTGAGCTATCCACGAACACAAAAATATTCGTTTCAAACCCAAAGTCATTTCTAGATCCCTCTCTCACCCACTTCTTGAGATCGCCGATTCGTTCACCACCATCGCGAAGTAATTTTTAAAAAATTTTATTCTCTATTGTCTTCTGGCACTTTTATACTCACTTCATATCTTGTTGTTACCAACATAAGTGCCTGCTCCACTCACTTTTCTGAATTAAAAATTCACCCCATACACCGGAGCATACTCAATGTCTCAATCGTTTCTATGTTATATGTTTGTGATGAGAATATTGGCTATTAGGTTTAACTGCTGGTCAAAATTACTTCGCGATAGTGGTGAACGAATCGGCGATCTCAAGAAGTGGGTGAGAGAGGGATCTAGAAATGACTTTGGGTTTGAAACGAATATTTTTGTGTTCGTGGATAGCTCACACGGTAGAGCCACGCTCTCACCTGCCAGGCGGAGTTGTCGTACCAATAAGGTCGCAGGTTCAAACCCCACCACCGCCGCGAAAAAAAAATTTATTCTCTCTTGTCTTCTGGCACTTTTCTACTCACTTCATATCTTGTTGTTACCAACATAAGTGCCTGCACCACTCACTTTTCTGAATTAAAAATTCACCCCATACACGGGAGCATACTCAATGTCTCAATCGTTTCTATGTTATATGTTTGTGATGAGAATATTGGCTATTAGGCTTAACTGCTGGTCAAAATTACTTCGCGATGGTGGTGAACGAATCGGCGATCTCAAGAAGTGGGTGAGAGAGGGATCTAGAAATGACTTTGAGTTTGAAACGAATATTTTGTGTTCGTGGATAGCTCACACGGTAGAGTCACGCTCTCACCTGCCAGGCGGAGTTGTCGTACCAATAAGGTCGCAGGTTCAAACCCCACCACCGCCGCGAAAAAAAATTTTATTCTCTATTGTCTTCTGGCACTTTTCTACTCACTTCATATCTTGTTGTTAACAACTAAACCAACGTTTTACCGTATGGTGATTCAGCAAGGATTTACTTTTGGAATATTTATCTGAATTACGTTTGTCATGTATAGTGTTAGTGTAGCCGGATAAGCTGCGCTTAATAAATGTGCATTATTGTTATTATTATTATTATTATTATTATTTTTATTATTATTATTATTATTATTATAATTATTATTATTATTATTATTATTATATATTATTATCATTATTATTATTATTATTATTATTATTATTATTATTATTATTATTATATTATTATTATTATATTATTATTATTATACTATTATTATTAATTATTATTATTATTATTATTATTATATTATTATCATCATCATCATCACCATCATCATCATCATTATCATCATTACTTTATTATTATTATTATTATTATTATTATTATTATTATTATTATTATTATTATTATTATTATTATTATTATTATAATTGTTGTTGTTGTTGTTGTTTGTATTACTGCTTAGCTTTTTAAACCAGGCGACATTAATGAGAAACTACTTACCTTATCAGTCTAAGTAAAACAGTAAAGACAAATTATGACATCTGCCCATAACTTAATAAAATACACTTAAAACCACCACATTTCGAAATACACAATTAACTAAATAGCCCAACTCAAAACTGTATTATTATTAAAGTTAACGGCCTGACGACCAAAAGTAAGCTGTCAAATCATTGCCTTTTTCGTATACGTTTGAATTGAAACGCAACACTGAATTTCTACAACCAATCAATCTACCAGACAAAAGCAAAAGAAAGACAATTATGATTGCTTGTTATGACATGTCCTAAGAGATGGAATGTGTTATTATTGCAATACTAAGAAACGATAGATAAAAATAACTACACAACATGTATGCCAGATCTTTCATGTGATATCCTATGTTATTTTGGTTTGCTGTTCAGGTTTGATAGGCTTTATAAAAAGTTATTTCCATGCAATTAGATATAGATATAGACGTCTATTAGCCTTTTCAAATATTATTATTTGTTTAATTCTTTCATAAAATGTCTCTTTGCCTTTTTACGTAGATTGGTAAGGGAAGTAATTTCTCATTAATGTCGCCTGCTTTAAATAGCTAAACAGTAGTAGTAGTAGTAGTAGTAGTAGTAGTAGTAGTAATAGTAGTAGTGGTAGTAGTAGTAGTAGTAGTAGTAGTAGTAGTAGTAGTAGTAGTAGTAGTTGTGTAGTAGTAGTAGTAGTAGTAGTAGTAGTATAGTAGTAGTAGTAGTAAGTAGTAGTAGTAGTAGTAGTAGTAGTAGTAGTAGTAGTAGTAGTAGTAGTAGTAGTAGTAGTGGTGGTGGTGGTGGTGGTGGTGGTAGTAGTAGTAGTAGTAATAATAATAATAATATAATAATAATAATAATAATAATAATAATAATAATAATAATAATAATGATAATGATAATAATAATAATAATAATAATAATAATAATAATAATAATAAATAATAATAATAATAATAATAATAATAATAATAATATAATAATAATAATAATAAATAATAATAATAATAATAATAATAATAATAATAATAATAATAATAATAATAATAATAATAATGCATATTTGTTAAGAGCAGCTTACCCTTCTATCTATATGCGTTCCAATGACAAAAAAGTGATATAATTAAGACAACACTACTATAGACTGGTTGCCAAACCATGATCTGAAAGTTTGTAGGAAAACGTAAAAGGTAAAGCAAAAATAGAAAAAGACAAGAAAAGGCCATCCCAAACCATTTCAGACTTTCTCGACTGGTGATCGGACTGCAAACCTCCCGATTACCGGTCAGATGCGCTTCCATTTTAAAGGGTAGAATAAATATAATTGTATTAAATGCTTAAACCCAGAATGTCCTTGTTGTTGTTGATACTTGTAACTTTAGATGCATTTTTGGAATCTGTTTCAATCCTTTATAATACATTGAAACAAAGAAGGCCAAGTTCTGGAATTGCCCAAGCCAAAATTATATGGTGGCCGAACCAGTTTTTGTACTGGATGAAGGTAGACACTTATATATGCTCAGAGTTGATGTCAACCAGATGGTGCTCTATATCGCAATCTAATTGGGAACAAAAGTTTGATGTAAAAAAACTGGTTCCAATCTCATCTCATTGGAAGTGCAAAACCACTTATCCGGAGTGTATTCTATCCCTCTATATATGTTTTCTGACATGCCTTTTGTCTTTGTCTATTAGATTACTTGGTTTTGTCCTGACTCTGACTAGATACCCTGGCTGTGAAGGAACCAGTCTAACGTATAATATATCTTAAGCAGGTAATCGGGGAGCTGCAAGGTCTGGGCCGGACGTCCCGCTTGCTGAAAGGAAATTGATGTGCATTTCGAAACCAACACCTCTCATTTCCAGGTGCATTGATCGCCGTGTAATCCTGTCTGACAGAGATTATTGCATATGGCCTCTCATGTATTATTGTGTCCATAACAGCACCTTCCCGTGGTGTCCCCCGTTTCTACTGAGTTTGTTATGGGCGCCACCGAGTCCCCGGCGGTATAACTGGGTTAGGGAGTAGGTGGGACCCCTTCCTCTTAAGGTGCAGGAGACAGAACCCACCGGTGAGTGGTACACGCTCTGTTCCTCACCATCCCACCTCACACTCATTCTGCAGTGTGGTGTCTTCTGTATGTCCCTTCTATACGTAATCTTTACTTTACTAAAGCCTATATCCTACTGCCTTGTAGGATATCGTCATTGGCTTGACAAAGGTTAGCAGATTAAACTGCACACAAACCGGCAGTAGGCAACGGGAAACCACTGCTGTACTTTCCCAAGAATATTCATGATGGCTGATTACTCATTAACAGATAACAGCGGTAAGGGGGTTCATGATGCGACTCTGAACACCTCGCTCGGCAGGGACAGCCATGGACAGCAGGTGGCACCTGGTCGTCGTCCAGTGACTGTTCGTAAAAAAAAAACAAATAGAATAGGTACATGGAATGTAAGAACATTATTTCAAACTGGTAAGCTAGAGAATGTTAAACAAGAAATGGACAGGATGAAAGTTCATATAGTAGGATTAGCAGAAACTAGGTGGACAGGAAAAGGTTGAATCCAAACAGGGAACAAAACAATGACATATTCAGGAGGTTTAACTCATGATAATGGAGTAGGAAATTTATTTGACTAGAATATCGCTAAAAGTATTAAAGGATGGTGGGGTGTCTCAGATAGACTAAAAGTAGTGAAACTAGAAGGAAAACCATTTTACATAGGAATAATTCAAGTGTATGCCCCTACATCAGCACATGATGATGAAGAAATTGAGAAATTTTATAAAGATCGAGATTTTGCTATGAAGCAACTAAAATCACAGGATGTAATATAATAATGGGTGACTTCAATGCCAAGGTAGGCAATTCAAGAACAGAAGAAATAATTGGTCCGTGGGGACTTGGAGATAGGAATGAACGTGGTGAAAGACTAATTGATTGGTGTAGAGAGAATGAATTCATTGTTTCAAATACATGGTATAAACAACATCCAAGAAGAAGATATACATGGATAAGTCCAGGCGATAGAACTAGAAACCAAATAGACATCATCCTAATCCAGAAACGTTTTCGAAATGCAGTAAAATCAGTTAAAACCTTGCTTGGAGCTGATTGTGATAGCGACCATGTACCTGTCATCTGCAAAATGATAATAAATTTTAAAAAGATTAAAGAAAGGAAAACATCAACCAAAATATGAAGTAGGATTTCTGAAAACAAATCAAGATCTTAAAGAAAAGTTTGTTATTGAGGTAAAAAACAAATTCCAATTGCTAGAAGTAGTAGAAGTAGAAGATCTAACTGATACAGATGAATTATGGAATGGAATTAAAACCTCAATTAATGAGGCTATACAAGAAAATATACCACAAAAAAAAACTAGAAAAGAGAATAAGAAGTGGATGATTAATGAAGTACTAGAACTAATGGAAGAAAGAAGGCAAAATAAATCAGATGTAGAAAAACATAAAACCTTAACAAAGAAAATAAAGAAGAAATGTAATGAAGCAAAAGAGAAATAGATAAATGATCAGTGTCTAGAAATAGAAATAAAACAAAACAGTAATAGCAAATTTATACATGAAAAGATAAAAGAAGTCAGTGGCAAAAGAGTATGTTCAAGCACAGGATGCATAAAAGCTAAAGATGGCAATGTTTTGATGGATAGAACAGATGTGTTGAATAGATGGTCAGAGTATATAGAGGAACTTTTTGATGATGAAAGAGAAAAACTAACAATAAACAAAGAGATAGACGGGCCACCAATTTTAAAAGAAGAAGTATAAGCAGCTATTAAAAATGAAGTTAGGCAAAGCAACAGGTAGACCAAGAAAAATATATTTGAATAGTTTGAACAGCTGGGTGACAAAGAAAGATAAGAGTAATATTAGTTTTCTGAGGTTATCTGATCAGAGAGATGAATGGCGTACCATGATTACCGATGTCTGGCACAGACTTGGTACTTAAAGAAGAACCAGGTAATCAAATTGGACATTGATAACAAAGAAGTCCAAATTTTGGAATTGCCCAAGCCAAAATTATATGGTGGCCGAACCAGTTTTTGTGCAACAACCGGGGCCACAGAGAAGGATGAAGGTACATACACATATACATAGACGCAATGAGAACACACTACAACATGTCACTACATAACAACACTGATCACCGCTATATCAACCACACAACGAAGTAAGGACTCAAGAAATAAATATCGACCCCTAGAATGAAAAAAGCACACTACGGACATTATGCCGACTGACGACATGGGGATCATCGAAACATGGGTCTCGGCCAATAATATGTGAGGGACTTTTTTATATTTTATTTATATTATATATATATATATATATATATATATATATATATATATATATATATATATATATATATATATATATAATGTAAATTTTCACTCACATTTTTTGCCGAGACGACTCGTTTCTGTGTTTTTCCTTTAATTCACACTTCTTCAGTCGGCATAATCCATTCTGTCATGTCCGTAGAAAACTCCAAAGTTTGGAGTTTTCTACGGACATGACAGAATGGATTATGCCGACTGAAGAAGTGTGAATTAAAGGAAAAACACAGAAACGAGTCGTCTTGGCAAAAAATGTGAGTGAAAATTTACATTATATATTAGCTCTAACCACCATTATCGAGCACTTTCGTACCTACAAGTACCCACCAACACTCATAAATATATATATATATAATATATATATATATATATATATATATATATATATATAAAATTCTATTTACTACATTTGGTAGCCCATTGTATAAACATCACTTAGGTCACCCAGATATATATCTCTTAATAAAGCCGAGTTCGGCCACACAGGTGCACTAAACATGTTAAAATGAAACAATGAATAATTCCACAAAAATGTGCGTAAAAACTATACAAAGTGAAAGAGATACAAAATTAACTGGATGACCTAACTTTTACTAACTGTTTTTACTTACTTACAAATTGCAATGGTGTATTTCCTACGTTAGGAACTCCAATAAAAATGTGAGTTAGGTTACCCATGACAATATTTGGTGTTTTAAGATTGTTTAAGTTTTTGCTTGTTTTTAGGGGTTTTACGGCGCTTTTAACACATTTAGGTTTTATCAGCGCCAGTAAAAAGGAAGAAAATTGGATCGTAAAAACATTCTAGATGAACGATTAAAAGTACTTAAGGAAAAAATAGGGCAAAGAGGAATGGTTCAAGTAGAGAACAAATGTAGATTCCAAGAACAAGCTATCAGTGTACTTAGATTGAGATCACCTAAGTCTTGTCCAGACACCAGTACAAGATTCCACTAAGAAGGATACACTCAAATGT
>NC_088363.1:8283111-8295611 GCF_034508935.2 Berghia stephanieae | reverse complement strand
TAATAATAATAATAATAATAATAAAATAATATTAATAATAATAATAAATAATATTAATAATAATATAATAATAATATAATAATAATAAATAATAATAACAATAATAATAATAACAACAATAATAATAATGATAATAATAATAATAATAATAATAATAATAATAATAATAATAATAATAATAATAATAATAATAATAATAATAATAATAATAATAATAATAATAAAATAATAATAATAATAAATAATAATAATAATAATAATAATAATAATAATAATAAAATAATAATAATAATAATAATAATAATAATTTTTATTAGGTCCAATGCAGCATAATTTAGACCACACAACGGATCGTTGCTCTTTTTTTAAACATCATACAAACCATTTGGTTAGCAAATTCATTACAATATGACAGAGACATAACGTAGACATTCAAGCTATCAATTTAGTTCACCTAGAGATTGAAAAACGGCATATAAAATAAATCACTTTTCATTTAAGAAGTTACGATAAACAAATATGTGACCATTCGTCTCAAAACGGTATTATGTCGAGATGGACCACATACTAAAAATGCCAAATTAGAGTTAAGCAGGTCAAAAATATGAAACGTTGGTATTTACCACAGTAAAATATGATATTCCTTCCCCTATAAAGCATATTAACTCAACTTAAGCATGTTATTTATGACTACAAATTCCATTTTATGCATCTTGAACATCCCGACTTAATACCATTTTGAGACGAGGGGTCAAATATGTGAGAAGAATTTATATATGACGAATGATGCTTGTTTGCACTGCTGTTGACATACCTTTCAATCTTGCATGTAAATACCATGCATTGTTTCCTTATTTTGGTAATTTTATTTTCTATATGTATGGATGTACGAGTGTTTATATATGTATATATATATATATATATATATATATATATATATATATATATATATATGTGTGTGTGTGTGTGTGTGTGTGTTTGTGTGTGTGTATGTGCTTTGCATGTCAAGGTTAAAGATATATGGTTGTACCTCACACATACATGAGTACATTTAAGTTGTTATTTTATCTTTACCACGTGTATCATTATTGTTATCTGTCAATCAATTTAATATTAAGAGCATTCGAGGAATTTTATCCTATTTTGCCATATACCATATATGTTATTAATGTTAAGGTAGGGTAACACACAAGAAGAAAAGATAAACAAGACACGAAAGTAATGCAAGTATTGGAAGAAACATTAAGTTGAATATTAGCACTTTTATTTATCCATTATTGTTTCATAATTTCATATATGGCAATTCATTCTAGCTAGTACTACAATCATAAAATTAATGATACTATCAATTTATTTTTATTACATAGGATAAGTATATGAATCATCTTCATTCGTCACATTTCTAATGAAAAAAAGTAAAGAGTTAGTACTTACTTGGATGTTTCTTGATTAGAGTTGATGAAAAAGTAGGTAACTGAGACTGGCGCTCATCAAATTGGACAGCAAACAGGAAACAAAATTACCTAAGTCAATTATTGTAGATGCCATCTACCAGTAAGTTGTGGATCCATTTGACACCACTATGTCACTAAATAAATAGATGCATGATGTAAAAACAAAAACAACAAAATGATTTAACCCTATACATTTAATGAGAAAATAATATTTTAACTATATTTTTCCATAGTCAAATCACTGGGGTCAAATGGCCCCTCAATAAAAAAATAGGACTTTCTAGTATTATGCAAGTCAAGCAGTCCAAATGGACCCAAATCAGGAAATAGGAGTTTCTATTTTAGTATGAAAATAGGGTTAATGCATTTTTGTACCATAGACAAGAGTTGATGAAATTATACACTAAAAATAAATGATTTATGTCACCCATTGGGTCACTTTATACACATTTGTACCATAAACACTTCATGAAATCATACACCAAAAATACATGATTTGCAATGTTACTTGATATCTGCCATGTATTTGGAAAATCTGACTTTTCCTTATCATAAGGCTCCCAAACCATTAAACCAATCATCATCAAATTTTGCATGGTGTTTACAATCGACATAAATGTGCTTTGTGTGAATTTTTGTTGTAATTAAACATCTGGATGATTTTTTAAAGGTGAATTTGTTCATCAAATCCACTTAAAAACACAGATGCCATCATCTTTAGAATGTTGACTTCGCGTTTGTCTTACAGTATAATGAGGCAGAAGAACTTGGACACAGTCGATACCTACCAGGTGGTGGTTACTTTCAATATTTTCAATTCAATCATTTTTGTTACAAATACTGTCATTATAAATATTGAACAGTTTTCCACTCTTAATTTTGTGAAAGACAAAGCGAAATATTTTAGACATTTGACTAGATATCCTGTCAACTTTTAGATGATTTCAGGTCATCACTATAAACAATTTTAAAATTAAAGACCTATTATTTAAAGAAAAAAGACAAATATCAACACACTTACAATTTACAGAAAATGTTTACACTGTTACATCCAACATGAATCGTGTGCAGACAATAATAATTAATTAGAGCATAATCTAATGGTTGAAATGTCTTCAAATGGAATAAAGAGGGTTTTATGATTTGTTTACATGCAGGGATCAGGCAAACATGCGACCACAAAAGGATACAGACTGAGTTCATTAAGTTTGGAGTTTTAGCCCTAATTTAGCAATTACCTAATGTTATCCTCTCTTTTAAGACCTGAGCGAAGCTGGGGGGGGGGGGGTTCCAGCTTGTATATTATATATGTATGAGAATCAAAGACCAGAATTAATGCACCTGTCACCCATGTTATGTCTTGTTTCATATTCATGCTATGAACAGAAACTTCTGAACTTCTTTTTTCTCGTTAAAGACTTTGTTTCTTACCAAAGTCGCCTTATTTTCATAACCTTCAAGAAGATTGTATTTTGATAAAAATTCAAATACATCTTTTTTGCTGGGAAGACATCCTTTATTTGAGGTATCTGTGATATATTTCTTGAGTTTACAATATCGGACTCGTGATCACACCATTTTGTATATTGACGTTGAGTAACGTCTGGTGATTTTTTGCTTCCATTTCCAGCAATCTGTACATTTTGTCATTTACTGTTGCTTGCTCAGAAATATAGCTGGACTGCTCATGTTGTTGAGGTAATGTTGTAGAACGAAAAATATCTGAGTTGCTGATTTCCCCTTCTTCATATGAAACTCTTTGAGGCTGTGGTGTATCATCTACTGAGTTCAACAAGAAATTCCCCACTGTTGTGATTTCTGTCACTGCCAATGGACACTGGTACACATTTCTATTGACAGATTCAGAGTGTCTCAAGTGACGATAAAAAATGGTCCTTTGTTCTTCTGGAATGTCTAATTGAGCAAACATGGTGGAAACTCTATGTCTAAACTTATCAGCAATCAGGAGGTGAGGCTGCTTCAGTCCAGGACAACGTTTTACAACAGACTGAAGGCAATGGTATCCACTGGAATGGTCAGTTGATTGACCAATGTTGGGAAACAAATATGTATTTTCAATAGAAACATTACAATTTATCCTCTCACTTAGAAGTTTTGTTATAGGCTCTATTGTGTCCATTGGGAACAAAACAGGAACAAGTTTTCTATTACCTTTGCCAGCTTGGTCGGCCAGTTTCAGATTATCGATCAAATATTTCCCCATTGGATCGTTAACATCCATAACTAAATTTGGAGCGATCCAAGCACCTGTGATGGCATCTCTCCACTCAGCTAAAGTAAGCCTACTTGGCTCACCACCTCTTCGAGCATTAAACATGGTTATCCTTGACAAAATTATATTCCTCATAAAAATTACAGTCTGTTTATCCCAGAGACCAAATTGAGCCATGTTTATCCCAGAGACCAAATTGAGCCATCCCATTTGCCATTTCCTGCAACAAGTATCTTCTTACAATGGCGTGGCTGCTGGTTTACGAAGTCCACCCCGTTTTAATTCACATTCTACTTCAGCTGAATAAAAGATAAAGCTCCAATTCAGATTGAGGACATCTATAAATCTGCTCAAATCTTGCTCTTTGTCAAATACACCTTTCATAACAAAGTACCCTTTCATGACGTTGACTGCCTTCTTTAGAACAAATCCGATTCTCACTTTCAAACCGGCCTTTTGGCCATCATCTTTGTCACACAATTTGATGACAACCTTTTCAAGTACATTGAATTGTTTGTAGTCCAACACATCTAGTCCCGAGGCATTTTTATTTTCGGACTCTGCTCGTAATAAATAAATTAAGTTGGCAAACAGTCTCATCTTTCCTCTTTTACTGATCTTGCCAATTGTTTTTTCCCAAGCAACAATACAACTAAATCTGTTCTGCAAATCGCTCCAAAATCATCTTTTCTAAAACTATCAATGACATTGGTCTTAAACTTATCATCAACACCTATTTCTTTTGCACAGCCTGACAAAGAAGTCATTTTAATTGTGTCAGCTTGCAAAGACATCACTCGAGAATACTTTTCTTTGTGACAAAAGATTTTTTTGCCATCAAAAAAGCCTAAGCAGCCAAAACACATTACTGTATCAGCATTGCCTTGGCCTTGGCGCCTTTCCCTTATTAAAGTTGCTTGCTTATCTTTGCGATGAATTTCTGAATTTGGTTTTAAAATGCCGCTTTTTTCATGGTATCAAACATTCTGTTTTGCTCTTTTCTTGGTAGTTTCAAAGCAGCAATCATCTCCTCCTCTGTACTGTGTTTTCTTTTTATATGACGAGGGAGATGGGTTTGAAATTCATTACAAAACTTACACATTCGTTTTGGTTTCTGAAATGTAAATCAAAGAAAAGTTCATTGCCCAGATGATAATGCCTTAAGCAGTGATTTCATAAATGCTTCAAAAAAATCCTTGAGGACAAATCACATTTTTAAAATAATGTCTGTTAAATAAATTAGATAATGGAATGTTGATGTTCAGATATTTATTAAGGTAGGCTTAAAAACACGAAAAACATACTTATTGCAATCAAACCATCTTCCAAATAACTACCAAAATTTATAGTGACCACTTTCTAAACGCTCCACTCCCAGAATCTCAATCCTCTTACAATTGCACACTAATTTCTAATTAAATTTTTAAAATTAATTATAACTTACTTACTTACTTATGCCCGTCACTCCTAGTGGAGCATAGGCCGTCGACAACAGTCCTCCATCTTCCTCTGTCCTGGGCCATCTTCTCCCCAGGTGTGTCCCATCCTCTTCATGTCTGCCTCCAGGTCTCGCCGCCAGGTGTTTCTAGGCCGCCCTCTCTTCCGTTTTCCCTGGGGGTTCCATCTCAGCGCCTGCCTAGCGGTGTTATTGGTTGGCTTCCCCAGGGTGTGCCCAATCCATCTCCATCGGCGGCGTCTGATTTCGTCTTCTGCTGGCATTTGAGATGTTCTCTGCCACAGGTCTGAGTTGTTGATCCTGTCTGGCCAGTGAATCTTGAGGATCCTTCTGAGGCAGCTATTGATGAAGGTCTGTACTTTTCCAGTGGTGGTCTTCGTGGTCCTCCAGGTCTCCGCTCCATAGAAACGGACTGACTTGACATTTGAATTGAAGAGTCTTATTTTGGTTCGGGTTGACACCACCTTGGAGCTCCAGATGTTTTTAAGCTGCAAGTATGCTACCCTCGCCTTGCCAATTCTTGCCTTTACGTCTGCATCTGTGCCCGCCTGTTTATCTAATATGCTGCCTAAATACGTGAAGTGGTCAACCTCATCCAGTTCGCTCTCGTGCAGTTTGATTGGTAAAATTAATTATAAGGGGACTAGAATTCAAATCTGCTCCATCTTTTATACTACATGGGCTTTCATCATGGAGATAAAGATAATGGGAGTAAATCTGACTCATGAATGAACAACACACAAAAAAAATGCAATTTCATTACATAGGTACCCCAGATGTATATGTGTAATTATATCTAAATACGAGGATTGTTTTCATGAAAAACACAGGGCGTTCTTAAATCTTTGGTTACTTTCGATATATTATGACAAAAATCGTAACTAAAATGTGTGCAAAGTTTGGAATGAGAAATCGTGTCTCATTTGTGCGATCTCGAAAGATATACAATATCTATTTTTAGAACTGCGGTGGTCCCTAGAAAAAAGAAGAGCTAACGCTACTAGAAGGGACAACTCGCCGTTCGCGTGGCAAATACCGCACTTGCCTAGTGATTTGTTAGTGCGTGTTAGCAACACGCTAGTTGGCTCGGGTTTCCTTTTATCGGTCATCTTTTACAAAATTACGATGAGAGTTTTCACCGGTGTCGCGTTAAGTTCGTCTTATCTTGTTTAATTAGAGAAATGGAATGACAATTCCGACTGCGTGTGCTTTAATAAAAACAGAAAGCCAGCATATCGCATTGTGGATTACACACTCAGCATACGACGTCATTACCTACGGATCCGGTACTTATCTAACATCACTATCATTCCTCACTTAACACAACCATGGCTACAATCTCGGAATTTCCGGATTTGTCCAGGAAAACTGAAAAAAATAATGGCTGTCCCGGAAAATACGGAAGTTTACTTTTTGTCCCGGAAATTAAAAAAATCTACCATTATCATCCCCACTACCACTACAACTACCACCACATCCTCATCCCTACCACCAATTCTACAACTACCACTATACATTAGCATCCCTACCACCTCTACTACAACAGCTACCAGAATATCATCATCCCTACCACAACACCTACAATTACCACCACCACATCATCATCAACCCTACCACATCAAATACTACAACTACTACCACATCATCATTCCTACCACCATTACTACTACAACTCATCATCCCAACCACCACACGATTACAACAGATCATCATCCCTACCACCACTACTACAACAACTACCACTACTACTACAACTACTGCTACCACATAATTTTCCCTACAACGATCACTACAACAACTACCACCATATTATCTTTCCTACTACCAATACCACACCATCACTCCTACCACCATCAGTACAACCACCTCACCACCAGATCAACAGCCATCAACAAACCATATAATTCGGAAATTGTTTAGCTATTCTCTCTCACAGGAAAATATCCTTTTTGTGGTCAGTCACTCTCACCAGTGGTCGTGTTATCTTGATAAGTTATCCAAGCAATAGGGAATGAGATTAACGCGGACGAGAGACGCGTGCGCACAACCAACATGACGTTCTCTCTCTAATAACTTTTCCGCCGGTGATGTCACAGACTATGGGTGACGTCCAATCAAGGGACGCTACTCTTCCGCTAATCTCATTCCCTATATAATATTATTAAAACAATGAGTGAGGATACCCCTTGTATTGCAAGCAGATTACTAACTACAAATACTTATAATAACCTCTTGCACCGTTGTAACCACATTATGCTCTTGATATTAGATGGTTGACTGTCTTTTCTTCTTCCAGTGTCATCTCATGGGTTGAGGTCGACTTGAAATGACACGCCAATCTTCCCTGTTGACGGCTTGCTGACTGCATTCGGCTGCCGACAATCCTGTCCATGTCCTCACATCATCTATCCTAGTTCTTGCTGGCCTGCCTCTTCCTCTTTTCCCCTCAACTCTACCCTCAAGAATGTCCTTGTTGACAGTTTGATGGCGTCTTAGATGTCCAAAATACCTTAGTTTTCTTGTTTTTATTAATTTCATTAGGGTCGGTCTGATATCAAGGATGTCACAGACTTCTTGATTTGTTTTCTTTTCTTTCCAACTGATTTTTCCAAGGCGACGGAAAGTCTACATTTCAAAGGCCTCAATTCTTTTCCCTATTTGTTTGTTCAAGGTCCATGTTTCTGAGCCGTAGAGAAGTGCTGAGTGGACATAACATTTGAGTATTCTTATTCTCGTTTTCATCTGCGTTTGTTGCGAAGTTAAAATGTTATTCAGTTGGCTGAACCTCGACTTAGCTATAGCAATCCTGTTTTTCACTTCCAGCTCATTCTTTCCGTTGTTGGTCATTGTCTGTCCAAGATATTTAAAAGAATCTACTTTTTCGATGTTTTGATTATTAATTTGGACTTTTGCGATTTTTTCAGGCTTCTTTGACATGACCATTACCTTCGTCTTTTGAACATTCATCTCTAGAGCCTTTGCTGTACTGTTCAGGTTTACTTGATTTGCAAGGATCTGTAGATTTGTCTCGTTCGATGCCAACAATACTGTATCATCTGCATATCTCAGATTATTAATCCTCCTACCTCCAATAACAATACCTGGAATGTGCTCAGTTTTACGGAAGATAAACTCTGTGTACAGGTTAAATAGATATGGAGAGAGGATACACCCTTAACGAACTCCTCTTTTAATTGGCGTGAAAGGTGACAGATCGCCCTGAATCCTGATGGCTGCTTTTTGATGCCAATATAGATGTGTGATTAGCCGTATATTTTTGCCATCAATGCCTGCCTTTTCCAGACATGTTATTAATTCTCCATGCTGTACCCTATCAAATGCTTTTGCGTAATCGATAAAGCATGCATAGATTTCTTTTTGATGATCAAGGTATTTTTGTGTGATATTATATAAACAGAAAATTGCTTCTCTTGTCCCATTATTTTTTCTAAAGCCAAACTGTACATCGCCAACTTCATTATCGATGGTAGACCTGATTCTTTCTAGGATAATCTTCAATAATAATTTAGTTACATGGGGCATCAGACTTATTGTGCGGAAATCACTGCAAGTTGTCGCCTTTGGTTTTTTCGGTAGCGTGATGTAAACTGATTTGGCAAGTTCGTCTGGAATATAGCCTGTATTGTAAATACTATTAAAGAGATCTGTTAGTTTCACAATTGAGAATTCTTTCAACATTTTTAGCATTTCTGTTACAATGCCATCTTCACCCTCAGCCTTGCCATCTTTCATATTTTTTAATGCATTTTCTATCTCACATGCGAGTATTGGAGGACCGTCAGTGTTGCTTGGCAAAGGTATTTGGGGCTTGTCATCATCAAATAACTCGCCAATGTATTGACACTATCTTTCCTTTACATCCTCTTTCTCAAATAATATTTTACCATTCTTGTCTTTAATACAGTTATTGTTGTTAGTGGTGCGTTTTTTTCCCGAAATTTGTCTTATTTCCTCGTGGGCTGCTTTTCCATCTAGGCCAAATATTTCGATCATCCTGCATTTGTGGTTAAGCCAATTTTCTTTTGCTATGCGACATTTGTGTTGGATTTTCTTATTCAGCGCTTCATACTCTGGTTTGTTCTTTATTTGTTTACGTTCTGACATGAGATCCAAAATTTCTGGTGTCATCCATTGCTTTCTTGTTCTTTTCTCCTTCTTTGGAATATCCTTATTACCGAATTTTATGCTGTCTTTGAATATGTTCCATTTTATATCAATTTCTTCAATTTCATTTGCTTGTGAGAATTGTTCTTGTGATTCAATAAGTAGTTCATCATATCTGTTCGAAACAGAGACATTATATTTCTCCTGCAATTCTGATGACCATTTTAGACGATCGATGTCCAATTTTTCTAATATATATATTTGGTTTTTTAAATTTTCTTTAGCTTTAACGTTATCTTTGCAATAAGTGGGTTATGGTCAGAATTGATATCAGCTCCCGGTAATGTTTGGCATGATTTTACACTGTTGTGAAACCTTTTCCTGATCATAATGTAATCTATTTGATTTCTACACCAGTCCCCTGGGCTTTTCCATGTGTATAAATTTCTCTTTGGTTTCTGGAAAAAGGTGTTGGTAACAATCAGCTCATTTTCAATGCAGAATTGAACTAGTCTGTCTCCACGCTCGTTTCTAACCCCAAGTTCATATTGGCCAACCACGCCACTCTCCTTCCCGTTCCCAATTTTAGCATTTAGGTCACCCATGACAATTAACACATCCGTTGATTTTACGTGTTTCAACATACTTTGTAATTCTTCGTAGTATATTTCAATGTCCTCATCCGAATAATCACTTGTGGGTGCATATGTCTGGATGATTGACATGTCAAAAAGTCTGGCTCTCAATTTTATCATCATGTTTCTGGAACTTACAGCATATATACCTATAATATATTTGAGAATGTTAGATTTCACCAGCACACCCACACCATGTTGATGTTCACTACCTAGAGAATAGATAAATGTGTGAGTGTCTCTTTTTACAGTACCCTCTTCTGTCCATCTGTGCTCAGACACTCCTAGGATGTCCACCTTCATCTCATCCGTCTCCTTAATCAAGTTGTCTAGTTTACCTAGTGTATATAATGTCCGGACATTCCATGTTCCAATGCGTTGACATTTCCCAGCATATTTCATACATACATTATCGGACTCCAATCCTCCCGCAGGCTTTAGATTGACGTCGTCATCCTCGTTTGTACTACTCCCTGAAGAGATTGTCTCTTCCCTGTTAATATTTACAACAGGTATCACACCCGCAGGGGGCTCAGGGGTACCTGTATAACTTCTATAAACTTTACGTGGCATGATTCATTTCAATACAATGGGATAATACATAGTGGGGCCCCAATCCTTTCTACGATGGCCGACCGCAATCATTTAACGTCTTTGACGCGCTCCACGTGTGCCATACACCTTGCTGTAACGCCATCAAGTCCATTGTCCATGTTGCTGGATCATCTGACTGTCTTTTAAGACATTGCTATTGCGCAATTATCACACCCTTCGTCATTCCTACCACCACTACCAAAACCTCATCATCACTACCACCACTACAACATATGATATGGCGTTGCACTAGTTACTAGTGTGCATCTTGTGTGAGTGTGTCTATGTCAATATTGTATTGTTATAAATGTGTAACCTAATGACAAATTTGTTGGGGACAATAAAGATATATTATTATTATTATGTAAGCTCAAGTGTTTGCACGTTTTTATATCCAAATATAAAATACGTGTTCATCATAACCTCACAATTACTATAGGTCAGACTGCAATTCCACTCCCAAGTGTCTATATTTTGTAAACAATTTATCAGCCCACAGTTTGCCATTGTACTTTAACCAGCAGTCTATATGTCGTATATGATTAGCATATTATTGTAATCAAAGCAAATCTGTGTCACTATTATGGTGAATGTTTGAGAAGTTAGTTCTTATCGATATAATGATAGTAACATCTATACATACATACATGCATAAATACATAATACATACATACATACATACATACATACATTCATACATAAATACATACATACATACATACATACATACATACATCACATACATACATCATAACATACATACCATCACTACATACATACATACAACCATCCACATCACCATACCATACCATCCATCATCCATACCATCCACCATCCATCCATATCATCCACCATCTCACCACATCCACCATCCACATTACCATCCATCCATCCACATCACCACTATCATCCACATCATCCATCATACATCACAATACCATCCACCATCCATCATCCACCATCCACCATCCATCCATCCATCCACCATCCACCATCCATCCACATACATATCCATCCACCATCACATCACACCTCCACCATACCATCATACATATCATACAACATATCATATCATTATCAATACATATCATATCATATCCCATCCTTTCCATCCACCATCATCCATCCTCCATCCATACAACCCTATACCATCATCCATTATCCATCATCATCATCGCCTTTTCATCATCCAAATATCCACCTCATCATCACCACCACATCAACCATCATCATCATCCACCATACCATATATCCATTCATCATCATCATCATATTATTATCATGACCATACAAATTCATATCATACATCAATGACCATCACATCCATCATACATACTTCATCATACCATCACATATCATATCATCATCCATCCCACATCATCATACATTTCACCATCCATACTTAACCACATCATCTATACATCATATACATACAAACATCTACATCATCATACATCACATACATACATACATCATACATACATACATACATACATAATACATACATACATCATACATACATACATACATACATACATACATACATCATACATACATACATACATATCATACATACATCATACATACATACATACATACATACATACATACATACTACTACATACATACATACATACATACATACATACATACATACATACATACATACATACATACATACATACAATACATACATACATACTACATACATACATACATACATACATACATACATACATCATACATACATACATACATACATACATACATACATCACATACATACATACATACTAATCATACATACTACATACATACCATACATACATACACATACATACATACATACATACATACATACATACATACATACATACATACATACATACATACATACTATACATACACATACATACATACAACACATACATACATACATCATACATACATACATACATACATACATACATACATACATACATACATACATACATACATACATAC
>NC_088363.1:8278111-8280611 GCF_034508935.2 Berghia stephanieae | reverse complement strand
ATATTTTTAAGATTGTTTACCAATTGTCTGACAATCCATATTGTTACATTCAAAACATATTTTGCCACAAGCTGAAATTTTTACATTAACACCATGTCTACGTTTTATCTGCTTTAGCCTAGTTTTGTTGGGTGTTTATCCGAAAGAGTAAGAGCATGAGGAACTTCAACGACGTTAAAGTGCATTTCATATGAAATATTCTTTATCAAATCTGTTATGAAATATTGAAACTCCCTTTCTCAAATCCGGCAAAGCTTTCTTGTTTTGAATTTTAAAACAAACTGTATTTATCATTATCATTGTATGTCATCATATGCTATTTATTCTATTGTTTTTAGTTATTAATTAATTGGGCATGCTCGTTCTAACCTGCCTAACTAGTTGGAAGAATCCAATGAAATTGAACATCTACAAATACTAGATTATCCAATGAGCAAGTGGCCTGTCTATTAAAAGCGCTCTACTCAGAGTTTGAGGAATAATCAGATGGTAAAGCTATTACCTCATAATTAAAGGACTTGGTACGACACTTAATAATAAATGGCATTTAATAATGCTTGGCCACAACCAATGTTATATTTCGACGCTTTGTAAACGAAGATGTGACATGTAACTGGTGACGTGTTTTTATTTATGCTGGAAACTACTTTCTTAGTAAATTGGCATAATATATAAAGGATGGCACGAAACTGCTTTTCTTAGATCTTTTAAAAAGACAATATATATAAACAAACACACGCACGCACACACACATACAAACACACACACACACACACACACACACACACACAAGCAAGAATAAGGCGTAATTCATGGCAATGATCTCATGGAAAGAGCTTCTACATGCTTCATGTAACATCCTAATATGTGAAAAATTAGCCAAATTCCCATGTCATGCCGTACAGTTTTGCTGTTACGTTTCCTTTTCACAACTGAAACTCGGCAAGGCACTCGTATGAACCTCGGTCGAGTGGGCATTGTATGTAAAGAGGCCAATCACAGGTTTCAATGCCAGGGCCACATCTTTCCCGTCGATGTCACCCTTTCCAACACTAACCACGACAAAATTGGCTGAATTTGTAAATTACTAACTGGATACTAGATTACAAATGACACAATCGAAGTAACACACGCATTCACGGCAAGCGTCCATGCAGACAGCGAAGTCAATTTTAATCATTAATACTCTTCAACAGTCGTAACGTGACTTCCTTCCTAATGACGCATGGTAACTTAGTAACACTGGCTCTAAACTATCGGAACAATGGCGGACGCCCGTATGAAATATTTCTCCGGCGAACATAAAGGCGTATCCAGAGGGGAAAAAAAATCAAAATTTGATCATGTTTTGACTTTTACACATTCTGATCACAAGTTCTAGCCAGCATGAAGAATAAAAAGTACAGATTTTCTTTGTTTAGAACCAAGATGGCCACCGTTGCCGGGTGGCGTGACATCAGACTACTGAGTCCAATTACTATCATTATATCGAAAACAACTAACTTCTCAAACATTCATCATAATAGTGTCACGGGTTTGCTTTGATTACAATAATATTATGCTAATCATATACGACATATAGACTGCTGGTTAAACTACAATGTCAAACATTGGAGTTTACATGACGAATGAGTCCTGTGTATGTATGTATGTATGTATGTATGTATGTATGTATTTATGTATGTATGTATGTATGTATGTATGTATGTATGTATGTATGTATGTATGTATGTATGTATGTATGTATGTATGTATGTATGTATGTATGTATGTATGTATGTATGTATGTATGTATGTATGTATGTATGTATGTATGTATGTATGTATGTATGTATGTATGTATGTATGTATGTATGTATGTATGTATGTATGTTTCATATTCAATCATAAATTCCCTGACGAAATTAGAACGTTTGCTATAAAATGCCGCTTGCAGCTTCTCGAGTGCGACAGTCTACTTCATACATATTACCCATTGTCATACTCCAAAGGCTGCAAGATCTGTAATCATCCGTCAGATACGGTATCTCACGTTGTAAATGGATGTACAAAATTCAAATTAATTTATCAAAAACGACACAATAGAATTGTTGACATTATTTTTGACAAAATACCTAAAAACGACACTACTCAAATTTTCAAAGACACATTCATCAGACCAAGTTTTTCGACAGTGACAAATCCTCATTTAATACTAACAGTAATCGACCGGACATTTTAAAAATCAACAAAGAAATGAAAACAGCCCAAATTGTTGAAATTTCAGTCCCATTTGATGCTCATATTAACAAGTCATTCCAAACTAAATTTGAAAAGTACTTTCCTTTATGCATGGAAATAAATGCTCTTGGATATAAATCCGAGGTTATCGTTCTTTCTGTAGGTAGCCTCGGCTATGTCCATGATAGATTTGTGAATGGCTTAAAGATTCTGGGCATTAAAAGCAAAGAAGCAAAAGTCCTTTCAAAATATATAAGCAACAGTGCCATCATTGGCTCTT
>NC_088363.1:8275113-8278011 GCF_034508935.2 Berghia stephanieae | reverse complement strand
GCATAGATTTTTTTTTGATGTCAAGGTATTTTTGTGTGATATTATATAAACAGAAAATTGCTTCTCTTGTCCCATTATTTTTTCTAAAGCCAAACTGTACATCGCCAACTTCATTATCGATGGTAAACCTGATTCTTTCTAGGATAATCTTCAATAATAATTTAGTTACATGGGGCATCAGACTTATTGTGCGGAAATCACTGCAAGTTGTCGCCTTTGGTTTTTTCGGTTTGCGTGATGTAAACTGATTTGGC
Organism: Berghia stephanieae; assembly: GCF_034508935.2. NCBI lineage: Eukaryota > Metazoa > Mollusca > Gastropoda > Nudibranchia > Aeolidiidae > Berghia > Berghia stephanieae. Next base: position 8,277,757 of record NC_088363.1, on the reverse strand, counting down.
AAGTTCGTCTGGAATATAGCCTGTATTGTAAATACTATTAAAGAGATCTGTTAGTTTCACAATTGAGAATTCTTTCAACATTTTTAGCATTTCTGTTACAATGCCATCTTCACCCTCGCCTTGCCCCTCTTTCATATTTTTTAATGCATTTCTATCTCACATGCGAGTATTGGAGGACCCTCAGTGTTGCTTGGCAAAGGTATTTGGGGCTTGTCATCATCAAATAAAATCGCCAATGTATTGACACTATCTTTCCTTTACATCCTCTTTCTCAAATAATATTTTACCATTCTTTTCTTTAATACAGTTATTGTTGGTTAGTGGTGCGTTTTTTTCCCGAAATTTGTCTTATTTCCTCGTGGGCTGCTTTTCCATCTAGGCCAAATATTTCGATCATCCTGCATTTGTGGTTAAGCCAATTTTCTTTTGCTATGCGACTTTGTGGGTTTGGGTTTTCTTATTCAGCGCTTCATACTCTGGTTTGTTCTTTATTTGTTTACGTTCTGACATGAGATCCAAAATTTCTGGTGTCATCCATTGCTTTCTTGTTCTTTTTCTCCTTCTTTGGAATATCCTTATTACCGAATTTTATGCTTCTTTGGGAAAATGTTCCATTTTATATCAATTTCTTCAATTCATTTGCTTGTGAGAATTGTTCTTGTGATTCAATAAGTAGTTTCATCATATCTGTTCGAAACAGAGACATTATATTTCTCCTGCAATTCTGTGACCATTTTAGACGATCGATGTCCAATTTTTCTAATATATTATTTGGTTTTTTTAAATTTTCTTAGCTTTAACGTTATCTTTGCAAATGTGGTTTGGTCAGAATTGATATCAGCCCGGTAATGTTTTGGGATGATTTTACACTGTTGTGAAACCTTTTTCCCGATCAAATGTAAAACTATTGATTTTTACACCAGTCCCTGGCTTTTCCTGTGTATAAATTCTCTTTGGTTTTGGAAAAGTGTTGGTAAACAATCAGTCATTTTCAATGCAGAATTGAAAATAGTCTGTCTCCACGCTCGTTCTAACCCCAATTCATATTGCCACCCCGCCACTCTCCTTCCCGTTCAATTTTGCCTTTAGGTCACCCCTAAAATTAACAATCCGTTGATTTTACGTGTTTCAACATACTTTGTAATTCTCGTAGTATATTTCAAAGTCCTCATCCGAATAATCCACTTGTGGGGCATATGTTGGATGTTGACATGTCAAAATCTGGCTCTCAATTTTTCATCTGTTTCCCGAACTTACAGCATTTACCCATAATATATTTGAGAAGTTGATCACCAGCAACCCACACCATTTGATTTCACTACCTAGAGAATAGATAAAAGTGGAGTGCTCTTTTACAGTTACCTTTTTCTGTCCATCTGTTCTCAGACACTCCTAGGATGTCCCCCTTCATCTCATCCGTTCCTAATCGTTGTCAGTTTCCTAGTGTATATAATGTCCGGCATTCCATGTTCCAATGCGTAGACATTTCCCACTATTTCATCTCTTATCGATCCAATCCTCCCCCAGCTTTAGATGACGTCGTCTCCTCGTTTTTACTACTCCCTGAAGAGATTGTCTCTTCCCTGTTAATATTTTACAACAGGTATCACCCCGAGGGGCTCAGGGGTACCTGTATACTTCTATAACTTTACGTGCATGATTTTTTCAAAACAATGGTTTAAACATAGTGGGCCCAACCTTTCTCGATGGCCGCCGCAATCATTTAACGCTTTGACGCGCTCCACTGTGCCATACACCTTGCTGTAACCCATCAATCCATTTGCCATGTTGCTGATCATTTACTTCTTTAAAACATGCTATTGCGCAATTTTCACCCCCCTTCGTCATTCCTACCACCCACCAAACCTCATCATCCTACCCCACTACAATATGATATGGCGTTGCACAGTTACTAGTGTCTCTTGTGTGAGTGTGTCTATGCAATATGATTGTTATAAATGTGTACCCAATGACAAATTTGTTGGGGCAATAAAGATATTTATTATTATTAGTACTCAAGTTTTCACGTTTTTTATCCAAATATAAATACGGTTCATATAACCTCACAATTACTATAGGTCCGACTGCAATTCCACTCCCAATGTCCCATATTTTGTAAACAATTTATCCAGCCCACAGTTTGCCATTGTACTTTAACCAGCAGTCTATATTTGTTTAAAGATTAGCATATTATTGTAATCAAAGCAATCTTGTCACATTATGTGAATGTTTGAGAGTAGTTTCCCTTATCGATATAAGTAGTAACATCTTTTACATCTACATGCATAAATACATAATATCATCCCTACATACATCATACCTACATACATACATACTTCATACATCCCTACATACATACCATACATACATACATACATACATACATACATACATACATACATACATACATACATACATACATACATACATACATACATACATACATACATACATACATACATACATACATACATACATACATATACATACATACATACATACTTACATACATACATACATACATACATACATACATACATACATACATAACATACATACATTACATAATACATACATACATACATAATACATACATACATACATACATACATACATACATACATACATACATACATACATACAT
>NC_088363.1:8262613-8267613 GCF_034508935.2 Berghia stephanieae | reverse complement strand
ACCCGATCAACAATTATGAAGCTCTATTAAAATACATCAAAATAAAAATAATAGATATAAAGTCCTCCATAATGCCCTCCCTTATCCAAAACAACACACCAAGAGCACAGGAGTAAAAAGAGGTGACATGACAAGAACTCACAGCAATATTCGTAATCCACCAACGAAAAGCTATTGATAATATTAGAAACGGATGTAAACAAACACACTCAAGTTGTGAGATAGATATCAACACAGTAGAGACTGCCTATAAAGAAAAATGTCAACGAAACAATATAAAAATTTGTGACACACCCTGGTCCGATGATGTCACTATCCCCCCTCCCGCATGGACACCATCAACAAGTGAGTTTACAATCGACGAACTCACAAGCTGTGTTAAAAAATTACCTAATGAAAAGTCACCCGGGCAGACGGTGTCACCTATGAATATATAAAACAAAATATAAACAAACTGGCACCAATTTTTACGACCATCTTTAACACCTGTTTAAAATATCAAAAAGTCCCCCCAGACTGGAAACACAGTATCATAACATTGGCCAAAAAAGAATGGGAACAAGGACAACGCCGACGACTGGCGACCTTACATCTTCATCATCGTCATCATCATCATTATCATCGTCATCAACACTAATATCATTATTACCTCTGGGACATTCTGTGGCAGAGTCTGAAACTTCACTGTTCAAATTAATACTCCAGCTCTATACATTGTACATTATTTTAGGAAGTGGTATTATGTCAATGAATATGTTACCCTTGTTACATTATCATGTATATTTCCTGAAATAAACAATTTTGATAATGTATGTATGTATGTATGTATGTATGTATGTATGTATGTATGTATGTATGTATGTATGTATGTATTTATGCATGCATGTATGTATGTATGTATGTATGTATGTATGTATGTGTGTATGTATGTATGTGTGTATGTGTGTATGTGTGTGTATGTAATGTATATAATGTATGTAATATATGTATCTGCAGTCCGCTAAAGATAAACTCCCCTGGACGCGAGGTTCATCTTATCCAAAACTCAAGGGGAACAACCCTTCAGTGGGCAAAAGATTTGTTTAATCTATTAGTTATCGTCCTTTAATAAATGCATACAGGAAGACAGCCCAGATTCTTGTTCCGCTTGGCAAATGTAAACTAAGAGTGACTTTTTTTTCTACTATTATTTGTCATTATTCATTATTCATCTTTCCCATCGTACAGGCATGCTTGGAAATGCTGAGCGAGGGGGGGGGGGGGCGGGGTAAGATCACAACCATACCAAACGGCACAAAGCTCACATATTTAAATCTACTGTCGCCTGTTTTACTATAGAATCATCCACATCAAGTGGAAAGAGACAATAGAAAATTCAGATTAGTGGGTTTGCGATATTCAATACGCCATCGTTATCCAAATTATATAAATGAAAATCGCTTGTCAACACTTTGACGACAAAACAAACAGCAGCACAACTGACTAGACGTCTAATCTCTACAAATAATTCAAGGTTCCGGAGGGGTTGGACATCAGAAACTGTCGTAAAGGTGTTTGCTGCTTGCAAACCTCGGACCAGTAAACTATCCCTGGGACACAAAAATAAAAAGACAAAAGACAAGTCATTGCAGCGGACATTTGTAGAGACCCTATACCCCTTGAAGGAATGAGTCAAGTCAAATCTTAAAGGCTGCGTGTCGTTTTATTTTATATGGTAAAGTTCCATCATCAGGAGATAAAAATAGCGATAAGAGCACGTGATTACAGCAAAGCAGGGCTCTATGAATGCATTTTTAAAAAGAAATCTTTACCTTATATTAGACGCAGGCAATTTCAAAATGAGCGCACTACTTTGAGTTAAAAAACAAACATCTAACTCTAAAAATCACTTTAGCTGTAACTATAAATTTAGAAATCATATTTCTGTGAAACAACTAATTATCGTTTAAAGTCAATAGAAAAAATGATTTTTATTGCAATCTGCACAAGTCCCCAATTGTTTTTCTTTTTAAATTTCTGATCAAAAGGTCGTTCCGTCCTCCATTCAATACTTTGAACTTCATTTGACGTTAGTCAGATAGCTTTGTGCAAAAGAAAAACAATAATAATGGTATAATGGCATACATGTCAAAACAAAAACAAAAACAAAGAACTACAATCTTACATAATAAATCAATCTCTATAATTTTAGATTCTCGCTTTGAGCAATTTATGACTTAATGACTTCAACTTGTAATGCTCTTTACTGATTAGAATCAGAATATTAGCTCAACGTAATGTTTCTGTGGGTATGTCAGATTATCATGAAACTACTAAATTGCCAACTTTAAATGTCTTTGGGAGGATGGCATTATAAATCCCGATATACTTTTTTTGTTTAACCCTTATTATTAAACGAAAAGAGCTCGAGTCAATTTGGAATAAAATCAAACCGCGCCTGGAGAGATTCATTGGGTGTAATCGATACGTTTTGGTTGCTTTTTTAAAAACAAATTTTTAATGGATTTTAATTTGGTACTAAAACTAATCGTTTTCAATTTAAGTACGACAAATATCAAGTTATAATTAATGATAAAGGAAAAAAAGAACAAACCCAACCCTCTAACTATCAAACCATTGAAATGTCATAAGTAGTTTCCGTTTTTGGAAGTCGTTCTAACCCTCGAGGTAAGAAATCATTGAAATGTTATAAGTAGTTTCCGGTTTTTTTTAAAAAATTGATAAATGAAAGTCATTTAGCCCGAATATCTAATTGATTTTGTTATCGTGCCATTGCCTAAAAACCTTTCTGACATTTGTCATATTGAAATCAATATGCTTGGATGTTTTACCGTTAGAAAATCTCTTATAATTTAGGGGGGGGGGAGGGGGCGACACTAAAAATGATGAATTTTGACCCAGTTTGCTAACATTAGATTTTGGTGGGATGTTGTCATGTGACCATCTGTCTGCATAAAAATTGAATGAGAACTTCATCTTCAGTTTTTTCTCCTCAAAATTACGTATTTTGTGACCCATAGTATGGTTATATCCTGCCCATTTTTAGTTTCAGTGGACTGATTTCATGAAAAAATATCAAATAGTCTTTATAACTAAGTAAAGGCAAAAACACATCAATGAAAAGTAAAAACTCTCCTCTCTCTTCAACAACCAATCACTTTGTTCTTAATTATGTCATGTGGTCACAATCCAATCAGAGACCGAGAGGAGAGTTTTTCCCTAAACTCGTTTACTTTGACTTTTAAATTCGTTTTTATCAAAACTGCAATTTTCGTCCCTCAGTTTTCAACCAATCTTCTTCAAACTTTCTACAAATGAGTGTCATATAAATACGCAGGTCCTCTAGGATCCGTATTTTTTGAAAAAAAAAAAATTTATGAGTAATTTGAAATTATGAATTTTTTTTAAAGGGGTATAATCGAGTAATAACTTTGAACTTGATTTTTAAAGTTTCTAATTTAAAAATTAAAAATCGGGCTTGTAGAGCCTCTTTATTTTCCTTTTTTCTACCTCTGGCCAAAATATTATGGCAATGGATTGATAAACAAAAAAGCCTTTGACTTTTTAAGATTTGTTGTTTATTTTCCAATATGGCGTCGTTTCCATAGCAACGGGCAACTTTTTTCGAAAAAAATTATATGCAATTATCCTTCCCAGACATATACATTATGACTGTGCATAAAAGTTTAGGATATTTGATCAAATTTAAAAAATGACCATTTAGTGTCGCCGCCCCCCCCCCCCCCCCCCCCCCCCCCCCTTTAGTAGTCGGGGTAAATTTCACTTTATAATTATAATGTCAATAATATTTTTAACAGGATGGTAAGTTCTGTTGGGGAAATTTATTGTAATCAAAACAAAATTTGTCAATAGTTTTGCAATTTAACTACCATCAAAGGAAAGAATATAATTTCTCCCAGTTGTGATTATCTCCTGAGCCGAGTAAATGTTTTATAAAGTTCCATACTTTTAATTCGATTTAATTTAATATTCATAATGCTCTCTACGGTGACAAAAATCGATCGTAGCCTAGCTAAGACGCAATTATCCTTTTAACTCTGCCAATTTTTTTTTCTTTTTGATTTCTTTTGGGGTTTTTTTCTTTCTTGTTTTTTTTTTTTTTTTTTTTTTTTTTTTTTTTTTTTTTGGGGGGGGGGGGTTACTTTGAGAACTGTTTTAAAATACATCTGCTTCTACATTACTCTGGAAAACCCCATATTTTAAAATTTGGCCAGAAAACTCGTCCTTCAAATATCGATCGATTTAAATGATCCTCATCTTGGCAAAAACTCACAAACCTGGAACTTCGCGGCGTCCCAGGTTTGGGAGTTTTTCCCAAGATGAGAGTCATTTTAATCGATCGATATTGTAGGACGAGTTTTCAGGCCAATTTTTTTGAATATTGGTTTTTCCAGAGTACGGCAGTATTAATGCTGTATTAACTCACTCAACCCTAAAACCGACTAAATCCGTAATTTACCCGGGTTACTTTTACCCTATGCCTATTTATTACATTTTTCTGAGACAAATTATAAGCTTATATCAAAAGCTAATGTTTGATAGTTGTTGCAAGTTAATGATAGTTGAATAAAACTTTGTACATGCTCATTTTAAATACATTTTATCCAATTTGAAAAGTAGCAAAAGTCTTTAGGATTGAGTGAGTTAAAAAAATATCCACCATTAGATATTTCCTTACTAAAGCTGCAACAATGAAACTCGTCACAACTCTTGTTTCATCACGTCTAGACTATTGCAATAGTCTTTTATCTCGCATAACCCATGATAAAATATCGCGCCTGCAGGTCACACAGACTAATGCGGCTAAATTAGTATCAAGACAAAAGATAATGGCACACTCCTGCCTATTATGTATGAACGGCCTTTGCTGTTTGTTGAAAGATTGCTCTGTTTTGAAAGATTGCTCTGTTTTGATAGATTGCTCTGTTTTGTTTTAAATGCCTAAATGATGAAGCACCTGACTACATTAAAGCATGTTA
>NC_088363.1:8240113-8260113 GCF_034508935.2 Berghia stephanieae | reverse complement strand
CTTGAGGGGATAAGTGTCGGAATTGATTATCAATTAAAAAATCAACATGATTCATGATTGGTTACAAATTACAGAAATAACTTTTTAAAATAAAATGATTCAAGATAAAAACAGGTAGGTTTCATAAACAATGACAATAGCGATAATACTTTTCTCTGAATACTAACGACTAACGGTATGACAGACAACTTTAGAATAATAGAATTTAAAAATCCACATTTAATTCCAAACGCAAAGCACTTGTTAACTTCACACACAATCAGCGACATCTTTATAATTATACTATTATTAGACAATGCACACAATACAAGTTGAGTAGGGATCGTTGGGAATGTGCGGGGATGAAGGACTCCGTGGGGTCAGGGATTTTTATTTATAGTACCATGGGGCTCTTCTCGGTGCATACTTTGTTTACTGTTCTTTTTTATATTTAATATATATTTAAGCAAAACAAACAATGATAAAATATATATTTATTGCCATTCTCTTCATCCGTATATCTAAGTGAAGCAAAGCCTCTTCTTTCAGTGATAAAACTGATATGGTTTTAATTTATCCCAAGTAGGACCTCAGGGCGTGCATCGCTAGATTGGCCGTCTTGGCCTAATTATTTTAGCAGTGAAAGACAATAGTTAGTTGGGGAGGGAGGGTGGAGGGAGATTGGGGAGTAGTAACTAACTTTCTTCAAGGTACAACGGAGTATAGGATAAGGACAGGACGGCCAAACGAAGACTGGCTCATATAAACAAAAAAAAAACTTCCCCACCACACCACACCCTCCGCTCATTGTCACCCCGCGCAGGCAACGGGGGAAAGATGAAACGTGCCGATTTGACGCTACCTTCGCGGAGCGACGCACGAGTCATCAAATATTAAATTCAAAACAAAAAGCAGTATGTGCTAGATTTTTAATTTTATCAAAATTGTAAAATTGAAGTTTTTTGTTTGGTTGACATGCTAATCTACGGAAAATATAGGGCGGCACAAAACAACTTCGCTCTATTGACCGACCGCCAGTGTTCCTTTGCTCTCTTACACTCACGTTTTATAATCTTATTAGCTTCTTTATATTCATAGCTGTTGCGTTCTAGTTTTTGTCTTTCATTCATCAGTTTCAAGATCTTGTCCTCCATCCACTTATGTTTTGGTTCGTGTTTTTTCACAGATGGAATAGTTTCTCTTGCAGATTCTGTGATGCATTTCGATACTTGATTCTCGTACTCATCTACAGTGGAAACCATTTTATAACATGCCCGGTTATAACAGGGATCGGGTATAACAGGGATTTTTCAAATCCCCGTTTTTTATCTCTCTTTGTCTCTGTCTAAAAGAATTCCAACTCCTTTTTCATGATGTTTTCCACCTGCATAATACAATACAAAATCATCTTCTTTAACTACTCCTTCTCCCTTCCACTTCGTTTCTGAGATTCCAAGGATGTTAATTTGGAACTTTTTCATTTCTTGAATAACGTTTTCAAATTTTCCTAAATGGTTTTATGTACGTATATTCCACGTGGCCAAAATTTCATTTCGCACCAGTTTGAAACGTTCAACGTGTTCGGGACAGCTGATGACGGTGGTTTTCCGTTACCTTCCGTCATTGTTATTAGTAGAATCTAAATTATTGCATTTTAATTTGACTGAGTTGTTTTTGATTTTTTTCTTTGGCTTCTCCTGGTTTTTGTTTTTGTTTCCTTCCACCTTTATTTCCTCTTTTTGTTATTTTTCTGTATGCCTTGAATAATTCAATCGATCTCAAAAGGTTCACTATTTCTAAATTCGGTGTATTATTAATGGTGTGTCGTATCGTACGTAGGTGTTGGGGTGAATATTTATAACAATAATTAGGTGTTGTCATTTTCGATGTTCATCGTCGACCGCTGTCATCATCATCATCATCATCATTGCCTTTTTCACCCTGGGTCAGGGTATAGGCCACAGACAAACAGTTTCCATCCTTCTCTATCCTGAGCCAACTTTTTTATCTCATTCCAGGTCTTATCACTTCTCTGTATATCAGCTTAATTCCAGAAACTCTTCGGTCGCCCAAGCTAAAAAAAGGATTTAGTTTGTCTGTCTGTGTTTCTGTAACGGTTTGAGTTTAACGGAAAAGGGTGTTAACCCTTTGCCGAACCCCCAACCTGGAGGACCAGGTGACTCAAAGATGGGGGAATCACACACCATTAGTCGCCTTTTACGACACGCTGGCTTGGCGTTGGGCTATTCTTGACCCTCTCAGTTGAGGGACCCCGGACACCACACGGGGAATCGTCGACCGCTGTAATAAAATTAAAATAGCTCACTGTTGTTTTTTTCTTCTTAAAATCGTAAAACGTGAACAAAAATGTTCTCAATAGATGATAAAATTCTTGCAATCCTTGTATCCTATACGTATACTGTGTTACACCAATCACGGCTAATTGTACGATTTATTCTAAAAATATCACAGAAGACAAAGATTTCGAGCCTGACACGGGAATATTAATATAATATGACCTGTTGAAGTCAAGATTTTTTTCTAATCCCCCTCCCCTTGCCAATCCAGCAGTGATTGGGTAGCTGAGTCTGTTTGATCTAGCGGAAAGTACTTTGACGTAGACTAGCGTCCTATCCAAAGAGTAGCAATGGCTATGGTCCGTTTCGCGCTATTCAAACTAGGATAAACTTCGGCTCCATGGGCATAATGCCTTTGAGAATGACTACTTATTTATTCGATATTTTACTCAATCCAACTATATAATTGATGTTGAGTTATGGAATTGTGTATCTCTGAATCATTCTAATAACCTTTCAGATGAGTACTTCACATTTCACAACAAATTGAATGTACTCACTGTTGTTAAGCAAGTGTGATAACAACAGTTTTTATCCTCTAGTTTCAATTAATAATATTACCACCATTGCCACTATTTTTTTCAGGCTTACAGGGGACTGACTGCTTATAATCAGGCCTACAATGGATGGCTGACGGATGTAAAATGGTTTAAGCCTCCTAGCTGTGGGAAAGTGGTACTAGCTGCTAAGGTAATCCCCATCCCCATCCCCCACCCCTTTCATCTCTGTTTTATGATTATTATTATTGTTATTACATATTATTATTATTATTATTATTAGTATTATTATTATTATTATTATTATTATTATTATTATTATTATTATTATTATTATTATTTATATTACTCCATGCAGGATTGATAAAGACAATGAATTTTATAGAATATGGATAGCTTTTTAAAGAAAGAAATAAGAAACTTCTTTAATAGGTTCAAGTTCTACTATGGGAGACTCAGTCGAGTCCTTGGAAAAGCCTCTTTACTCACATTTGCTCAGTGTGTTCGGACGTTTAAATGGTTTTTGCGACTCATGGCAGTCCCGATATCTCAGTTGGTAGAGCACTCATTTCACAATCAAAGAGACCAAGATATATCCTAGATGAAGTCAAGACCCCCCCCCCCCCCCCCCCCCCCCCCCCCCCCGCCTTTGCTTTTTTTTTTTTTTTTTTTGTACACGGCACTTGCGACACTATTAGGTCATTTTCAGCTCTACAATTAAAAGCTGTTGCGAAATACGTAGTAAGACAAATGGGCTTGGATCAAATACGGAGCAGAAGTAGATCAAAATTATTAATGTGCTTAGTTTTGAGATCGCCTAAAAGTTCCATCCAGAGACCGAATACACTCAAATGTTTATGTTTGATTAAAGGGTTTTACGGTGCTTGCGACACATTTCAGCACCAGTAAAAAGGAATAAAATGGGATTGTAAAAATTTCCAGATTTACAATTAAAAGCACACAAGAAAAGTAAGACAAAGATGAACAAATGTAGATTCCTAGAGAATGGTATCAGTGTACTGAGTCTGATAACACCCAAAAGTCTCATCCAGACACAAGCACAGGTTCCCCCCCCCCCCCCCTAAGAGGAATACACTCAAATGTTTACAAATCACTATATAATATATATATATATATATATATATATATATATATATTATATATATATAAATATACATATATATATATATATATATATATATATATATATATATATATATATATATATATATAATAAAAAATAATACGCGAACTGATTTACAAGACAAAAAAAAAGTATAATTTCTCAAATCTAACAATATTCATTTGACTGTTTCTCTCTCAGCCAATGACTCCGGCAAGGGAAAAAACAAAACCAAGTAATCTCATTCCAAGACAAGGACATAAAGACACTTGGAAAATAAAATAAGGGATAGAAGACACACCATGACCTCTTGCCACCATGGGAAGTCAAAGACCCCACCAGGTCTATTGTTTATAAAATGTTAATTATAAATTTACAAAATAAATTTACATCCATTTGTCACCCTCTCGGCTAAGGACAGGGGGAAAAAACACGTAATCTTATTGCAAATCAAAGATAGAAAGCTACCTGAAAAAGGAAAACAGACATAGGGGGGTAAGGCAGCAATAGTGACCTTGCCCACACTGGAAGGTCAATGACCCCACACCCAGGGTAGAAAAATGAGAACTCAGTCATGGCTAGGAAATTTTGTAACACTTGTTGACTGTTTACCGACGGTGCATTCACCATAAAATTGCAAAGCAAATATATATATATATATATATATATATATATATATATATATATATATATATATATATATGTCTGTGTGTGTGTGTGTGTGTGTGTGTGTGTGTATCAAATACTGTTGCAACCTTGATGTCACTAGTATTATGCTATTACTAGAGACAGATATTTCCAACCACAATCTGATTAATAAAATTACAAAGGTAATCAATGATAATAATAATAATAATAATAATAATAATAATAATAATAATAATAATAATAATAATAATAATAATAATAATAGCTATTATCATTATTATTATCATTATTATTATCATCATCATCATCATCATCATCATCATCATCATCATATCCTTATTATTATTATTATTATTATTATTATTATTATTATTATTATTATTATTATTATTATTATCATCATCATCATCATCATTATATTATTATTATTATTATTATTATTATTATTATTATTATTATTATTATTATTATTATTATTATTATTATCAATATTGTTACCTTACAGAAAGAAAAAAATGCCAGAAAAATTGACAAAAAGTACGTTGATTCCAATTTACAAAAATAAGGGAGATGTTCAAGAATGCGGCAAATATAGAGGCATCAATTTAATGAGCTACACAATGAAGATATGGGAAAGAGTAATCGATAAGAGGAGTAGAAAAGATGTAGACGTACTTTAAATAATCTGGCCATTGTCTATGTGTAAACAAAGCAAAATAGTGGCAGGAACCTCGCTCCTTAACCAATGCCTGAGTGTGAGTGATGTCGAACTCAAGTTCTCGGAACATCCCATCAATATCAAAACAAACTAAGCGACCTCAAACGCTAGCGGAAGTGAACTTAAAATTTAACCTTTACACTTTAAACTTCTGGGTTCATGTGTCATTTGCTTAACTCGGTGTAAGATTCGGTCTTGTGGTCCTGAAGGTCCCGGGTTTGAGTCTCGCTTCAGGCAAATTCGTTTTTTTTTTTCATTGAGCAAGATTAATTTGCTCACTTCGACAACATGGATGATTCCTGTTGACATCAGACATCTTGTTTGATGAATTATCTATATTCCATCGTGGAATGTCTTAGGGACGATATCTTTTGATGTGGTGGCGGAAGGCATCACTTTCTTTGTCGTCGTCTCAGGTTTGCTCTTCTGTTTCTTACTGCGGGGTTGGTCTGGCTTCTCGTGAAGACGTAAGTATTGATACTTCTACACTCTTGGTCGAACACGATACAGCATTGATTGAGAACAACCGTGCTTCTCAAACGTTCTTCACACACAAGACTCATCACTATCCTTTTGTGTCTGGATAGTGATTTGACCGTACACGTTTGAAAGCACCAAATATTATTACACTTCTTTATGGAAATGTGGCATACGTAATACGTCTATTTTTATTTGTCACCAAACAGGGCAATGCAACCGGCCAGCATTGAGTATTTTATAATATAGTTTTACCTTCTCTGAGTTATAATTTATTGGGACTCGTACACATGGGGCACATCGGGTATTTCTGTTCTACGATTTTAATGGTCACTCTTTGATCGGACTGACATTGCATAGATCAGATCGGCTTCTCTATGCTATGATTTTTAGTCATCCGTTTGCGGACTTACATAGTGTATATCGGCCTTTTCTATACAATGATTTGGTGGTCACTCGTTTGAACGTCCGATTCACATAACACAGTTATCTGCACTGTGCCTTGCTATTATCTGGCCATGAACGTTACTCACACAACCAAGCCGGCATTGTGCGATCAAGAATAGCAAGTGACGATTTGAGGCCTGTCATGGGTTTATATATCGTGTTGAGTACTTTTCATTGGATGACCAAAAAGGGTTGTCAACACAAGATGTTTGAAAAATCCAACTCATGGTCGCCTTAAGCTAATTTCCCTTTGAGACTTAAGGGCGTGCTACAGTAACGCGGCACTTTAATATACATGAACCATTTCCAAATGGGGAGAGGGCGCTTACTGAAGACAACGGGATCGAAGAAGACCGAAAGATCAATAACAGCAATACGAATTGAGATTCAATTTATGGAATGCAAGCCGAATCGCTGTTACTGATTGTCACAGTAAAGATTGTTCACAATTATCTTATTAAATTTTATTTTATTAAGAACTGAATTCATCTCACCCCAGTTATATTTCGGTAGGCTTAGATAAACTTTACCTTCTAATATTAGATCGTCTTTCCTTTTATAGCCTTCCCTCGAATTAATTTCTAATTAGTGAATACTTTTCGTTCTACATTCTGTCACGTAGCCACTTATTATAAAAGCTGATAGGTCTAACACTCTACACTCACTTTCTCTCCACAATCTATGCCGGACGGCCAGTCACTCTATTCCTATATATATACTGGAAGATTTTTATCTTTTGGGACTTTGTAGATATTATATCTACACCATTAAGACGCCGGAGCTTTTAACTTTGATTGTATAATCTTCAAGGATCAAACCCAAGCCCGCTGTACTACACTATAACCTCTTACCAATTGCCTGGAAGTGGAATTTTACGAGTCCGATCCTGTTATCAGAGGAATAGATCATCCAAGCCCATCAACTGCCTGGAAACGTAAACTTACGAACCTGACATACTATCATAAGTTACGTAAAATATTCATATCTCTATTTGTAACTGCCACGATCACTGTTTATCTCTTTTAATTAAATTTCATCATTATTTTTATTTCATTGTAAACAAATCGTTAATTGTTTTTCATTTATAGTAACTAGTAAATTCTGGGGCCTCATTCTACATAGATCTTTATGCATAGTCGAGTAGCTCTTTACTCACTTGAGACCATGACATTTTGGAGGGGACACATATAAAGAATTGAATTTATTTAGTTACTTATATCTATTTCATCTAACTTTAAAGTTTAAATTGTAAAACTCTTAATTGCCCCATTTGATCATATTTTAATTGAACTCCCTATTTACAGGATTAATTTTTTTTTCTTTTTCATTTCTTCATTTAAATGGAATAGCAATTTATCCATTCATTCTTTCATTCAAATTGAATAGCATTTTATTGATTCATTCCTTCATTCATTTATTCACTTATAAATTATTCATTCATTCATTGTTCATTCATTTATTTATTCATTCATTCATTCATCCATTCATTCGTTTATTCACTCATTTATCCAATCATTCATACATTTATTCCTCCCTTCATTCTTTCATTCATACATTATCCATTCATTCATTCATCTATTCACTCAGTTTTTCATTCATTCATTCATTCCTTGTCCACTTTGTTATTATATCACACATTTCATTTTGTTGTTTGCCTCATTCATGAATTGTTTTCAATATGTTTACATTCCATAACGATTCATTCACCTATCATCCAATCACTCAGTGTTGTGAACACATTTTATAACTATTGTAAATCTTACGATATTTTATTGTTTTGTATTTCAGACATCACTGTTAAACACTCTTCAATGCCTAATTACAATTGTTGAACAACCATTGAACAAGAGAGAGGTCCCAGCCACGAACTGAGTTGGTAAATATATCCTTCATTATTCTCTTTTACATGAGTTGGGCATCACATAGTAACTATAGACATCGTGATTTGTTTTGCATAGTGATTTGTTTTAAATGCATTTTTGGCATATTACTGTTACCGAAAACCACTTATATATTATGTTCTGAAAAGTGAGTCTTTAAAAACTAAATAATAATAAAAGGAGTCTACTAGCCGTCGTGTTATATTTAGTGATAGATAACTTGGGATTATTTTGGCATCCTATTATTGTTATCACACTCTAGTATATTAGCGTCATTGCGAATAATTGTACACAAACTAACGACGAGTCACACACATTGGTGATACATTTTTCGTAGTAACATAGTTTAGAGTACACGCGATTGACACATTGTTATTGACACAAGTCATAATAACTCCGCATTGTATTGACACATTGCTTTATAAGATATAACGATAAAAGGCATCAAATTCAACATACATAATAAGTTGAAATAAGAGAGAGAGATTTCTAAAAATAGAACAGTTCATTCCAGTAAGTGTAAATAAATAAAACAGTCAGTAACAGTATCCTGTCAATATAATATATATAAAACATCGTAACTAATTTATTGCAACATGGAAGCATATAAAAGATACTTAAGTCTCGCAAAGGACTTAGAAATACCCCAGGAAAGAATATTTTCATGGTGCGAAGAGAAAGTAAAAGAAGAAAAAGAACATGAAGAAAGAATTCGTAGAGAAGAAAATGAAGAAAGAATTCGTAGAGAAGAAAAAGAACACGAAGAAAGAATTCGTAGAGAAGAAAATGAAGAAAGAATTCGTAGAGAAGAAAATGAAGAAAGAATTCGTAGAGAAGAAAAAGAACACGAAGAAAGAATTCGTAGAGAAGAAAAAGAACACGAAGAAAGAATACGTAGAGAAGAACGAGAAGAAAGAGTCCAAGAAAGGGAACTAAAAAGACAAATAGCTTTAGCAGAAGAAGAAACCAAAAGGACCCAAATGATGCTGGAAATTGAAAAAACAAAAACCGGTCATGAAAGAAAACATAATAATAGTGATGAATTTTTCGTGAAACTTCCACGCATGCCAACATACGATGAACGCTCAGACTGTCTAGAATCCTTCTTACACCGATTCGAAGTTCAGGCTAAAGGTTATCGTTGGCCAGAAAGCAAATGGGCCACAGCCTTGATTAACTGCTTATCTGGAGAACCGCTAAAAGTTTTCTATACCTTAACAACTGAAGATGCAGATGACTATGGTAAAATTAAAGACGCTCTACTAAAAAGATTTAGATTAACGGAAGATGGTTACCAGGAGAGGTTTCACACTGCAAAACCGGAAAGTGGAGAAGACTTTAATACATTCGTGAACCGAATTACTCAATTTCTAAATCGGTGGCTTGAGTTGGCAAACGTAAAACAAGACGACTTTGCAGGCCTTTACTATCTCACGCTGAAGAATCGAATCTATCAAGCTTGCAACCCAGATTTAGTCGCATTCTTTAAAGAGAGAAAGCCAGAAAACTTGGACAAATTAAAAATCTACGCAGAAAACTTTAACAGCGCACATCCATTGACACCCCTTAGCAGAACATTGAAGGAACCATACTACGCTGCCGCTGCTCAGAGTCCAGGTACACCTAAAGTTCAGTACTCAAATAGAACGAGCCGATCAATCACTCGGAACACGCAAGTGAAACAAGATGATCATAGTAACAAACCATGGAACAAACAGTTCAATAGAGACCATAGCCGACCCTATCAAAACAAAACAAGAAATAGCACTGACAATAATACTGAGTATAAGAAAACCAACAAACCTATAATTAAATGTCAATATTGTGGAATGAAAGGCCACACAGCAGACAAATGTTACAAAATCGTGGGATATCCGAAAGAAACTGCAAATGCATCACTCCAAACCAGTGTAAATAATCAGACACGAATAATGTCAGGAGAAAATATAAATGTGTATTGCGTGAAAGGTATGTCACTTTTAACACAAACTCACAAATCAGGATCGCTATTTTTTTGTGAAGGCAAAGCTAATGGAACTGATTGCAAAATATTGAGACACAGGATGCAGTACAGTAGGAATAAAAGCATCTTTGATCAATGACGAAGACAAAACTGGAAAAACGGTACAATGCATCACATTCAGTGGCACAGTCGAAACCTTTGAAACAGCTAACGTGTACATAGAAACCCCATACTATACAGGAATAGTGGAATGCTGTATACTTCCCAACCCCGTCGCTGATGTTATTGTTGGCAATATAAAAGGTCTTAAAGACAACCCAACAGATGTAAAGGAATGGTCATTAACCCAAGAAACAGCTTGTCTAGCAGAAACAAGAAAGATGACTAAGACAACAGAGAAGCCAATGACTATTTCTCTAGAACCACAACAATTTGACAGGAACACGTTCATTGAAGAACAGAAAAAGGACCCGACTTTAACATCATATTTCAATATCGCAAACAAAGGGACGAAATCAAAAGTTGAATACATCATTGAAAAAGATATTCTGTTCAGGTTACATAGGAAAAGAAACAAAATAGCTAAACAACTGGTCACGCCGAGTATTTACAGAAACAAAATCCTTGGAATAGCGCACGATTCAATAACTTCTGGACATCTTGGGAGCTCTTCCACATTGAAGAGAATATCCGAGAATTTCACATGGCCTGGAATTACTAAAGACGTCCGAGAATATGTGAAATCGTGTGACACATGCCAAAGAAGAGTCGCAAAAGGCAGAATACCGAGATTGCCATTAGAGACAACCCCAGTTATTGAAAAAGTTTTTCAAAAAGTTGCAATTGACATTATAGGCCCTTTAACAAAATCAGATAGAAACCATACACACATACTAACACTAGTCGATTACGCAACCAAGTGGCCAGAAGCGATAGCATTGAAATCAACTACATCGGATCACATAGCTGAAGCATTGATGACAATTTTTACTAGAATAGGCATACCAAATGAGATACTGTCGGACAATGGACCCCAATTTACATCACATATGATGCATGAAACCATGAAACTCATGGGAATCCAACACTCATTCACAACTCCCTACCACCCCCAAGCAAATGGTCTTTGTGAAAGATTTAATGGCACTCTAAAGAATATGTTAAGAAAAGTGTCAGCAGAAAAACCAGATGATTGGGACAGATACTTACCAGCAATCCTATTTGCATATAGAGAAATACCCCAAGAATCTACAGGCTACTCCCCATTTGAGTTGATGTATGGACGATCACCTCGCGGCCCGATCAATATAGTAGCCGACATTTGTAAAGGGAATGAGGAGGACAATAACGAAATTATGTTTGCTTACGAATATGTAAGAAACCTGAAAGACAGAATAGAGGATACATGTAAGCTAGCACAGGAATCCGTCACTAAAAAAGCAGAGAAATACAAGGAATACTCTGATCGCAAAAGCAAATCAAGAAAATTTGAGATTGGTGACAAAGTACTAATACTCTTACCCGATGACTCGAGTAAACTTTTAGCTACATGGAAAGGACCATTCAAAATAACAGCAGTAAAATCTAATGTTAATTACGAGATTAAAATTAACAACACAACAAAGACATTCCATGCAAATATGCTAAAAAAGTATTTTGATAGAGACACAGTGTCGCAACCTATGTTTACTAATATCGAAGCTTCAAATGCAGGATTAATCATACCGTTGGTCATGGGACACAGACACCCGAGACAGAAAAACAAACAAAAATCGCACAATTGCAACCACCTAAGACAAAAAAAGAAGTACGCAAAGTACTTGGGCTCCTAAATTTTTACAGGAAATACATTTACAACTTCGCGCACATCGCGACACCGCTAACAAATCTGACAAAGAATGGGTCACCGAACAAAATTGTTTGGACAGAAGTGTGTCAGAATAGCTTTAACCAATTAAAGGCATTACTCTGTTCAGAACCAATTCTTAAATTACCCGACATATCAAAAGAATTTGTTGTAAGAACTGACGCGTCTGATAAGGGCATCGCAGGTGTACTATTACAGGAGCATGAGGGAACTCTAATGCCTTGCTTATATGCAAGCAGAAAATTATTGGACAGAGAATCACGATACTCTGGAATAGAGCATGAAGGACTGGCCATCGTCTTTGCTTTAAAGACATTCAGCAGATATCTACTGCTAAAAGAGTTTGTGGTCGAAACGGACCATAAACCACTCACGTACATAAGAAATAACAAAATGAATAATAGTAGAGTACTAAGGTGGAGTCTATTTTTGCAAAATTACACTTTCAGTATCTCTCACATACCAGGCTGTGAAAATATTCACGCCGACCTACTTTCTCGATTAGTGTAAACACGTGAGAAGGGTATAACTTAACCTCCCATGCATACTGTTAGTTACCTCGCAAATTATGCCAAATCAGAACGCACAATTTTGATAATTTTATTTGTAAACATGATGACCCAACTTAATGTAACATTGAGTATTGTTTGGATATATATACCATACCCATTCATGATTTGGGAAATATTCTCTTTACTATTATTGTTATGAATTTTCACTCATTTATGATTAATAATTGAAATGTCAATATTCCATTTACATTTTCATTCATTTCATTCAGTAAATTACCTTCATATCATCGACTTAAATCATGCTTCATTGCCATCACTATTGTTTATCACAATGATTTGTAATCACATTGCCATCATGTTGTTCATCACAATGATTTGTAATCACAATCTTTCATTGTTATTGTCACCCATTCATATACCTACGTTAATATAAACATTTCCATGTCTAGTTAATAAATAATTTAATTGTAGCACAAATCATAACAATGGATTAATGCTAGAGTATCATGATAGTAAATTTACTTCCGTTTGTAAAATCTATCTTTCCCATAATGGTTAAAGAGTATATTTTAAACGTGGTGGGGGGTGTCACAGTAAAGATTGTTCACAATTATCTTATTAAATTTTATTTTATTAAGAACTGAATTCATCTCACCCCAGTTATATTTCGGTAGGCTTAGATAAACTTTACCTTCTAATATTAGATCGTCTTTCCTTTTATAGCCTTCCCTCGAATTAATTTCTAATTAGTGAATACTTTTCGTTCTACATTCTGTCACGTAGCCACTTATTATAAAAGCTGATAGGTCTAACACTCTACACTCACTTTCTCTCCACAATCTATGCCGGACGGCCAGTCACTCTATTCCTATATATATACTGGAAGATTTTTATCTTTTGGGACTTTGTAGATATTATATCTACACCATTAAGACGCCGGAGCTTTTAACTTTGATTGTATAATCTTCAAGGATCAAACCCAAGCCCGCTGTACTACACTATAACCTCTTACCAATTGCCTGGAAGTGGAATTTTACGAGTCCGATCCTGTTATCAGAGGAATAGATCATCCAAGCCCATCAACTGCCTGGAAACGTAAACTTACGAACCTGACATACTATCATAAGTTACGTAAAATATTCATATCTCTATTTGTAACTGCCACGATCACTGTTTATCTCTTTTAATTAAATTTCATCATTATTTTTATTTCATTGTAAACAAATCGTTAATTGTTTTTCATTTATAGTAACTAGTAAATTCTGGGCCTCATTCTACATAGATCTTTATGCATAGTCGAGTAGCTCTTTACTCACTTGAGACCATGATACTGATCTATTGATGAAAATGCCATCATGCATATAATATATTATTCGATAAAACCATTAAAATCAATGTCTATCCGTAAGAGGTTTCAGATTCTCTAACCTGTGGTAAATGTTTCGAGAGTTTCGCTTTTTTTCTTCACAAAATTGAATAGTTTGTGACGTTTCATGTGATGGCACATACCATTCAGTTTGTAGCTTTCAGATTTTCAATTTTATAAATAACTTGTTTTGTCTGATTAATACACTTAATTCTCGACTTACTTTGCAGGCTCAGAATTAAATATGTGGAACTTAATTGCCAGACAGAATAGTTGGCTCTCGGGCTATGGCGGGTATTGATTTATAAGGGTCTTGTGAGCATCGGCTCTTTTATGAGAATGCACAGACTCGATGTATTGTTTTGCATCAAAGGTATAGCAGACACCAAGCTGTTCCGGTGTCTATTTGGGCAACTTACTTTCCAGTGCCCCGGAAGTAGATGTTACATATTTCCCAGGCCCAAAGCTAGGCGCAATCTGCTTTCTTGACAGGGTAGTTAGTGGCTATTATCATTATTACCAGGCAGAATTCCGATTTGAAACCCAAGTGCAAAGTTACACCAAGTCCACAAAGTGACAGAAAGACGATTTGTGGACAGACATACGAAAGAAGGCCACATGAGGAAGATGACCTTGAAACTCGTACGATATGGGAATACCCTTACAGTCCTTTGTCCCAAAAAGGATTTTGAATAATAAGTCAAGAAATTCAAGAAAACTCAAAACAGACTGTAGAAATATGGAAGACCAGCAGGTTTATGGGAGAAAACCAATGCAAATTACATTTCATCAACAACAACAAATAACAATAAAAGTGACCGTTGAAAACAAACTAACTTCAAATATCAAGTTACAGGTTAGTTTTATAATCCGATCTGCCATTTATTTTTAAACATGATTCAGCAACTCCAGACACAAGGAAAATGATGTAAGCTTCAAAATGATCATAAAATACGACCCATTGTATTTTAGGTTTTATGTCGGAATGAAGTAGATAAACAAAAACTGGGTTTAAAGTCAATGTAATGGGAAATACAAAATGTAAGTTGTCCAAAATAAAAATAAAAGTCGCAGTCTTTTCAATCAATAAAGACATTTTATTTAGTTAATTTAGAATAAAATTGAATTATAAGTATTGTGTGTGCGGCTATGTGGTCTAGTGGTATGACACTCGCTTTCGGATCGGAAGGTCCTGGGTTCGAGCCTCGCTCGGCGCATAGTTGAGTCCTTGGAAAAGGCTCTTTACTCACAGTCTCTCATCGTAAGGTGTAAAATTAGTACCGGGCCGTTTACATCGCTGTCTCTGTCCAAAAAAAAATTGCAATATCTCCTAACAGGCGTCATGTCCCGTGTTTCGTGTTAAATGAATAATAATATGAAATTGAATGTAAGATTCAGTTTAATTACAAATACAGACCACTACTTTTAACTTTTTTTCATGTTAAATGTTGCTGTCAGCCTGGGACCCCTTGTAAAGAGTTTTGAGCTCGTTTAGTGGATATCGCGATATATAAAAGCTCAATTTTTTTATTAGGTTCATCCCAACTTGATACCGTATTAGACGATGGTCCACATATGATGCCTTTTATTACAGGGATGAGTGACCTCCATATAGTGTAAGCCCAAACCTAATAAGTGTTGAACAAATAACAAACTGTAAATCGAGTTTTTTTAAAAATTATTTCACCCAGTTGGAGAAACAATGGAAACATCAATGCTTTGATTAGAATACAGAACTGGCGTAAATGAGCGCCTCTTGGTGAATCGTATTTTACAATTAACCAGTTAACTGTCGTACTCCGGAAAATGTAACCAGAAAAACTCGTCCTTCAAATATGTCTTTCGAAATCAGCTGCAGTTCTGGTGGGTTCACATCACTGCTATACTATGACGATCTATCAAGTCAGAAAACTCCTATCTGCAATGATTTACTGTCGCGGATCCGCATTAGCTGTGTCATAAAATAAACGTTCAACTAGATTCTCTACGGTAGCGGACCATAACCACGAGTGTTAGTTGGCGAAGCGGGCAGAACCCACTCATGAAAGCTGGTTGTCGTTAGAAGTTTCTAAGATGCACCTCAAAATATCCGCATAGTATGTTGTAAATCATTAAGAGTTCTTGGTCTGGTAGGTCTCCTTGTGATTTTGGACTCTATTTCTCTTACATAGTTGTAGTGTCAATCGAGCTCAAATCAACCGAGTGGCTGTATATCCCCTACTGATATATGGCCGTTCGATTGATCTTAGCACACTGACTCTATCGAGTTGGCTTAGTCCTCTGTAATGTTAACTAGGCGTGTGGTGTTGTCGTACGGCCTTCGCATTTGGGCATATAGGTTCCTTGTTAGAGCCAGATCTGGTGCAGAAACCAATCTCCTCCCTGTGTGCGCCATCAAGCCAAAGAGCTAGCTGATGATGCTAGATTTGGAGTATTCAGAATATTCTTCAATTTGTGTTTGCTTTAAAAGTTTCTTACCTTATCCTGTAAAAATACATGCATTATGTTAATACCCGAGTTTGGATTTTCTCACGCACCAACATCTTGTCGTACACTTTTAAAACTGAGATTCCATTGACTAAGTCCTATGTTTAAGATCTTTTGACAAGGTGTGTGTAAGAGTGTGTGTTTGGGGGGGGGGGCTCATTTTAACTCGTTAATGTTTGAAGTAAACAAAATAAAATTTAAAAAACCAAGGCCCACATTTTAAAAAGGAGCTGTTCGTATCAAACTATTCGCGTAATCAGGAGTTGTTAAGTATAAAAGATGACCGGGAGAATATAGACAAGATGCTTTTGACACATTAGTTTCTTCCATACCGAACCGTCGCTATGTGTCAAATGATGCATAGATGTTGATGATGAGTATTGAAAATGATGTCAATTGTCATAAGGCGTAAACAAACAATACTTGTATGAATTTATGAATGTCGTTGTTTGATATGATATACTATTTACGTGACCCACCGTCTCAATACGGTATTATGTCTGGAATTCGATGCAGAAAAGTGACTTGAAAACTAGAATACTTGGCTTGGCTGAAAAGTCTTGAACCTATTGAATATTTTCGATTGTATTGCGCTCATCAGTATAACTTATATTATATCAAATTGTCTGTAATCTATTCTTCTGTTAGGTCACCAAATTTTGTTTAGCTGCTATTTCCTGATTTTAATTTATCTTAATTGAAAGAAACCCTACTCCAATATATCGGTCGGAGAAATCACACACAAAATAATAATATGCAATAAACAGAGACACCTCAAGGGATCAAATTTTGGCAGTGATGGCAAGAAGAAGGAGGAGGTAACTCAATTGGTGTTAAAGTTTACCACGTGAAATTCCTCTTCAATGTAATAACTGGTGCATCGTTTGCGACTCTGTGTAGGTAGGAACGATGACCTTGCTGAAATTTTACATGATGTGTTATGGAAAGGACATAAATTGAACTTTGTTTTGATGCATTTGTCAATAATTTCGTCTCCCTTATAGTTTTGAAAATACAAGAGCAGCGTCAAGACTTTTCAGTCTACCCTTGTAATACAAAATACAATGTTCACTTTTTAAAAATGAACCCTGAGTTTGATATCTGTGGAAATAAACTCAATTTCCAACATCTGAATCACCCTGGCATAATACCATTTTGAGGCGGCGGGTCAAATATAATGACGTCAATACATGTTCGGTATGAGTCATGGTGGTAGCAGCCTCTTATTGTTCTCACACTACTGTTATGACGATGGACCCAATCAGCAAAGTCCGGTCCGCATTCGTGCACCGTCGCGAACCCGCCTGGTAGCATCGTCACAACCCACCGTTCGACTAGATGCTCTGCTGTTTCGGGTTCTTGCCCACATCGGGTACATGTAGGACAGGTGGAAAGTCCCCACTGATGAAGCGCACTTGCCTTGAGGCAGCTCCTCGACCGAAGCCGATTCACAGCCACCCAGTGTCTCATCTTTCTGGTATCAAAGCCTGGCAACTTCTCACCAACCTTAAAGGTGGTGGTGAAATTTGAATCTATCGTTTAGTATAGGGACATTATTTTGTTTTATAGCGCAAAATTGGTTTAATGTCTTAAGAGAGTGAAAACTGGAATTTCGTAATATTGATTATTTTAACTTTCGATTCCATTTGTCAACATCTAATTCACCCCTATTGAGGCGATAGGTCACATATGACGTGTTCTTATTGTCAGGTTGGATAACCCTTATAGAAATGGTCTCATTGTCATTGTTGTCATTGTCATTGTTGTCATGGAAATATTCTCAAACCATCGCAACATCTTCGCTACCAACTTTTTTGATAAGGTAAAACTCCACAAAGAATCAACGTAAGGGGAAACATTCGTGTGTCCTATAGTCCTATGTGGGTAGATTTCTCCCAAGGTTTGTTTTTTTTTCATAGCATCTGACATAAAATCTAAAGCTTAAACCGGCATGCCAGAAATGTAACCAATCGTCTCAGAACGGTCTTATCCCAGGATGAACTCGATTCTTTAAAAATGTGCAAATGTTGACTTTTAACGATAACTTCAATTAATATAGGAAGTCCTGATAGCTCAGTTGGTAGACGCTCGCTTCACACGCAGAGACTGAGATCGATTGAGCCTGGGGGAAGTCAAGATTTTTGTTCTCACCCCCCCCCCCCCACCCCCCTTCCTTCTCATCTGTCCACCTAGCAGTGATTGGATAGCTGTGTCTGTTAGATCTGGCGGAATGTACTTTGTGCTAGACTAGTGTCGTCTTATACAAAGGTTTGCAAACAATTGCTACTGTCCATTTCATGCTATAAAAAAACAGGGATAAAGTCCGTCTTAATAGTGTTAAAAGACTATCTGCATTTTTTCAATAAAAATAAATGCGTTTATAAAAGAGAGCAAGCTTTGTTTCTTTGAATTCAAAAACATTTTAACTTTAATCTTTTAATGCTCATTTGCCTGACATTTAATTCATTTTTTTAAATAATTTAATTCTCTCTTGCATTTAATTGTGAATGGGAAAGAGAGAGTGTGTGTGTGTGTATGTGTTCGCGCGCGCGTGTGTGCGTTTGTGTGTGTGTGTGTGTGTTTGTATGAGTGTGTAATATAATATATATATATATATATATATATATATATATATATATATATATTGCACATTCAAACAATTATACATTATATTCATATAATTTTTTGACAGGCATCCTTTGTAATAAAATATCAAAACTTATATTTTTCTAGAAGGAAAAGTGAAACAAATTCAATCTAACAACAAAACATTATAAATAATGTTATAGCAACTTATGACGTAAAAAGATAAAACTTTAAGCGAGATTTGAAAGTTGTCAACGAATCCGAGCATCTCACGTGTGATGGGAAAGATTTTAAAAAAAAAAAAGGGGGGGGGGAGCCGAAAATTGAAAGGATTGCTCACATATGTTACTTAAAGTCTTAGGTTTGACAAGGATTGATTGGTAATTGCTTGACCTCAAGTTTCTATTGGGGACATAAATAACAATGTGAAATTGAATGTAAGCTTCAATTTAATATACGAAAACAGATAAAATGGACGTTTCGGGTTTCCACTTTATCAACAAAACAGGATGAATGAAACAATACAGACGAATGAGGTAATGTGGTAGTAGCGTTGATAAGATGAATAAACAAAAACATTGATTGGCCGGCTAGTATGCTACTTTGTAATGAAACATGAATTAAAATTGAACAATAGACATTTATAAAAGGTTCGCAATTAGGAAAATCAAAAGAGGTGAGGCGGGGAGGAACTGTGCAATGCAGTATAGAAAGTGAAATAAAATTAAATGTATACGATTGTTGGAAAATAAATACAATGGAATCCATTATCTCATTCGTCTGTAGTGTTTCATTCATCCTGTTTTGTTGATAAAGGAGAAACCCGAAACGTCCATTTTATCTGTTTTCGTATATTAAATTGAAGCTTACATTCAATTTCACATTGTTATTTATTTCTTCGAGCTTCGAGCAGCAAAATTTACATTTTTGGGGAAATAGATGTTTAGAAGGTCTGTAATTTATGAGTGACTGTTTGTGATCAAAGATTTGTAGACAACAGTCCGAATCTTATAGACAACTCTTTTCTTCACATGAAGCCAATGTAACTCACGGAGAAGGTGAGTTGCTCACGGGTATTTGTGTTTATTTCGCA
>NC_088363.1:8212613-8235113 GCF_034508935.2 Berghia stephanieae | reverse complement strand
GAATTTCCCCGAGTAAATGAGGATAAAGATCACCCAGACCAGAGCATTTTGTTAGATCTAGTGTTACTAAATGTCAATAACTTTATTATCCAAAACAGACTTACCATATAATTTCCATCAGTCAACAAATGGGGTATAAGCGTGGTCCTCATTTACAAAAACAAGACTAGATATTATTGCTGTTGTGTTTCTGTTATTATTATTATTATTATTATTATTATTATTATTATTACTATTATTATTATTATTATTATTATTATTATTATTATTATTATTATTATTATTATTATTATTATTATTATTATTGGTTGTGGTTGTGGTATTACCATTGTATTTTTGTGGTTATTAATGGTATCATTTTATTTTTTGGTTCCATTTACCGTTTTTTTTCTTACTTTCATGTATGTTGTCATCAAATTGTATGAATGATTGGCGAAAGCCTAAGATTAAATGAACTTTGAAACTTTGAAACTTTTGCTTTGGAATTTAACACATACATTGTGTAACAAGCCGAGCAGGCAGACGTTGTGTTTTGTGCTCATAAATTGGATGTTTTCACTGTGCCTGCTCTCGTTGTATTTCCAACTGGATATTTATATCAATCAAACCGTGATACTTTGCTATTTTATACGACTGAGACATTTTGAATATCTATGAGAGAATAAAATGCACACAACGAATTTTAGTCTACAAAAAAAGGAATCAATGTTTACACTACTTGTCTTACGTGAGTTGTTTTTATCTTTTTCGGACTTTCAACGATTTTTGCTCGTGTCTAATTTACACTGCTGCCATTGATATCATTGTGGTATACATTTTATACCCCGTGTGGTGTCCGGGGTCCCTCAACTGAGAGGGTCAAGAATAGCCCAACGCCAAGCCAGCGTGTCGTAAAAGGCGACTAATGGTATGTGATTCCCCCATCTTTGAGTCACCTGGTCCTCCAGGTTGGGGGTTGGCAAAGGGTTAACACCCCTTTCCGTTAAACTCAAACCGATACAGAAACGCAGACAGACAAACCAAATCCTTTTTTTTTAGCTTGGGCGACCGAAGAGTTTCTGGAATTACAGAATTTATGAAGGACAACAGACAAAGCCAAAAGGACTCTGCTGACCCGATGACGTCTTCGCCAAATAAGCAGCTTCGAATTGCGTCGTGGAACGTTCGCACCATGTATGAAGCAGGAAAAAGCTCTCAAGTTGTGACTGAGATGAGAAGATACAGGCTACATATACTTGGAGTAAGCAAAACCCACTGGATACAATCCGGACAGAAACACCTCAAGTCTGGGGAGAAGATTTTATATTCAGGAGAGGGGACGGGATTCATACATAGGGAGTAGGAATAATTCTAAGCAAGTTTGCCCAGAAGTCACTGAGAGGATGGGAACAACACGGAGAAAGGGTCATCATGGCGTCCTTTACAACACGGAGTAAGAAGATCAGCATGAACACTGTACAGATCTACTGCCCCAACAAATGATGCAACAGATGAGGACAAAGATACATTTTATAGTCTGCTACACAAGTCATTGACAAGTTGCCAAGGAAAGACATCAACATATTGATGGGAGATGCTAATGCTAAAGTGGGACAGGATAACTATGTTATGAAGGTATCATGGGACGTCATGGCATGGGAGAAATGAACGATAATGGTGAGAGATTTGCAAATTTCTGTGCATTCAACAGTTTGGTGATTGGAGGATCATGTTCCCCCATAAGAGATCCACAAAGTAACTTGGGTCTCACCAGATGGTGTGACAGAGAATAATTTGATCATTTTTGTATCTCTCGAAGATTCAGCGTTCATTGGAAGATGTGACAGTACGGAGAGGGGCAGATGTTGGATCAGACCACCACCTGCTATTGGCAAAGCTTAAGCTCCAACTCAGAAAACATGGGACCAGATCACATACAAGAAGAAAATTCGAGTGAATGCACTTGATGGAGAAAAGAATGAGGAATTCAAACTACAATTGAGTAATAGATTCCAACCGCTTACTGAGTTCGAGGAGGACATAGATGTAGAGTCACATTGGGCAAAGATCAAGGAAGTCTACATAAAAACTTGCCACGAGGTATTGGGAGTAAAGAAATCGGAACATAAAGAATGAGTAAGTCCAACCACCTTGGACCTTATTGAAAAGAGGAGAACAAGGAATGAACAAGTGAACGCAAGCCGAACAAGGGCTTCAAGACTGAATGCACAAGAGCAGTATCAAGCCATAGCTAAGGAAGTCAAAAGATCTGTGAAGAAAGACAAGGAAGCATTCATGAACAGACTTGCAGAGAAAGCAGAAGCAGCAGCGACAGGAGGACACATGAGGATCCTTTATCAAACTACCTAGACACTTGCTGGAAAATATGGGAAACCAGAGGTACCAGTAAAAGACAAAGATGGGAAAACTTTTTTTGGAAAAGAGGCTCAATCTGAACGATGGAGGGAACATTTCAACTGCCTTCTGAACAGACCGCCACCAGACAACCAGCCAGAAATTTTGCCTGCAAGGAATGAGTTACCAATTAGCTGTGATCCACCATCGATAGCAGAGATTGTGGGTGCCATTAACAAGATGAAAAGGGGGAAAGCTGCTGGACCAGACCAGATTCCACCGGAGGCTCTAAAAGTTGATGCTGAAAGAAATGCTGAGGCCCTGCACCCACTGTTTGAGAGAATCTGGAATGACAGGATATTCACAAAGGATTGGAAGGAAGGACATCTTATCAAGCTTCCAAAGAAAGGGGACCTCAGTAATTGTAATAATTATCGAGGCATCACTCTTCTTTCTATCCCAGGAAAGGTTTTCAACCATATTGTTTTAGAGAGAATTAAGAGTGCAACAGATGCTAAACTGCGGGACGAACAGGCAGGTTGTCGGAAAAACCGTTCAACCACCGACCAGATTGCCTCTCTGCGAGTCATAGTGGAACAGTCTATAGAATGGAACACTCCTCTTATTGTCAACTTTCTGGATTACGAGAAGGCTTTCGACAGTATTGACAGAGCAACATTGAGGAAAATTCTGGCACATTATGGACTCCCTGAAAAGATAGTAAACCTCATTAAGGAAATGTATGAAGGATCAAGTTGCAGGGTTGTACATGAAGATCAGCTTACTGACAGCTTTGAAATCAAGACTGGTGTCAAGCGGGGATGCTTGCTCTCACCATTCCTGTTCATCCTTGCCATTGATTGGCTAATGAAGGAAACCTCCAAAGGGAGAAGAAATGGGATACAGTGGACCCCCTGGACACAGTTGGATGATCTGGCTCTTTTGCCCCACACCCAGGACCAGATGCAAGCAAAAACCACAATTATAAACAGCCTCTCGGAATCAATTGATCTAAGAATTCACCCTGAAAAGTCAAAGGTCTTGGGGATATGTACGCGTCAAAGGGAGCAGATCAAAGTAAAAGATCAGGAACTCGAAGATATAGACACTTTCTGCTATCTCGTAAGTATAATTGACAAGGATGGAGGCACGGAAGCAGAGGTGAAAGCACGAATAGGAAAGGCACAGGCTGTATTCACATCTTTGAACAGAGTTTGGAGACCTAAAGATATCTCCCTTCGACTAAAGCTTAGACTTTTCAACTCAAATGTGAAGTCTGTCCTACTGTATGGATGTGAAACTTGGAACGCATCACAGGCATGTATAAGGAGGGTACAGATTTTCGTAAACAGGTGCATGCGTAAGCTACTCAGAATAAAATGGATGGATAGAATAAAAAATGAAGAAGTATGGAAAAGAACACAGCAGAAACCAGTGGGAGAGGAAATAGGAAGAAGACGATGGAGGTGGATTGGACACACGCTTAGAAAGAACGACTCCACTATAACAAAGAAAGTATTGGACTGGAACCCTCAGGGCAGAAGATCAAGGGGAAGGCCACGAGGAACATGGAGAAGAATTAAAGAAGCTGATATACAGAGAAGTGGTAAGACCTGGAATGAGATTAAAAAGATAGCTCAGGATAGAGAAGGATGGAAACTGTTTGTCTGTGGCCTATACCCTGACCCAGGGTGAAAAAGGCAATGATGATGATGATACATTTTATATATTATGTAACTTTTGTATATTTACTTGTAACGTGCAATGAGCACCACAAAGTGATAAAAATGCGCGATATAAACGCCATGCATTATTATTATTATTATTATTATTATTATTATTATTATTATTATTATTATTATTATTATTATTATTATTATTATTATTATTATTATTATTATTATTATTATCATTATTATTATTATTATTATTATTATTATTATTATTATTATCATCATCATCATCATCATCATCATTATTATTACTATTACTATTATTATTATTATTATTATTATTATTATTATTATTATTATTATTATTATTATTATTATTATTATTATATTATTATTATTATTATTATTATTATTATATTATTATTATTATATATATTATTATTATTATTATTATTATTATTATTATTATTATTATTATTATTATTATTATTATTATTATTATTATTATTTCGATAGAGACATTATTTCTTCTTAAACGGTCCATTACAAATCAAACACCAAGATTTTTATTTCTTTACGAACTTGATCTTTAAGCAAGATTTTAAAAAGTACATCCTCCCCTCCGCTCGAGGCACCGGTAGATGGCCGTAGAACATAGATAATCCATCAAATAAACAACGTTTGGTGTCAGCAGGAGTCATCCACGCAGTCCAAAGTGATCAAATTGTGGCTTAATTATCTT
Organism: Berghia stephanieae; assembly: GCF_034508935.2. NCBI lineage: Eukaryota > Metazoa > Mollusca > Gastropoda > Nudibranchia > Aeolidiidae > Berghia > Berghia stephanieae. Next base: position 8,230,364 of record NC_088363.1, on the reverse strand, counting down.
GCCTAGGGAGGAAAAAATGAGAGTGCCTGAAATAGGGCTCGAACCCGGAAAGGTCACATTGTAATGTTTTAACCACTCGTCCCCTATTTCTTACACATTATATTGAGAGGTACAATAGTTAGATGTAAAATAAAGCTAGGAACAAACTCCAAATAGAAACAAGAAAATAGGTGAATATTTTGGAGACATTACTGCTTAATCCTTAAAAGTTGGAGTTCATATTTACTCTAACCTGAAGATAGAACCCGTAGTTTTAACCATTGATGCCCGGATCACATTACTTCTCTAACTGAAAACTTTCAGAAATTGTAATAGGCTTCAACAGTCAGGGCAACTTAGTAACTGGCTCTAAACTCTCGGAACAATGGCGGACACCCTTATGAAATATTTCTCTGACGAACATAAAAGTGTATCCAGAGGAGAAACACATTATAAATATGATCAGGTCTTGACTTTTATACATTCTGATCACATGACGTATGAAAAGATCTAGCCAGCATGAAGAATAAAAAGTACCCATTTTCTTTGTTTAGAACCAGGCGGCTCGCCGTTGCTGGACGACGTGACATCAGACTAGTGAATCCAATTGGATAAAGATGAATGCTGGGAGAAATAATTTCATTAAAAAATATCAGCCGCAGCGGTAAATGTTTCACTACAAACTTAAACACTAATTTTGTCTTAGAAGTTTAAGTTTAGATGCGTCTATGTGGTCTAGTTGTATGGCACTCGTCTTCGGATCGGAAGAGCCTGGGTTCAAGCTCCGCTCTGAGTGGCTCCTAGTTGATTCCTTGGAAAAGGCTCATTACGCATTTTCCCTCATCGTTCTTATGTGTAAAATGAGTACCTTAACGTCGTTGTCTATGTCAGAAAAAGTGTAATATCATCGAACAGGCGTCTGATGTTATCTTACAGATTGAGTTTTTTGATTGACTAGGGACCCCTGTAAAGCACTTTAAGCACATTTGGTGGATAATTCTCTCTATACTAAAAAGCTCAAGCTCTTTGTGCAAATATTCATATATTGACAAAATCAGTTTTTATTTTTTATTTTTTGACCAAATGCTCTTACTTTAATTATTATTCAAAACATGTGACCTTCACTTGTCAAAGAGTCTCAAATCTTTCACTTTCTCGCAGCAGCAGCTTTATGGTGTTGATGGTTGTTGTTTTTGTAGTAGTAGTAACAACAGCAGCAGTAGTAGAAGTAGTAGTAGTAGTAGTAGTAGTAGTAGTAGTAGTAGTAGTAGTAGTAGTAGTAGTGGTAGTAGAAGTAGTAGTAGTGGTAGTAGAAGTAGTAGTAGTAGAAGTAGTAGTAGTAGTAGTAGTAGTAGTGTAGTAGTAGTAGTAGTATAGTAGTAGTAGTAGTAGTGGTAGTAGAGTAGTAGTAGTAGAAGTAGTAGTGTAGTAGTAGTAGTAGTAGTAGTAGTAGTAGTAGTAGCAGTAGTAGTAGTAGTAGTAGTAGTAGTAGAATTAGTAACGGTAGTAGTAGTAGTAGTAGTAGGTGTAGTAGTAGTAGTAGTAGTAGTAGTAGTAGTAGTAGTAGTAGTAGTAGTAGTATAGTAGTATAGTATAGTAGTAGTAGTAGTAGTATAGTAGTATATAGTATATATATAATAATAATAATAATAATAATAATAATAATAATAATAATAATAGTATAAATAAGTAGTAGTAGTAGTAGTAGTAGTAGTAGTTTGTAGTAGTAGTAGTAGTAGTAGTAGTAGTAGTAGTAGTAGTAGTAGTAGTAGGAGTAGTAGTAGTAGTAGTAGTATCAGTAAGACGATTTGCATATTTATTTGGAGCTGCGTTAAAATACAATAATCATTGTTTTCTTGACAGACCAATGAAATATACAGACAACGCACCCAGAATGGAAGCTAAACGTTTCCTCTATCTTATTCAACAAGTTAATGTTAAGATTTGATGATTGAAGTCTGTAATGTATATTATGACACTATTCATATAAAAAGTTTCATAAAAATAAATCGAATCGAATGCCTTTGATCTTTTCCTTCGACATTTACTGCCAAGATAATCGTTATTGAACCTAGCAATTACTATAATCATTCTCCCACTTGGAGCGGTTTCATTTTCTTGATCAAAGGAAAACATTGATTGATTGAGGTGTTTTGTCGGATGGATCGCATTAAAAAAAAAAGGATCAATTCATATATCAGAATTCTTTTCAAATTCTGAATTTTTAACCCTATTCGCAATAATTATTCCCGTTCGAAATAGAGATTGTTATCTCACATCTACACGCCGACCAAAAGCATCACCTGATAAAGACAAGCCGGTTATAAAGCACATTGTTTAAAGCACATAGGTTAATTCTAAGACCAGGACTACCGCAATTTTTAAAAATGTTTTGTATGTTTGTTGTTTTTTTTTCTTTCTTTTTTTTCGGTTTGCTTTTATCTTTGTTTTTTTTTTTTTTTTTGTTTTACTCTTTTTAGTTGTTGTTTCTTTCTTTATTTTTTACCAGAAAAAAAAACATTTTACAACATCACAATATTTGAGTCTACGCCAAAATGTCATTTTAACGCTATAAAAAGACATTAATATTAATCTGTTTTGAGAAAATATGAAAGTATTTAGATTTCTTCAGTTCCTCTGGGTCAAATAATAAAATATAATCCAAAAAGACCGATGTTTAGTCTCAAAAGAATAACTGGAATAGCTTTTCAAAGTATAAAAAACAGCATCGACAAAGTTTCAGAGATAAATAAAGTAAAAATGTGACTCAAATAAAAGGAGACAACACTAAACAAATTAATCTTTTACTACATTTCTTTATCTCTCCATCCAATTGGCTCTGACACCTTTAGATTTGGATAATTATCAACTGTATCCCCACTACTATAATATCTTCACGGTTTGAGAATTAACTCCAGCTATTCTTTTCACGTCAGACTTGATATTAATTTTCTTCTCATTTCTGATTACTTAACTCAAGGAAACTAAGAAAATAAGACACAACTTATTTTCTATATTTAATTGAATTACCTATCATCGATGTCTTTTTGTACCGAAAACGTTATAAACCTGACCTTTTGTAACATCAAATCTATAGATTAAGATGAATCCCAACATGTCAAAAATGATCAAACCGAGAGATTATGAGAATTTATTATAGATAGATTGAATATATGGCCATTCTTGATAAGTGAAAGACATCCATCTTGTTCTGTGGAAGAAAAAATTTGGTTGAAAATCTAGTCAATGTTGTGTTGCTGTTGAATACTAGCGTATTCTTACATATTTTTTTTTCTCATTTTGGTCCCAAAAATTCTTTATTTAAATGTCGATCGTTTAAAATAACCATAAACCCATGGTTTTCCAGTTGAGAGTAATTTTTAACAAATCTGTATTTTATTAGAACTAGTTGGTGGGAGTTTCTTGTTTAATTATTTAAACCTAAATGTTGGTGGAAGATTCGTGTTTAATTATTTAAACCTAAATGTTGGTGGAAGTTTCGTGTTTAATTATTGAAACCTAAATGTTGGTGGGAGTTTCGTGTTTAATTATTGAAACCTAAATGTTGGTGGAAGTTTCGTGTTTAATTATTTAAACCTAAATGTTGATGGAAGTTTCGTGTTTAATTATTTAAACCTAAATGTTGGTGGAAGTTTCGTGTTTAATTATTTAAACCTAAATGTTGGTGGAAGTTTCGTGTATAATTATTGAAACCTAAATGTTGGTGGAAGTTTCGTGTTTAATTATTGAAACCTAAATGTTGGTGGAAGCTTCGTGTTTAATTATTTAAACCTAAATGTTGGTGGAAGTTTCGTGTTTAATTATTTAAATCTAAATGTATCAGAACCAAATACTTATTGTTCCTGTTCTAAAAAAATGAAAACGCATGTAACTGAAATAAGTTGACAAAATGTTTTTGTAATAATATTTAATAACATTTATATAACAAATTAATTTGGATTCATATGCTTAATACGTTTCACAATGCTCTCTTTATTTTTAGGCAGAGTGTATGGAGGCGCCCTCCTTTTATATGTATTTACAATATCCATCAGAGTTTATCCGTTGCTCATTTACACCTGATTCTATTTCTTTTTTGTAATGCAAAGTGTCTTATCGAGGTAAAAACAATACCAGAGACAGTGTTTTACAAGAATTGTTGTTTATCTTCTCATTAACTAAACATTCCCTGAATTTTGTTAAAAGACAAGACGTAACATAGCAAAGTTTCCCAATAACCCAATAAATAGCAAATAATAGTTTCCACTTAAGTGGATCAAACATCTTTCTCCAGTAGAATTTCAATTCCAATCGATTGTTATCTATCCAGGATAGCCTGCTTATACTTTGGATAAAAAAACGGTTATACTCCGATAAAACACTTGTATACAATTTTAGCCAGTAATCATAAAATCGAACGGTTAAAATGGCTCTCAGCTTGAGAAACAGTTTTCAAAAGCGTCTCAGGTTTGAGGCTTTTTGACATGCTGAATATCTTTTTATCAGATAGCAATTTAGTTTTTTTTTAAATGCGTCAAATGTGTTTTGTTAGATTACCGGGAAATAGTCTAAAAGGGCTATACACGTGGCGTTCTTTACTTGTGACGCTCTGGGGACAGGCACGGCTGAAGTAAATCGTAGTGAAATCGCAATGTGCATGGCTAAAGAACTGGGCGACAAGCACAGGGACGGTCGGTTGCTCGCAAATTCCGCCGTGTTTAGTATTTTTCGAGGCGATCGGCTATCGGAGGCGTGGAGGATAAAAAAGTGGACAATTTTTTCGAATTTCCGCTGTTTTGATTTCCGATTCTTGAATCAGCGTAATTTACAATAGATTTGATGCCAAGAACTATATGTCTACTCCCAAAATTGTTGAAATTAGAAATACATTTTTATTATATATTGGTTTGTTTATTTTTTTGTTTTATGCTTTTGTTTTGTTCTGTTTTGTTTGTTTTGTTTGTTTTTTGTTTTTTGTTTTTTGTTTGTTTTTTTTAGTCCTGAAGCGATTTCATCACCGACATATATATATATATATATATATATATATATATATATATATATATATATATATATATATATATCCGTTGGCTCGGCACATGACATTTTATTGACAGATGCTAAAGCCTTGACTATGTCAGATTGAGCGCACGGATCAGTGGCGCCAACAAGTCGCCAGTCCCGACCCGCGTAAAAATCCCAACGTGTAAGGACGGGAGATCAAGAGGGATCAGAGAAGATGATTACAAAAGAAATCAATAATAGCGTCTCGCATGCTCTGTAATCTGATAAAAAATCTTTTTGCTAGTCTCCCATGAAAATTGCCTATCTCCCTACCAACGATTATTTAATTTCCTCATGATACTTCCACTTTCTTAAGATCATTGATTTTTTAAACTTTGAAGTCAGGAGAATATGTCTATCTGTTATCTGCATCATAATCAGCCCTTGCCCTCCAGAGACATTATGTGCAAATTTGAAGGAATTCATGAAACGTGTTATTAAAATCGTTTTATCTTGTAAAGGTAGTTGTGATATAGTGACAATTATGGGATTTACATTGGTAGGATAATCTAACATTGGTGTCAGAAATCGATAAGTAAATAGTAAGTAAATAATACATTTATAATTATAAAATCACGACACTACATAATAAGCATGAATACAAAAACAAAACCTAAGCAACATCTATTTTATGAAAAATAAGCCTCACGGAACAACTCAGTCTTCAGACATTTCCTGAAAGATGATAAATTTTCACAGGACTTTGTCCGAGGACTAAGTGCGTTCCATAGGCGTGGAGCTATGGATGAAAAGGCTTTTTTTTTATACCGAAAGTGGATTTTGAGATGGTAACTTTAGAAGTTGGGACTGAGATGATCTTAAATTTCGAGTGGGTTCATATTCTTAATCAGTTAACAGATAACATAACTTTGTATTCAAAAAAATGTTCAGAATGAACTATAGTCAGATTTTTTATTAATGGTGCGTGTTTTTCTGGGGGTTTTTTCTCAGCAGTTCCTATATCAAAAGTGGTAAAAATGTGTGTCAACATTAAAATCAATTTGTCTTAACTGACTCTAGATTTTGAACTGTGTTGATGTCATATCAAAAAGGTTTTCTTTAAGACCTATAAAAACTACTTTTAAACCGCTGTCATAAAATTTGAGATTTTACACTGTAAAAAATGAAAACAAGTTACGCACCACAAAGTATTAGATGAATTCATCGTTTTTCAAAAAAATCTCGTGTTGACACGTATTTCTGGCTATTGATTATGAGTTCACGTCATACTTGTTTCCGAATTAAAACAATTCGCTTTAACTACTATAACATTATAACTTATGTAGTTTGCCGTAAATTTAGAATTTATGATTATTGCATATTATGCATATTATTCCATATTTATTGCATATTATACACTATGTCGCAATTACCGATATGGAATTTCTAGTTTTTAATCATTTGAAATACTGATTATATACTCAATATAAATAAAATTAACAATGAATGCTGTTTATATAACTTTGAAAAATGTCATGTATGCACGAACGTTTCACAGAGCATTTAAAAGCTTTTAAAACAATAATATATAAGCTTTTGAACTATACGATACGATACGGAAATTTATGATGGTTATCGAAATACGGCAGAGAGATCACCAGTGTAGAACGACGTGATAGGAAAAGGATTCAAGACAAATTTGATATGGATATCATCCAAAGATGTATGGAGCTGGGTGACCGTAAATATACATCCGACAAATGAATGGACGTCTGATAATTAGGGTAGAAAAAGTCTCATGGGTTTTTTACATTGATATTCATATCCTTGCAGATGGTGAAGATACTGGGTATTTAGAAGAATGCCGTACCATTTTTTTTCTTTTCTGCATCATTTGGAAGGTAGTGACTATCAGTCTGGAGTCAATACATAGGTGTTTGAAGACTGGCTAAAGAACCGTTTGCTGCCTTTCCTCGAAGCACCCAGCTGTGTTGCATTGGACAACACTACCATTCGGTGGTCCATGATCACTTCAAGGCTCCAACTTCGCAACAACTGATATGATTTCATGGTTTCAATGACACAGCACTACATATTATTCTGACCATTTATCAAAGGCCCAACTATATGCTAGGGAAAAGAAACAACCCAGACTGCCTATTCAAGGAGTTTTGGCACGAGGTTGAGCGACTTCCCCCATATCACTGTGACGCAATCCAATCGAGCTCATTTGGACCCAAGTAAAGGGAAAGATTGAGAACTGGAACATCAAATTTACTACCACTGACGAGGCAATCAATGATATAACAAGGGAAGGCTGGAAAAGGTATGCTCCAACCTTCGCAAACTGGAGGAAAATTACATTTCATTGGATAGAAAGATGCCACGAAATCTTTCCATTGTCGTTTCATTTCTCCTCTTCCTCATCATAGTCAACAGAATGTGATGATTGATGTGTCCAGTATGTCTTTGTTGTTGCTGTTGTTGTTGGTGGTGGTGGTGGTGTTGTTGTAGTTGTTGTTATTGCTGAACACGTGTACCTATTTGTAGAAACAATGAGTCATAAATTGGTGAATTTCTACTCTTGGCCAGTCTACAATAAATTTATGTAATCCTCTTTGGCATAAGCACAAGCTATTTCAATAAATTTAGCAATCAAAATAATGTTGGAAGCGTGTAATGTTCACTTTCATTAGTATTTTAATCAGTAATGTGTATTGGTAGTTATAAAATGTAGATGTCTAATAGTTAAGGATTGACATTCGTTCCTTCATATTCAGATATTGCACGTATATTGTTTATGTTCCAATTTACCGAACATTCCATTTTAACGAATTCCTTCCAAATGGATAAGCAAAAAATTCATAATTTTGATACTGTAAATCATCTATGAGTTACTATCCTTACCAGTTATCGATTTTAATATAAATGTTATAAGCGAAATCTGTTCCTATTGTTTTATAATTAATGAAAAAATATTTTTTGGTTAAGACAAATTGATTCAGATGGTCATACAAATTTTTTAAGCTGTGCATTGAGGGACAGCTGAGAAAAAAAAAAAAAGAAAAACACACGCCACTTATTAAAAATCTGAATATAATATTTAAAGGACGTGAGTATGTGTGTATTTGTATTGTGTTTGTGTGCGTGTGCGTGTATGAGAGAGAGAGAGAGAGAGAGAGAGAGAGAGAGAGAGAGAGAGGAGAGAGAGAAGGAGAGAGAGAGAGAGAGAGAGAAATAAAAAAGAAAGAAAGATGTATCTTTCTATATATCATAATTTCATATTCATAATTTTATTTTACTCAATGTGTTTCACATTGCTTTTCTTGTTCTCGAAGCGCAAATAATTCAAATTTTCCTTGTTTATAAAGGCATGTCAGCTGTAAAAAGCCCTTTTTCTAATGATATAAAAAAAATAGTAGTCCTTCAGAGCCATTTGGCCCATGAAGCCGGAGTTTATCCGGTATAGCGTGGTTGTGAGAGCTGGACCATAAACACGACCATGGTTAAAAGACTGGAGGCGGCGGAAATGTGGTTTTACAGAAGAATGATGAGGGTGTCATGGGTGGAAAGGAAAAGAAATGAAGAAATTTTAGAAATGGCAAACAAAAAAAGATCACTGATAACAAAAATCACCAAACGCCAAATGGAATTTTTAGGACACATTATCCGCCACCATGGTTTGGAAGTACTCGCCTTGACTGGAAAGATGAATGGAAAAAGAATAAGAGGAAGACAAAGAATAACTTATTTGAAAGGGATAAGAACTTGGACAGAGGAAGCTGAGAAAGGTGGCGCTGCTTTAATAGAATTGGCAAGAGATAGATCAGCTTGGCGGAAGATGACCTCCGACGTCTGCTTCAGATATGGAACTACATGATGATGATGATGATGATGATGATGATGATGATGATGATGATGATGATGATGATGATAGCGTGAAAATGATAATGCGAAACGGACAATAGCAATTGCTTGCATGTTCATTTAGGTACCGAAAGTTGAATTAACGTTTAATAATGTGAACTTAAGCTCAAGTTTTAATCAAGATAATAGATTCCATTTCGAAAATTACTGGGAAATCATTTAAATTTATGTTTTCATATATGTAAAAATAAACCATTTTGTGTTCATTGTTGATCATTTACATCACCGCGATATGTTACCGATATAAGGTGATAGGTCACATATTACTAAAGGAGCATTTTCTTAAATTTAAATTGAGCTTTTATATAGCGCAATATCCACTAAATGTGCTCAAAGCGCTTTACAATGGGTCCCTGACCAACAGCAACGCGTAACATGTAGAACGAGACATGATACCTGTAAGGCGATATTTTTTTTTTATCCGACAGAGACAACGCTGTTAACGGAAAGGTACTCATTTTACACCTGAGTATGGTGAGAGAATGTGAGTAAAGGCCCTTTTCCAAGGACTAAACTATGCGCTGAGCGAGGCTCGAACCCAGGGCCTTCCGATCCGAAAGCGAGTGTCATACCACAAGACCACATAGCCTCACTGTCTTTTTTTTTTTAAGTGCTGCAACTTTTTTACCTCTCTCTTGAACTCTCCTCACCGGCCATTTTCCAGATTTTCCCCAAAACCTTACTCCCAACTAACACAAAAATTGATTTTTTTATCACTCACAAACAATAGCAGTAAGTTCTCGCAAAACATGAGTTCTTTAGCAAAACACACTCCTCTACAACACAGCAGTGGGGAGTGAACCAGGGACACGAATAATTGTAGTACAAAAGGGTAACTTGTAGTGCAACACACTGTTCATTGTTTTTAAATTGTATGATGAACAAGAGGAATTTGAAAAAGAAAACTGTTGGTTGTATTGTAACGAATGTGACGATTTTACTATTGTTGGTAAGAAGAGGGTTAATCCAGTCCTTGAGCGGCGCCATGTTCAGTCCATCATATTGATCGATCAGACTCGAATCAGTATGAGTCTTAGTTCATTGTTCGATAATATTTATATCAATCTGTGCACGGACGCCAACCAGACCTCCCCCCCCCCCCCCCCCCTCTCCAACCTTTCGAAAATAATAGTCAATTACGTGAGGTTTAAAAAAAAACAATTAATTTCAGTAACAGATGACCTAATATATTTTGATCTCCTTACTCAGAGTATCAGACGCCAATTGTCAAAATCCCACACATAATATATTAATTTGAATGCCATCTGTTCATATGATATTCTAAACATCCAGTTGTTGAAACAACGAAATTTAATTTGGTTTCCGAGTCTAAGTATTTTTTCAACAAATATTTTTATTGGCTGTAAACTCAATTTTCATCATCTAAATCACATCGACATTCTACCGTGTTGGATCACAAATGTGCCTATCCCCTATCCGTTTTTATTTTAAAAGTAATGATGGACTGCAATAAAAAAGATATAATAAATATATATATATATATTATATATATATATATATATATATATATATATATATATAATATATATATATATATATATATATATATATATATCCCTTCAGGATCAATAAAGTATATCTTATCGTATCTTATATATAAATGTATATATTTTATATATATATATATATATATATATATATATATATATATATATTATATATATGTATATCTTTTTTATTACAGTTCATTATTAATTTTAAAATAAAAACGGATAGGCACATTGTGATCTAAAACGTTATTATGTCGATGTGATTTAGATGATGAAAATTGAATAGGGTGAGGAGGTTAAAAGCTGGACAGTGGGAAACTAGCAAACAAATTTCAACAAGAAAATGGAAATGGGTTGGTCACACTTTTAGAAAACCAACAACAGACATTACGAGACAAGCTGTGGACTGGAACCCTGAGGGACCAAGGAAGGTTGGAAGGCCAAAGAGAACATGGAGAAGGTCTTGTGAGGAAGAGGTGAAGTTGGCTGGAATGTCCTGGGGAGAGATGAAGGAGTAGACAAAGAGCAGAATACGGTGGAGATGTACTGTTGGGGCGGTTGTTCTTTCTACGAAACCCGCCGAAACCCGACAAAGTTATGGGAAAAAGGCAGCAGTGGGGAGTGAACCAGGGACACGAATAATTGTAGTACAAAAGGGTAACAATGTATTCAGCCAAAAGATCAATTCTTGTGGGAAATGGCAATTTTTGCCGGAAAAGATGTATTCTTCCCCCCGCCCCCTTGTCAAAAGACAATTCCTTGAAATACACTTTGAACATATTTAGTGGATATTGAACCATGTAAAAACTTCTTTTTTCTCTCCTAAGAGATGGGTATAGAGCTTGGTGTTCTTGGTTGCAACCTTCCAATGTCAGTTCAAGTTAAACACCTTATCAAATGCATGTAATTTTTGAAATATGAAAAATAAGAAAAAATAGACACATGATCCCTTTGAAAATAGCTGAACTTCTGATAAATGTCTAAGTGTTATCAAAATTAGATTATTACAACCTCTTCTTTATAGCATCTCCAAAAAATATTTAAAACCTTCATGTGGTACAAAACAACGTTGCTAGACAAGTTCTGAAAATAGGCAAAAAAATATTCATCTGCCTCTGATCTCCTGAGTGAGCTGCAATGGTTACCTGTTGAGAAACGCAAGTATGTATATAAAAAGTATGTATATAAAACACTAAACAGACATGCCCCTGTATGTTAATATGATCTTGCACACATACCCATTTTGAAAGTAGAAATCTAAGATCTATTAGCGATAGAACAATCTTATCTAAACTAAAACCTCCCGCAAATTAGTGAACAATCGTTTGAATTTTCGGCATATCTTTTTTCGGAGCATATCACTTGGACCTCTCTATTTTTACTTTGCATTCCTATTCGTAGGCACCAAAAGATAATATCAGATGGACAATCAACTACACTTAATCTAATAGAATATGCGAAATAATGTGCAATCGTTGAATACATTTTATATTCCAAGATTGTAGGTGTAATAATAATTGATATCAGATGTATTAAATATGACCCATCGCCTCAGTCAAATATATCCTGTCGGGCCAGGCAGACACCAAAACAAAAAAGAACCTAAGGTCACAATGGTCAGATTAATGAAATTTTATTCTTTTGAAAATTAAGAAACTATATTCATTCTCCAAGATAAAGCGTGTAAAATTCAACATGAGTTTCAATTCGTGTTTGACAGGATTCAGTTTTTAGGATCTAGTTTAACCCATACCAATACAATGGGTTACAAATATTGATGAATTCACGAGTACTTACAGACAGAGTTATGTTACTGGGATCATCGTATTTACTGAATTTACTAGGGGAATATGAAATAAAAGGACGTTTTTCTGGAATAAGGAGAAAATAGTATGTAAGACATAGCAATAGCATATGAAAATTGCTTTATCGGATTATATGATTGGGGGGGGGGGGGGCAAGTAGTTAAAGAATTTTTTCTTTTTTTTATTCTTGAAAAATAAGTGTCGAAATGTAAGGTTCAATTTATTAAACGAAGGCGGATACTGTGGATGTTTCCGGTTTCCCCTTTATCAACAATACACGATGAATGAAACACTAAGGACGAATGAAATAGTATGTGTGAATGGAATAGTTAAGGTGAATGCTAAATAAGAGAATGGTCGTTTCGGGTTTTGATCAGTATTTGGTTGACCAAACAATGGCCAATTTTCTGGTAAGATATGTGATTCAACTCGGCACTCTAATATTATGCTGGAATGAATAGAATTCAATGGTCTGATGTCACGTCCGCCCGGCGGCGAGCAGCTTGGTTTTAAACAAAGAAAATCGGTACTTTTTATTCTTCATGCTGGCTAGAACTTTTCCACATGTTATGTGATCAGAATGTATAAAAGTCAAAACATGATCAGATTTGTCATGTTTTTCTCCTCTGGATACATTTTTATGCTTGTCAGGCAGAGAAGTATTTCATAAGGGCTTCCGCCATTGTTCCGATAGTTTAGAACCAGTTACCAAGTTACTTTGCGTCATTACGTCAGGGAAGTGACGTTACGACAGTTGAAGCCTATTAGATAAAGAAAATTGAATTCAAGGTCAAAAGGATAAGAAATAGGAAATTTAAGTATTTAGACGTTTAAGAAACAAAACTCGCTCTCTTCAACGAATGCTTAGATTTTAACTCAGATTTTACGTGCCGAACTTGAAATTTAATTTTAGACACCCGGCTCAGTCCGACATATTACCGTTTTGAGATGATTTGTCATATGTTATGTCGATATCGTCTTGTCTGTGAGTATTCCTTCATTCGTCTTGTGGCTGTACACATTATATCCAATTTTGCTCATTGTCCACTCCTATAGTAATTCAATTTAAAATAAAATCATTTATTTTCAATGTTTTCAAACATAGTTTGCTGGTTCATCTGCTTCCATATTTTGGATGATGTTGGAGGTTGTAACAGAGTTACAACTAGTCTCCCTAGGTTTGTATAGAGCTTGGAATGTCGACAGGGAACTATCAAAAAAGTATATTTTATTTCAATTCGTTTCTCTCAGAATGGTCCTCAGGATTTCACTGATGGTTCATAATATATTTGAGACATGGCTTGAGAAATAAGTGGCAGAATGGTTTCTGTTTTTCGGGTGACAATATGGATGGAAATTTGATCGTTATTGAAACATCTGATTTATGTGATTGCATTGAAAGCTGGTCCTTATGTGTAGACATGGGCCCAAAGGTTGTCATGATCTTGTCCTCTTCAATGCTTTTGAGCGTGCCAGGAACTGTTTGTTTATTTGCGTGACCATCAAAGGGTTTCGTTTTTATTGTTTGATTCCACATCAGTGGATAAAATGGGCACATGTAGCAAGCGTACACGTCGCGTCCCTAGAATTCCTCGCCGGAGACCGATTGCTATAACAGGCACAACATCAACATCAACTCTTCCATGACAGTGTGGTAAAAGGATAGCCCCATCAGCCCTCACCATGGACAACTTTAAGATCGTTAGCTTCAATGCAGACCTCCTCCCTCCAACCTTCAGAAAATAATAGTCAATTATATTGGCGGGTTTTAAAATTTCAATAACAGATAGCCTAATTTATTTAGATCCAAACTCTGAACTCCAGACTGGCTAATTGTCAAAAACCCACGCATTAGATATGAATTTAAATGACATCTGCTCATATTGTATAATAATAATAATAATAATAATAATAATAATAATAATAATAATAATAATAATAATAATAATAATAATAATAATAATAATAATAATTATTATTATTATTATTATTATTATTATTATTATTATTATTATTATACAATATGAGTAGATGTCATTTAAATTCATATCTACGGGTATCCAAATCATAGTACAGAGAAGGCAAAATCTGTTACTATATGTCCCAATAAAAGTATAATACAGAGAAGGCCGAAACTGTGTTATACAGGCCGGTACAGAATATAACAAATATAACACAGGAGACCAAACACTGTGTTTTATGATATCAAAAGCTGGTCTGTCGGTGACGAAATAAAAAGCGACATAATAAGTCGTGATATCACATCTCAATAAAAGTGTGTGATAGTAAAAAAGTGCCCGTTAACAATTGAGTCGGCCAAGTCGCTATCCAGATCCAAAAGGATAGTGCAAAGTCCTGTACGTAAAGGAAATTTGAGAAGCACAGTATTTCTCAATATTTGTTGGGTCGTTATCGGTATCAAGTGAAGTGCTACACATCTCATGAAAAATCGTAGCAACGCCGTGTCAAGACTACAGAGGAGCAAATCCGAGACGACAACAAGACAAGATTTGTTTGTGTGGTTGTATTATTATTTTACCTTTTCTTTATCTTTTAAAATAAAATTTTATTTTAATTTAATCAGAAGACTTGTTTACTAATTTACAGCTATACTTTTGTGGGGACCTTTTTGTAAAATCATTAGTCCGATTGTAGTTGAAAATATCATATGATTTTAATGTCATAAAATCAGTGACAGATGAGTCGAGTACTATGTATTCTTCTTTTTGCCTTATGTTTTGCATGCCATTTTTCAACCTTTTCAATTTTGCTATTGTCAATAGCTGTCAAAGCTTGATCCACTCCTTACGTTTCCCTCTTTTTCTTCCAATATTTCTTGCTACAGTTTTTGTGTGTTTGTTTCTTTGAGTAACTTCCATTTTGTTTCCTTGTTAGCTGTTCGTTTTGTCCATCCTATAGTTCACTATATATTTCCCTGTTGGTAGAGTTTTTCAAAATCAAAACGGATTTTTCGGGGGATGTTTTAAAGTGTCAGTTTTAATTTAGCTAACACTAATTCATGGTCAGACCCAGCATCGATTCCTCTTTTGATAATTACATCTTCAATAAATAAATTTGGCCCATCTTTTGTTTGCACATAATATATAATCCATTTCATTCGTTTTTTTTTTATCACGCAATGTCCATGTTGTTTTGTGGATGTTTATCCTTCGATAGAACAATTTCATAATTTTCAAATTGTCATTCAAGCAAAGATCTAGCATTTTCTCGCCATTTTCATTTATTTGTTTCGAGAATGCGAAGGGGCCGAGGGTTTGTTCCACATTGTGTCTTCATTCGAACTGGCAGAGTGGTTTTTCATTGCCGTTCACACACACAAACCAAATCTCAGCATCAATGACATTAGACTTACACACAAAACTATCTAATGATGAAGGCTTTGGCATCACCTGTGCCTGCGTTGAATCAGAAGCGCAAGAGCTAGTAGACGCAGACGGCTTTGCAACAAAATTAAGTAACGACCTCCTGTCACTCCTAGATATAACTAATGCTAGTGGTTTGTGATTGTTCCCTTGTGGGAAGTCAAAGCAGACCTCCCCATGGTCTTGATATAGTCTTTTTACACAATATGCAGTATGTTTCAAGATTATTGCTAGTATTTTTTTAACCAGTCTTTGAAAGCCGGATATTTGGTCCAGAACTCCCGGAATGTTCCACCAGGCATGATTAGCAGTGCAGTTACTTAACATAGCTTAATCAGTTATGATAATTGTAATCTATCAAAAAGTAGAAAAATTTCTCGGTCTCTCAAACACAAGCAAAATGTAAAAATAACACGAACATTTTGTATCATGTAATATATTATAACTAGTATAAATCCATTCTTATCATTAGACATAAATTTACTTTTTGTAAACATTTAATGAGTTGTCCTTTTCACATAACATTTTAAAGGCCTACAATAATATTCAAATAAAAGGCCAGAAAGTGTTTGTTTTTTATTTTACTTTATAAAGCAGGCTACAATACCTTTGTTACCGAAACTTAGTGGTTATGCAGCTTATAAATACAACCAAAGAATCTCTCAAATTTCAAACCATAGTCCAAAGGAAAAAAAACACACACACAAATAAGCCAATCACCATTGTTTTATTGTATCTCTGTATAACCTGGTTATTTAATGGGTGGTTGCGAAAAAAAAAAAAAAAAATATATATATATATATATATATATATATATATATATATATATATATATATATATATAGAGAGAGAGAGAGAGAGAGAGAGAGAGAGAGAGAGAGAGAGAGAGATAAAAAGGCAATAGGCACCTATATCAGAGAGAGAAAAAACCAAGCCCCATTTATCCCTTCCCTTCAACCATCAACTAAGCAAAGAACACCACTGTTCTTCTGTATCAACTGTGACATCTGGCGCCATTCTGTCTGGCCCGACGTCATAAAGACGGGACCATCACCAAATTTCACGAGACTGAGCACAGGTGTCAAAATATGACATATGTTTCGAGATGATCCGCTATCCGGGGCGTGGCAGTATAAAAAAGTGAACAATTTTTCGGATTTTCGCTGCTTTGACGTCAGATTCGTGATCAGCGTCAAATTTACAATATGTTTGATACCAAGGACTATGTGTTTACTCCAAAAATTGTTGAAATTAGAAATATATTTTAATTAATTGTGAGGCTATGTGGTCGACAGAAAGAGCCCCTCCCTGTTCTGTGACTCTACTTTCGCATCGGAAGGTCCAGGTTTCGAGACCCGCTCTGAGCAGCGCAGGGTTGAGTCCTTGAAAAAGGCCCCATACTCACATTCTCTCACCGTACTCAGATGTAAAATGAGTACATGGCTGTTCGTTGTCTCTGTCGGAAAAAAATAGAGTAATATCGCCTGACATTAAATGACTTGGATTTCTATTGTAAAGTGCTTTCATGAGATGTAATTGTATTGAAAGCCATACACTAAATGTACATCATCATTATTATTATTTATACTATATAGATAGCACTGTCTATATCTAAAGATAACTACAATATAGATAGCACTGTCTATATCTAAAGATAACTACTATATAGATAGCACTGTCTATATCTAAAGATAACTACTATATAGATAACACTATCTATCTATATCTGTTCATCATAATAAATACAAGCAAATAGAAATCGCTTTGAAATCGTGATATCTATTATCATCCTCAGGACACTCGCAAGAGACCATAATAAAGAAGAAAAAAAAGATAATATTTTTAAAATAATAATAATACTACTAATAAAACCAAATAGAAATAATCCTTTCCAGCTGATGATAAAAATCTGTAGATCTACTGGCATGCATTGATGATTTCAACAAATTCTGGCTTGAGAGATGCTCCACCTACTAGAAATCCATCGACGTCTGGTTTTGCTGCCAGTTCTTTACAGTTGGAACCTTTCACTGAACCTGGATTTGAACGCATGGATACAATTTTTTAAAAATAGAAAAAATATCAAATTTACAAATAAATAAATAAAATATTTTGTGCCTATGATTTGCGGAATCTAAACTG